>NC_051444.1:11691718-11950369 GCF_001649575.2 Kryptolebias marmoratus
CCAACCCCCACGGGAGACTTTTACACCGAACAACTCTGAGACGTGGATGAAACGATGAAAGGACTCGAGGAGAATGACGAACTTTGTGGTCCTCATCTTCCGTAGAGGTGCACACCCCTCTCCTCCACTTCTTACCTAACACGTTGAGCCACACCCACTTGGGGGAGGGGCTTGAAGACAATATGGAGCATGGCGGGCTGTGATCATCATGATGAGGACGAAAGCGATGAAGAGGCTTTTGTTTCAAACATACATACCTCACTCAGTGTTTAGTCATCGATGGTTCCAGAGGTGAAATTATTATTTTTTTTTCTTCTGTTCTTTAATGCTGGTGAAACAGAACCTTTTCTTGGCAACTTCTTTTTATTTCCTGCTTTGTACTTTTAATTTCTTGCCGTTGAGACTCCACTGAGAGTTGCAGGAGCTGGTAAGGTTGTTTTTAGGGCAGGTTGGGGCTTCGGGCCGTGGTTCTGGGGCGTGTGGGTGACGGTGGACAGGTTTTTCCTCCTGCGTGCTCTCTTTGGTTTACAGAATTGACAAAGACGACGGAGGGAGAAATGAACAGAAGGATCTTCGGTGTCCCACTTTTGCTTTCTGTGCGGCTGTTTTACAGCAGATCATGTCTTTGGGAGGTCCTTTTTTTTTTACTTTCCGCGTGGGAGTAAAAAGTCATACAGATGGAGACGTTCTGGATATTTGACTGTCTTCAGGCTGAAGCACCGGCTGCTGCAGCGCCCCTACATCTACACTGAAGTTTATGAAGAACTACACAGGAAAAAGAAAAATCTCATTGGTCTCTGTTTAGTTTGCTTTTGTTAAGATTGGAACCAAATTTAAAAAGTTTTAAGTTTGAGGAAGACCAGAGGAGCAATTAAAATGTTTTTGTTTTATTTCACTTCACATTCTGTCACCTCTCTCTGCTTGCTCCCTGTGGAGTTTTACTTTACCCATCTCTTTTTTAATCCATGCAGATCATTTCTTTCCTCTGTGTTGCCATTTTAACAGCGTTGCTGTCAAATAATTGCATTTAAACTGGATTAGTGCTGCGTCTTTCTCTCTCAAGTTTAGCTGAAAATGAAAGTGGCGTTCTTGTCACTTCTCTCCTTTCAGTTCAAACGAAATAGGAAACTCGGCGCTAATAACGCTGCCGTGTTATTAGCCTTTTGTGTTTTATTTATTTCTAAAAGCATCGGAGGTGTGTATTCTTAGAGCACCGGGTTAAGCTCTCTCTAACAGCTTTCGTTAGCAGCTTGTCCCCGCTGTAACACTCAGTCAGTCGTGTTTTTGTATCGTGGCATCTGTTCAGAAGTTTGAAACAGCAGAAAACCGAGTTTCACCGACTGTCCTCCCTGTTTCTGCTGCAGGTGAGCAGATTTTTCTCATATCACAAGCAGAACCGCTCTGGATTTTTTTGTTTGTTTGGGGTTTTTTTTGCTGATGCAAAGTTTAAAATAATAAGAACTTTGTTTTTTATTCTGGTGGGGGCAAAAAAAGTTACAGAGAGCAACAATATTGTGGTGTCACAACAAGGCACAGTGGCACGTTCTCATCTTCAACTACCAGACGGTGTTATAGTTCATTTCTCGATCTGACAGGTGACCTGATGCCTTTTTGTTTGTTTGTTTTAGTTTTTCCTGAGCTTCCTCTCATCATGTTTGCTGCTGTGGTCTTCCACACTCTTAGTCTTTTATGAGTAATCATGAAAAGGTTTGAGAGAACCGGTTTTGATTGAATTTGGAGTGACTCGTTGCTTCAACGACATTAACAACAGAATGTCTCCGAAATGAGTTTATAACGAGCCCGTGGTAATTACGGCATCCATTTTCAAGTCAGAAGAAATGGGGAAAGTTGCTGCAACTTTAAACTTTCAATGCCTCCGCCTGCTTCCTCCTCATCTAACCTTTTTGTTTACAGCTTTTTACCGAGTGGCCGACTGACAACGACAACCAGCTGCGTTGTCTGATACGTTTTTGAACCGCCCGCCATGTTCTTCTTTTTTCCTGAGCTCTGCCTTGTCTTACCCGTTCTCCTGTAAGGGAAATGGAGGCTTACTGTAACGGCAAATGTGACACCAGAGAGAAACTCGACCAACACCCAGACCACCTGAGGGGGAAGCTTTGTTGCCTTTGAGACCAGATTCCTAAACACAAATCTGTGATTCGGTTAGATTTTATTTTATTTTATTTTATTTTTCTTGCAATACTGGACTAGTTAGCCATTCTGTTTGGAAAATGCAAAACCTTATTAAAAAAAGTGTCTTAATTTCTTATTATTGTTGCAATTTATTAAACTAATTTCCTTTTTAGAAGTGCGTTTCAACATTGTTTGAAATCAAAATCTCTGGAGAATTAATCTTAAAACATAAATCTAGTTTCCACAACCTCCTGATTTACGTTTCGTACTCTACACCCACGTGCTGACCCAGTCATTTCTTTATTTTCCTTTCTAAGCCGCAGGATCAAGTAAAAATAAAAACCTTAACTGGATGATTTTACTCTGGTTGCAGGAGTGGTGTTAGTGCAGCTGATTGCTTTTCATCGAATTCTGACCATAAATATGCAGATCTGAAGTTTGTAATTATTGGTTCATAATCATGTAATTTTCTGTTTGTTTTATTTTTTTATTTTTGTACATGCAAGGATTTAAATCTAGAATTAGGAATGTTTCAGAAACCTTTTTTTGAGTGCTAAGGTGTCTTTTAATCCTGATGTTCAGATGCTGCACGGTCAGGTTGGTTTTGTGGGGACCCTAAATTAAAAAAAAAAGAAAGAAAGCAGTATATTGAATTATTTCCCCAGACAACAGCACCTTCTGTTGCCACACTTCTGTAAAGTGCAGATGACTCTCGATGGGGGGAAAAAAGAAGAAAAAAGACTTGAAGTAAAAACTTGTTTTACAGCTTTGATTTAAAGCGTTCGATTTCCTTCTTACTAACGTTTCGATTTCTGAAGACGATTCCACAAACGATCATTTGAGACGACAGAACAGAAACTAAACTGCACAAACGCCTGATCTTCAACATCAATGCACATCTTATATGAAGCCTTTTTTCTTTTCAGACCAGTCCTATTCTTCTGAAGCTGAAATGTTTGCCATTTTCCTTTTCTTGTGTTCTACGCCGACAGAATGATAAATAATTGTGCGGTCCAGCTCCTCGTTTTGATCGGCTGACTACATGTTTACATCTTTAGCACAATGTGCCAAAGTTCCTTCCTGTTTCCTGTTTGAGGAGTCATTAAAAGGAGGTAAAGGTCTGTGGAGGATAAGGTGATTTGTTCAGTGTTGCAGAACGTTGGGCACCTCGCTTCCTTTAGTTCCAGTTTTAAGGGAGGACTGTTCTTAGCTGCTGATCTAGTGTCAGCTATTTAATAGAAAGTAGGTTAAAAACTATTTTTCTTGGTGAATGTTGTCACATTTGTGGTAGAAGACAAAAAATGGTTTTCATTTCACTCTGAATGTCAGGAGGACACCCACTGAGCTGAATGGCAACTCAGCCTGTTTGGAAACACTTAGAAAATGGTGAAAAGCATCATTCAGACATAAGAGGAGAGTTTAAAAAATCTCACATTCAGGCAGTTTTACTAGAAGTTAAAGCATCTTTTGCATTAAGTCGTATTTTTACTTGTCTAAGTCGTTTCGGTTTTGAATTCTGGTGATGGGTTACGCGACTTCAAGGCTCACACATGTAAAAGTGTATATTTTTGTATATACCTACATCAGTGTGTGTGTACAGTATGTACATATATACACAGTGTACTCAGCTGCAGTTCCTAGTTTTGTTGTCAGACTGTACAGCGCTTCTAACTGTTCCCTGTTTTATAGATTCTGCAGAAATTCAACTTTGAATGAGGAGAAATGATTAACTTAAATAAAAAGCATTTATATAAAAGTTTAACGGTGTGAAGTGTTTTGGTCTAACTCTGTGACTGAAGAGTCCATGCATTCATGCCCTCAAATATACAACATATTGCTGTTTCTATATTTATAATATGACACGCTGCTGGTTTGAATTGCTTAAATATTAACAAACTGGTTCCTGTTAGATGCACAGTATAGCAGATATGCATGAGTTTTGCATGAAGCTTTAATGTTTTAAGAAGGAACATTGTCAGCTTGACCTCCATCAACTCACTGAAGTCCTTTGTGCACAAGACAGCAATTTGGCAGTATATTAAAATGAATACCCTTTTTGTCAATTATTTACAAGATTACATACTGTGGCCCAAAAAACAAATCTATCATTGAATATCTTTGCTGCACTTATTTTGCAGTTTGCTAAAGATGCTTTCAGATTTTTGCACAATGCAGATGTAAATTACTGGATTACAGTGTTTGATTTTTAGGGCAAAACCAATAAACATTCAGCCACACTTGTATAATAAGTAACGATAATAGCTGAGGCAATGCAAGTACTATATATGAGCTTCACAAAATGTGGAATTACACTCAAGCAGTCAATTCTACCACCCAGAAAGCAGGAACCAATCAAATCTGCTTTGAAATTTTACTTTTGTTTGTCCTTAAGTTGAAAAGCCAACATATTCAGAGAGGGCACTCTTTGTGATTTTTTTTTAAACATCCCTTTTCCAAAACTCTGGGCTCTGACATGCTGCCGTAACAGCTGCCATACTTCTGGAACAACATGGTTCAAGATTTTGCAAAAATTCTCTCATTTGGCCTCTAGATGATCAAATGAAGCACTGAAACTGGGTGTCATAGTTCTGCTGAGGACATCATGATACTCTACAGCATTTGTTTAGACACCTTGGGAATATATGTCCACCAAATAACTTGTAACTTAGTACTTTAGCATTGTAAGTGCTTTAGAGAAAAATTCATTGGAGGGCATTCATTTTATTCAATTTATTTTGTTTGACTTCATATTTATGAACTAATATAGACTTGGTTAAGTTTTTAAACATGGTCAAAGGTCAATTAATATACTGAATAAAAAACTAACAAGGTATTTTCTAAATTGTTGTTATTGAGATAAAGAAGGTTTCTCTAAAAGCTTAAATTAGCTTCTTGCCACTCTGGCACAAAGTGAGCTGTTTATTCTCCCATTTTATAAAATAATAATACTAAGAAGGGGAAGAATGATTGACTAAGAAATTTTAGTGCAGTTTTAACATACATTTGCACAAAAGATGAAAACAAATACATCTTTGAAGTTAAGTAGAAGAGTATATTTTACACTTTTCCTTTCATCCAGCCAACCCCTACATTTTCTGTATTCATTTTTGCTGCAACTCTTGTAAGTAGTGGAGGTCAAATAACAACCTTTTGGATTATTCTTATGACACCATAAAAAGTAAAAAAAATGTAATGACATGTAAAACTCAGATTAAATACTCTGTATTTGTTAAGTTTCCTTCTTGTCCGGCAGCAGCAGTTTTTGGTGTAGTACCGTCGCCTCTCCGGCAGGGGGCGGCGGCGGACACTCGGCCGGACCGACGAGGAAGAAGGAGTTCCGACAGAATCCGATTATCAGCGCACTCAGCAGGCAGACACAAACGATTGTGTCTGTGTGGTGAACCTCGGACGGAGCGAATCATGAAGAACGAAGGTATAGAGGGTACGGAGAGGTTCGAGAGCCCGGATAAAGGCCGGGGCCTGCTGGCCGTGAGGCACTTCGCGGTCGGGGAGCTGGTGTTCGCCTGTCCTGCCTACTCCTACGTGCTGACGGTGAATGAGAGAGGAGCTCACTGCGAGCACTGCTTCACCAGGTAAACCCGCACCTCACCTTCTCTGAGCAGCACCCACATAACAGCTGTCTCATTAATGTTTTATTTAAAAAGGAGCTGAGCGAGCCCTGAACCTCTTTACGTTGCTGACCCCGGGCTTTAAATGGGTCAGAGAGGTGTGAGGTAAATCACCTGACAGGACAGCCACCAAAATTAATGAACTTAAAGCCAAAATGTAAAACACCAGAGCTCTGAATTAGGCTGATAATGCTGCTATAGAGGAAACCAGGTAGTATGCAGACTCAAAAGGTAGCCTGAAAAGAAACACTCAGCCCAGGTAAGTTAATATAACATTTAAAAAAGGCCACAGGTACACATGAGCAGACAGAAACTGAGCAAACTTTGCACCAGTAAACATGTGGGATGTGAGGAGGTTAGAGCCAGCCTACAGGGATCCCATGACATGTAATGCATCTTGTGAGTGTTTATGGTTGATTCAAATTAACACATTCTAACAAGCACGCTTTCTTCTTTCTTACACTCACATGTGTCCCACTCAGGCTGCCATTAGGGCACTAAAAGGTTAGGGGGCTAAATTTAGACGCCCATGTGTCCCATGAGAGGAGAAGGAAGGGGTGCAGGCTTGTGTTTGGGAAGACAGCGTGGACAGAAGTGTAAAT
The DNA here is from genome assembly GCF_001649575.2 of Kryptolebias marmoratus. NCBI lineage: Eukaryota > Metazoa > Chordata > Actinopteri > Cyprinodontiformes > Rivulidae > Kryptolebias > Kryptolebias marmoratus. Next base: position 11,698,083 of record NC_051444.1, read on the forward strand.
ATTGAATCTAAAACTCTAAGACAATCACAAAGATTGTTATAATTTCACATACCACAGTTTTTATTCTGCATATAGGTCAGAGTAGCTAAAACCTTCCATCCCACCTTCTTTTGTGCAAATTACCTCCTTCAGTGTCTGTCTACTTTACTAGCTGTCTTAAGTGGTGTGGAAAAAGAATAAATTAATATAGATTAACTTGAAGTGTACGATAGAGTTACTCTGCAGGTAAAAGTATCTCTTAGGTTGAGTTATAGTGTTTTTTTTATCACCTCGTTACAGGAAAGAAGACCTTTTCAAATGTGGTAAATGTAAGCAGGCCTACTACTGCAATGTTGACTGTCAGGTAAGGTTTTTTTACACCGGTGTTTGTTTCAGTGAATAAATTTACCTTGCAACAACATAAAGGGTCCAACATAGTTTTAAACTGTATATTCTGTAATCAAATGATTATTTTTGTATTTCTGGGAAAATAAATAGTCATAGAGTCCAAGTTATCTGATTCTTTTTGATTATTTTACCTCTTTAACTGGTATTTGATTTAGTTTTCATTAAATTATAGGATGTTCTTTTCTTATAAGAGGAGTATTTTTAACTCTGCTGCCACCAGAGAGTAATTTCTGTGGTCTACCTTGGTGTGTTGGACCTCATTCTGACAGCAGAGGAGAGGAGCTTCATGCAGACGTTACCCAAAGACGGAGCAGACACAGTCTCCTTGCTGTTGCTATGACGATTAGTTCCGTCCTCCCTCAGACTCGGTCTAGTTTTAGTGTCGACATACAGAAAATAAATACTTCCTGCACTGCAGTGAAATGCACACAGAGAGAAGGCTCATTCTTTATTTTCAGTGTTTTTGTTCAAATAAAAGATTTCCTCCCATAGAACCATTTTTTTTCTGTTAATACTACAGTTCTTTTTAATAATATGTGTATTATTTAATTGTTTGTCTGTGAAGAGAGGCGACTGGCCGATGCACAAGTTGGAGTGTGTAGCCATGTGTTCGTACGGGGAGAACTGGTGTCCATCAGAGACGGTCAGGCTGGTGGCCAGAATCCTCATGAAACAGGTAAGAAAACAATAAATAGCAGAACAGAGGCTTTATTTTTATCAATTTTCCTGTTAATCTGAACGCCAGGCCTGTGCAGGAGAGGGTTAACAGCAAAGAGGAGGAAGAAGAGCTCAAACTAATACATTTTTACTCTAATAATAAAGAGTAAAAATAGAATTAGTGAAGATTCTTCTCAGTGTATTTTCCTAAATTTCATTCAAAATGCAAAAAAATCAAAAGATTAGAAAGCACAATATTAGAGTTATACCAATGATTGCAACACAAAAGTCTTTTTTTAAATGAAAATCTTTTCTTGTTCTCAGCTGTGTCTCAGAGTAGACCTATAACTGATAATCAGTGCTGTAAAAATTAGAAATATAATTGTTAAATTATAAATAAAACGGTGTGGTTATAGTCACTTCTCAGTCATTTTAACTGATTACCTGAGTCCTCAGCAGTAATAGTAATGGTTGTTTTAATAGTTTCTTGTGGACATGTAGGTCAGATTTGGAAAATAATATTTTTGCAGTATTAAAAGAAGCTTGTGTTTTTAAAATTCACTTTTACTTTGTTCATTTTGATGTTCCTGAATTTGATTGTGCTGTTTTGAGGTCGGTTTCATTGACTCCAGAAGCTTCAGTGCAGCCAAAAATCAACCCCACTCCTTTTTACATTAATCACTTTTAGATTTGTGTAAATAAATGGCCTGTTGTGTCTCAATTGTTTGTGCTGCAGAGAGTCACAACAGAGCGCACCCCGTCTGAGAGGCTGCTGCTGCTCAAAGAGTTCGAAGCCCGTGAGTAGATCTGCGATATTAACACACGATCATTTAGTTACATATTCATGAACTTTTAGTTACACAGTGTGCACTTCTGTGTGGGATCTTGCTGTGTCTCTGCAGTTTTAGCAGCGCGTCTATTAATATTCTCTGCTGTAGCCTGCAGTCCTGATTCTGTCTCTTTCATTCAATCCAAGAGTACAGAGCTCTGGGACTTAAATCCCAAGTTTCTGGGTGCTGTAATTTTATGTCCTCTCCCCTCTTTTTTAACGACTGTTACCCTTGAGCGAGGTGCTTCAGACCAGGATCCTATTCAGACACACTTAGGGGTGTTCATTTTATTTTAGCTCAAAGCTTTGGTTGTTTCATTTTTTTTACTTGTTACTTGATAGATTAAAAACTAATGGGACACTGTCAGGGTTAAAAATGTCTGGTCTGCATGACTGACCTGTATCACTGGTATATTTTACACATGCTAAAATTTATTTTTTTATTGAGCTTAGTAATTCATGAGGTGCTCACAAGCAACAACAATAAAGAAAAACAGGATAACAATCTGAACGACTTGTGTTACCCCCGTGACTCATCGAAACTTTATTATTGCTGCCAGAAGCACCAGCATTTATTTATTTTTAACCTCTGTCCCAATTTCAAAGAAATGCTCTGAAACGGTGGCGTTACACCAGTACAGATCAACCAAACGGGGTTATTCGTAAACCATGGCTGAGTCAAATATGGACCAGCCCAACAATGAGTTCTTTCAGAAGCACAACAAGTTTTGGAGTTTTTTGGTTTGACCCAGCTTATTGAGTTAGAACCACTAAAAAAACGAGGTTAAAAAGAAACAAACACAATCTGGGTTATTAAAATATTTTAACTTGGGTTAAAATTTTGACAAATCATACTCATATTGGTGAATGCAACAAGAAATTGTGCATAAAATCACTTAATTTCACAATTAGACTCCTTATTAGGCATTTTATTTTAGCAAGCACTGCATGTATCGATCTCAGTCTTACAGGCATTTGTTTCAGTCTCCTAACTCTCTGCTTGTCTCTCCTCCTCGTCCTCTTTGTGTGTGTGTGTGTGTGTGTGTGTGTTTATTCCTTTCTCCTCGTGTTTTGTTGCCTCTGACAGACCTGGATAAGATGGACAATGAGAAGCAGGAGATGAACCAGGCGGACATCACAGCTCTGCGTTATTTCTACTCCAAACACATCAGTGACCTCCCTGACGAGCAGGCGCTCACTGAGCTCTTTGCACAGGTGGGAAAACAGTTTCTTATTTATCAGGCTGCTTGATCATCACTCTTCAGTGTCGGTACCGTCACTAATGCAAATAATAAAACCTAATGTTTTAAATGTTAACTATTTAATGCAGAGTTTTTGTTTTGTTAAGATTTTTCTGACTCATTGAACACTTTAAGTTTGATTTTGATTGAGTCTAAGAAACTTTCACCCCTAAACCTGTATAAATCCTGACGCGTTTAAACAGTTAAAAGCTCTCAGAAACTTTCAGACATTAAATCTGGGTGAGACTCGGAGCTGTTGTGTGATTTAGAGCTTGTTGTATTTACAGACGGGTGTTCAACTCCCTGTAAATAATCTGCAGACGTCTGCTAGTTTAAAACACGCACGCGTTCCCGTTTAAAACATGTGAGGCTGTGATCAGAAGTTCTCCTCGTGTTGGCAGGGGGCAGCATGTTCCTGCAGCTTCCCACTGGATCCTGTCAGCAGCTCTTAGCACTTTAATTTGATCTGACAGTCTGTTCACGCTGCTTTAATGGAAACAACCTGTTTGGCTTCTCATCACACCAGCAGATATCCTCCTTTTTTTTATTTTTTATGACACTTTCACAGCTCAGTAGTGGGTGACGCTTGTTGTTTTATTGCTGTAAACTGTTTACAAACTCTGCCTCCAGCTGCAGGGTTCCCACACAAAATATGAAAAAAAAGTTTGAATATTGATTTGAGTATTTTCGAGATTTAAAAAAAGATCTTTTTTTCTAGAGATTATGAAGGAATTATTTAATGAAATACTTGATTGTCTGCATTGTTGAATTATTTTGCTTAAGCTCATATTCTTTGTCTCTGTGCCTCAAACATTAGGTTATGGGTTTTTGATTTTATTGTCATATTATTTTTTATCAAAAGACATTCATACATGTGGATTTCATGGCCAGGATGGTGGTATTCTCCATTTAGATGAAGTTCTGTAACTATCTGGGCCAGTGAGGCTGAATCTGGTCACTGTGGACTGAAGAAATATCTCCTGTTTCGTTGTTAATGTTTTCACAACTTCATCAGACTTTCGCTCTCTGTGTGAACTTTTATCCATTCCTGGCAGTCTTGGAATAAATCACCACAAAGACATTTTTAACTTAAGTTCTCCTTAACAACAAGATAATCTGATTTAAACTTGTGTACGCATTTATTTAAAACACCAAAGTGCTTTTCAGATTTAGTAAATATGGACAAAGTGCTGTGCAGAAGTTTTAAACCAGCCCTAATTTTGTCACACTTTGCTTCCAAAGTGTCTCCTTGGAAGGAAAATATGAAGAAATGAGGGACAGTCATCCTTTTTATTCAGACTGTGCGATGCCTTGTGGACTTCACAAAGTTTAATCATGTATTTTATATGTAAATGAAACTCATTTGCCGTCAGAGCTCAGCAGGTTTTCTACTTCAACCTAAAGCATAGTCAGCTTTTTGTGTTTTACTCTGAGTCAGAACATCCATCCATCCATCCATCCATTTTCTTTGCCCGCTTCTCCATTCCGGGTCGCGGGGAGCTGGTGTGAGTCAGAACATTGTTCCATAAAATCAACCTTGTTGTGTTGAAGAGCACTATAAGAGCATAAACTCAGAATAAAACCAGACTGCAGCTTTATCAGAAGTCCATCTGTACAAACACAGTAAATGCTTTTACTTGGGTGTCAAAAAAAGATTTGAAATCTGAGTGTGAAACTTAGAAATGGGTGTTTGTCTGCAGGTGAACTGTAACGGTTTTACCATCGAGGACGAGGAGCTCTCCCATCTCGGATCGGCTGTTTTTCCTGAGTGAGTCGCTGCAGCATCATCACAGTTAAACAGTCCGACTGTTTTATCTGTTTTAGGTATTTTACCTTCTGCACAGCAGAGGACGGTGCGTTAAACATTCAGGAAAAGTAAGCCATGATGAGTTCTAATCTTTTAATTCTGTTTTAAGTTCAGTGAAGCATAAACCATCCGGGAGTTAAAGGTAGATTAGGTGATGGCAATCATGCAGACCGAAAGGCTTTCGCTCAGTTTTATTTTAGTGCCTCTTTTCTCTTTGCAGTGTAGCACTGATGAACCACAGCTGTAGTCCTAACGTTATCGTGACCTATAAAGGCACAGTGGCTGAAGTCAGAGCTGTTGATGAAATAAACCCAGGTGAAGAGGTGAGTAAAGATGACACTTTTTTTTAAAGCCAAACGCAGCTACAGAAATATAAATCTCCAGTCATCTTATGTGTTTTTTCACCATTCTTTGTAGATCTTTAACAGCTACATAGACCTGCTGTATCCTACAGAGGACAGAAGAGAGAGGTTATTAGATTCCTACTTCTTCTCATGCCAGTGTACGGAGTGCACCTCCAGGTCGAAGGTACTGCTGTCTTATCTTTGAAATCTTTGAAATGATCAATGTACACCACATTATGTGCATCAGAAGCACAGAACAGCCTTTATGCATTTGAAAAAACTCTTCTTGACATACATTTTTTCACCTTCTTCTTTAGTTTTTGTTTAAAAAAGGTTACAGCTTTATGTCTTGTTAGAAAAGAGATCCTGTTTAGGGTCAGATTTTCCTGGACTTTCACAGAGTTCTTCTGAAACCTGCGCTGTTTTTTGTGTTTGCTGGCTGAAATGTAAACTTTTTCCTTGGTCTGAGATTTCTAAAGGAGGAGTAATTACTGTAAATCTGTTGGTATCAGTCACTGTGTTAGAGAGGTATGGTGTTAATGGTGCTAATTGTATCATATTACATCAGGTTAGAGGATGATTCTTGTCTTGTGGTCGGGGTGTCATTAAGGTGCTTTAAAGTAAACCTGCAGCGAGTTTCGGCTCTAATGAAGAAGGCTTCGTCAGGTTTTGATTGTTGGAGGAACAAACTAGTTGTCTTTCTGAGAGGTTCTCCTGTCCACACAAAGAATCTCTGCATCTTTAGTGATTTGTTGTTTTCTCTGTCTGACCAGGCTGTTTTCTCCCTGAATGGTTTGACAGCCAGCTGTGTGAAGCCCTTATTCATTATAAAAAAAATAACTAAAAAATGATGCTAAACATGCTGAAATGTTCACTTTGTTTTAAATCTCAACCTGCTCATTTTCTGTGTTTCAATTACACTACTATTATACAGTCTCATGCAAATAGAAAATGTTGCATGCATCTAATTTAGGTGATTTTTCAGGATGCACATACAGCACATGAAGGGCCTGCACATTCAAGCTGTGGAAAGCTCTGGTGCCCAAGTCTTCTGGCTAAGAATTCTTCAACAGAGCGTCCTGTTTAGGATGTTTAACCTTACATGTATGCATGCATTTTCTTTATGTTGCTCTCTTTAGGACAAGGCAAAGATGGAGATTAGGAAGCTGAGCACTCCACCAGAACCAGAAGAAATAAACTCGATGGTTCATTACGCCAAGAATGTCATCGAAGAGTTCAGAAGAGCCAAACACTACAAAAATATCCTCTTCTCATCAGAACACGTCTTTGTTTCTGTCTTTATTTCCTGCCTCACAGTCTTTTGCTGTGCTTTCTGTGTCATTCCTTGACTCTCTTGCACCTCCCAGTGAGCTGCTGGAAATGTGTGAGCTCAGCCTGGAGAAGATGGGAGCTATTTTTGCCGACACCAACGTCTATATGCTGCACATGATGTATCAGGCCATGGGCGTCTGCCTCTACATGCAAGACTGGGACGGAGCGATGAGCTACGGAGAGAAGATCGTTCAGCCTTACAGGTAAACTGATCCAGCTGATGGCTGTTATTTAACAGATATTCATGAAACTGGAGCTGATTATAAACCAGAGTGTGATCCTTCTCTCTATCAGTTTAATCATTTAGTGAAAACTCCTCTCTTGTGCAGAGGTCTGCAGACACATATGAGCATAAACGCAACAAAATCACACCAGAGTCAGGTGTTTTTCTTTCACCTGGTGCTCTTTAACAAAGCAGAGCAGGCTTGTTTGTTCGAACACACAGCGCTGCGCAGAGCCACCCATCCATCCTTCATTTCTTCAGATTTTGCTCCAAAGGAAGCAGACATTTTGGTGATCTTTTAAAGTAGACTTGATCAGTTTTTGCTTGGACTTTGTTTGCTGATTTTTCACTCGTTTTCAGTCCAACATGTGACCATTTTCTGAGGGATGATTTTGCTGTTTAAGCCACTTCACTCTGATTTACTCACACATAAAAAAGGCTCCTAAACTGAAGAGATGAATCATTGTTGTGCCGACGCTTAAAAAAACAACTAAAAAACTGTTTTAAATTAGATCTGTGGACATTTTGTCACCAGCAGCCTGTTACAGAGCTACAGATCCAGTTTCTTTAGCTGAATCTATAGAAAATACCAAAAATAACTCTGTTTGACACATTAGATAATATTTTAGCACCAAGAAGGTGACTACAGGAGAATAACAGGTGATCAGCTGTTTCAGGTCTTTATTGGGTTTGTTCCTGTTTCTTAAAGACATGATTGTCAGATACGGTTCGTCTGCTGCAGACGATTCTTTGTTTTTAGGTCTGACACGTCTTCTTTACTTCTTCTTTTGTCCTCCACTTGTTCGCTTTTGTCGTTCTTTTTTAGGCACAGGCTGCACATTATGCTGTCATGGTCAGGTGCAAGGCTTGGACTGAGAATGAGTGGGAAAAGTAGCCAAAGTCTTTAAAAGAATAAAACTGAAAGCCTGAAGAACTATTGGTCAAGATCGTTGTAAAAGATTACAACAAAGTCTGGCTCCATGGGAGAAAATTGAAGATATATATTTTTTTATTTTACTGTAAATTAGATGTTTTCACTTGAACTGTTTTTGGAGTCTGTGATGCTCAAAGCATCACGTTGTTGACTTAAATTACAAATAAAAGTTGTATTTTTCGTTAGGTGTTCTTTAATACAATCACACCAAAGGCTTATTTAGTTCACCTCCTGGTTTGATGATGCTTAAACACATTTTCTATTTGTGGTACCAAACACCCAGCACATGTTTCCTTGCTGAATTTACAGGCTGATGTGTTTTATTTATTCAGATATATTAGTAGTTTCAGTTCTTCGGTCAGCACTAACTGTTGTCTCCCTGCAGCGTTCATTATCCCGCCTTCTCCTTGAATGTGGCGTCCATGTATCTGAAACTGGGTCGTCTGTATTTGGGCCTTGAGAAGAAGACACAAGGTGCCAAAGCTTTAAAGAAGGTACTTTTTCTTCATTATTTTATAGGAAGGTTCGCTGTAAACAGCAACTAAAATAATTTCAGCTCACATTTTTACAACAGAAGTGATTTGAGTTTGGAGTCTGAAGCTGTGGTACGTTACGGACCGTTTGTTTCTTAATGATTTTGTCTCCTCTGTCTTCAGGCCTTGAGGATCATGGAGGTGGCTCATGGAAAAGATCACCACTATGTAGCAGAGGTCAAACGAGAAATTATGGAGCAGAAGTAAAACAAAAACTGTTCGAAGGAGTTAAAAAGGTTTTACCGGGGGTTCTGGAGTGAAAAATCTCCTTTGGAAGCAACAAATTATACATCATAAATGCATGGAAATATGGAAATGTTTGAAAATGTGATGCATAACTGCATCATATACCTCCTATTTGTTTTAAAAAAGAAAAAAAAACATTTTTGTGTTTCTATAGATTTTTTTTTCTCCTGCCTCGCAAAGTTTTTCAGGTGCATTTTGGGTGGAAATGACCCCATTTTCTATCTGTGGATGACTTCTTCTGGACAGAACTGGACTTTAAAGGTTATTTCTGACATCATTTGAGTTAAAATGCATCTGAAGATGTTTTTTTCTTTGCATTTGAACATCATTTTTGTGCCGAAGCTCATACCAACAGAACAAGCGAAAAAAAGCAAATCTTAAAAAATGTTATGATGCTGCCTTTGAAGCTGGCTTTGGAAGAAGCAAAGCTTTCATCTAATGGCTCCGTTTTCTAAAGTCAAATGTTTGGCTCTTCGTTTTTTCCCCCCTGGCGAGCCTGAAATCATTCGGTGTGATTCTTGGACCCTTCAGGAGACTAAATCTCCATCATGTGTGCGTTTTTGGCAGCAATTTGAGCTGCACACTTTAGCTCAAGAACTGTTGCTTGTGAGTTCAAATCAGTAAAAACTGGTGAGTACTCGTTCCTGAGGGCATTACTACTCTGTCCCAGCTCCTGTGTTTGAATCCAGTTAAATCAGCAACAGAGCAGAGTTTATGGTCTTATTTGTTCACAATAAAACTGTGTAAAAAAATAAATAAAAGCAGGACTTCCTACATTTTCGACACTCTGTAGCAGCAGAGAAGAGACTGCAGAAATCTATTTCTGAATGAAGAACTTGTCTTACCTGTTTTGCTGTTTTAACTACCTGAAGTGTTGCATGTTTTAATGCTTTTTTCCTGCTTTATTTATGTATTTTTTTCAGCCTTTCTTTTCCATAAGAAGATAAGTGACAAGTCTCCGGTTTGACTCTTGGCTGTTCAGGTCTCTGTGTGACGTTTGCATGTTCTCCACGTGCATGCTTGGGCTTTTATCCAGTTCCTCCAGTTTCCTCCAAAGAAAACATGCATGCTAGGTTCATTACTGGTTCTAAAATGGCTGAAGGTGTAAGTTTGTAACACGCATGCCTGTGTTGGCTCCCCCACCCTCATCCCTAACTGGGTCAAAATGAGCGATCGATAGATGACCGAACGAGCTGCGGGTTTATTTGACAAGGAACAAGCTCCTTTATTTGTTCACAGCTGCTGATCTGAGACCAGTTTGAAGTCACTGAAGGCTTTAGAGCTCCGACCACTGATCCTGGATCAGAGCTCACTTGCTTTTGGATAAAAGTAACATTCATGTAGCTGTTGTTGCCTTTGTCAGGAGCTGAACGTGTGCACGTTTCTGGTGTTTCCTGTCAGTAAGAATCCTGATGTTCATAACTGGAGCTGATGATGATATTAACTTTTAATTTATGATAATATGGAAATGGAGTCAGAAATATGGACTTGATTAAGTTCCTGCTTTGTATGCTATTAATTCTTTAACTGTAAAAACTGGTTTAGGTCTTAGTGCGTTCAGCAAGAATTCATGTTCAGTTGGAATAACCTAAAATATGAGCGGTGTAGATGTGGACGTGTCGTCTTAAGATCATCACACAAAGTTACTTTAAGTGGCTGCAGCTCGTGTGTTGATGTAATGAAACCACGAAGCACCACTGAGCAGCTGGTTTTATTCGTGGTTTGCGGTCTGCAATGGAAGCTTTAAAGTAATGCAAAGATCATCACCTGGGCCTTATTTAAAGGGTTCTTGTTGCATTTGTGTTTTGTATATTTGATGTGATAAAATGATGTCAAACGACAAACTTTTCAACAGTTTGGTTTTAACAGTCTGTAAATGGTTAGTTAGCTTACCTGTGGTGTTCACTTTTCACTGCCAGGGAACTTTTTAAACACCTGTAGCTTCTCTGTCTTGTTTACAACCAAACAAGTTTAATGCACTACATAAATATGGCCTACGGTTTGATAAAAACCCATCGTGAAGAGAGTTCTGGGGTTATATTTGTAGCAACAACTGTGGATGTGAATTACATTTGTAAAAGTGCATCTAGAAGGTGCCTGCCTTACAGCTTTATCAAGGTTATCCAATGCACCATTTTGCCAACTGTTCTACATCATTTTTCTAGGTTACTGACTGAGAAAAAATATATACAAAAAGAGGTTGCACTGTTTCAACACCCTGACTAGATTTTTGCAGAGCCTTTCTTTTGTTGGTCAAAATGGTAAGAAAATATGCACAGAAGTTTCAACACCAATAAAGAAAAAAACAGCTAAATTCTTCTCTTCCAAGCATGTAAACAAAGTAAAGGCTAATTGAAGGTTCAGTTACTCACCATTTTCTGTTAATGAATTACCAGGCATGAATGTTATTGTATTGAAATTATTAAGAAAAAAAGAGATCTGAGCCTCTTTTATTCATGTACAATTTCTGTGGAACCCAATAAATGACCATAATGAAATAAAATTTGCTTTGTGTGCCTTATCTTAACCAGATGTGTAGCTATTGTGCTCCATCTATTTATTGAAAGCTTTGGTTTCAGTATTTTATTTTATTTTTTCAGGAGCTTTGTAATGCAGCATCATAACAAGCAGACTTTATAATACAACGCTACTGACTTAGTTATTTAAGGTAACTCATAATAGAACAAAATAGTCCTGTGTTTGTTTCTCAGTGGGACACTTTGCATTGCTTTAGCAGCAAAATGGAGCAAAGAAAATGTACAAAATAAGCTCACAAAACTAACATATTTAAAAATAATTCATGCAAATGAGCAAATATGCAAAGTACTTTTAAAAGTGAAATTCTAAAACGTTTCTTTTCTAATGACAGAATCAATACCGTCAAGGGATTTTGGACTTCAATGTTTGGACGTGTCCTGCTTGTAGTTGCAAATTCACGCCACGCGATGGCGCCAGGCGTGATCTACACAGAGTGCCACTGTAGAGGAAGAATAACGTGTAAACCAACCAGCGTGCGTTGTATCGTTTACGTCATTTAAATCGGCCAATAGGCTTTCAGCTGAGATAATCACCGTTTCTTCTGTTAGAATTTGAATCTTCCGAACCGAAATAGTCCCTGAGTCTGATAAAGAAGCCTCGCGCCAGAAGTAAGGAGTTGTTTTAACTCTTTTAAATCGCTTATTTACTTATTCTTAGGATTCTTATCGTTTCCCTAGTAACATTAGTAATTACTAATTAGTAATATTTAGCGTCTGATTGGATTTAGGTTTAAAAAATAAAAAACATAGATCGATGCTGTCATCCTGACAGAGCGAGTCCATCGCGACAAAAAGCTGGTGGTTAGAAACCGTCGCTGCGTGAATCCGTCTAAAAGTCCGCTTTACATCGACTTTGTTTCGGTTAGTTTTTCAGATTTGTGTTTGGTAGTTGATCGTTTATTAGCCGCGGCTAACGGCGCTAATGTTGCTAACGAACCTCCACTCGGCGTTCTTGTATTGTTGTGGTAAAAACCTGACAACTTCCGGTCAGCTAATCGCTGCATTAATTAACAGCTTAAGCTCCCAGTGAACTGCACTTAATGACAGCAACACTTTCATCTTAATGGCATTTAATAGAAGAACGTTTTCTGTCGTGGTTTGCGTCCTGAATCAGGTCTTTACGCCATGAGCTGGGCGGTGGAGGAGTGGAAGGATGGACTTCCGGGGAAAGCCCTGCAGAAGATCCAGGAGATGGAGGTCCAGCTGGACAAGCTCAAGAAGGAGAGGACGCAGAAGCAGTTTCAGCTGGAGTCCTTAGAAGCTGCCCTGCAAAAACAAAAACAAAAGGTCAGCATTTATCAGAAGGGCTTTAACTGGATTTAAGAGACAGCTGGAAGCTTTACCACAGAGCAGTCACACAAAAGGAAATCCCTCTGTCTCTGTTTCCTCAGGTGGACAACGAACGCACAGAAACCTCGGCTATAAAAAGAGAAAATCAGTCTTTGGTAGAATCCTGTGACGCTTTGGAGAAAGCTCGCCAAAAGGCCGTTCATGATCTCGGTGTCAAAGAACAGCAGGTCAGTTTCTGATACGAAGAGGATATACGGTTCATGCTGCAGTTTATGATGTGTTGATCAAAATGAAATGCTTTGTTTGTTTATAATTAACAGCTGAATATTATTTTAATCCCGTGTATGTACATGAATGCCTTTAGCCTGAGTACTTTGGGAGCAGCCCTGGAGAAGCCAAACTGAACCCTGTAATAACAAACTTTACAGTGAAAACGCCTGTTTGGTGGTTATGTTTTGAATTAGTGCAGGAGTGACAAAGAAAGAAAACTGAAGTGAGCATCCACCAGGTTCATGGTGTGTTTTAGAGTTTGATTACTTTCAGGCGACATAAATGTGGAAAACACACCCTCACAAGCCCTCTTCTTCTAAAACAAAATTGACAGAAACAAGTTTTGTTTGAGTAATGTGGTTTGGTTTACAGATACTGTACCTAAAATCTCTCATTTTACCTGCATACTCATCTAAATGAAAACAAAGGATCCATGAGATCCAAATATGTGGGCTTAAATTTATTTTTGAACTTCCTGTAACCTTACCTGAGTTATTTCCCTCATCTTAGGTGAACTATCTGGAGGGTCAGCTTAATTCCTGCAGGAAGACTATTGAGCGACTGGAGCAGGAGCTTAAAAAGTGAGTTTGTTTTGTCCTTTAAAAAATAAAAAAATCTTACATACCGGTAGGTGTTTTCTAAGTAAGTGGACTTGCAAAAACACATTATTTTTCCTTGTATTTGGAAAAGCATCGGGGGGGGAATCCTGGATATTTTTTGACGCTTTAAAACAATTTCCTCAGGTACAAAAGTGAGATGGATCGCTCTCAACCTGCTGGCTCTTCCTCTTTGTCATCCTCCTCCTCTGAGCTGCAAACATTCACTCCACAAAAGAGTTTCGCTACACCAGCTCCTGTCCCGGTGCACAGACAACAGGGTACTTCAATTTGTTCTAATTTGCTGTGGCTTAATGCCTATACACCCATGAAAGTTAACGTCTCCCTTACTGCGGCGTGTAAACTGGTGTTTGTGTTTCACAGATAACAGACTGGAGGAGCTACAGGAGAAATACAGCCAGGAGGTGGAAGAAAGAAAAAGGCTGGAGACTGAACTCAAAGTCCTGCAGGTCAAAGTGAGTAAACTGTGGGCATTCTTTTTTTTTTTTTTTTTTTTTTACAATATTATTTTTGCTTCATTATAGTTGTAACAGATCTTTTCTCTTTTTAGATGTTGAGTCAGTCGTCTGTCGGCGCGAGCCACAAGGACATTGCGGCACGCCAAGCTGGCTCGTCCATATTCCCGTGGCAACCGCAGGATCACAGTGTTCGTGCTCAGGATGGGATGGAAACGCCTCTAAAGAGACGAGGGGCATCTCTATGGGAGGCCCACGAGGAGACGCCAATTAAACTGGGCCAGCGGATGAGCTCGTCCAGAACCGTTCAGAGTCCCGGCGGATCCTCCCACCAGATGGAGCAGCTAAAGACTCTTAACCAAGGTGGGTCATCATTTGTTTTGTGAATGCTGAATACAGTTTTATCAGTAATATTGGCACAGTTTTGTATTTGAAGTTCTTAGGAATGAATTAAAATACGTCCTGGTGAGTCAGGATGCAGTTAAGTTACCTGTTTTGTTTTTGTTCTCCTCAGAGCTGCGCACCCGTGTGTCAGAGCTGGAGAGAAATCTGTCCAATCAGGAGAAGGAAATTCGTAATCAAGCTTCCAAACTGCAGGAACTACAAACTCATCTGAACCAGGCCCGTAAAGACCTTGCTGAGCGGGATAGAGACCTGGCCAAGGCGGGTCATGAACTGAGCCAAGCTGCAGACAAACACCAGCAGCTTGAGGCCAAGGTAGGGCATGGCAGCGTTTATTTTTAAAATCTCATCAGAGCCACTTGGTTACATGACCTACATTTGAATAAAAGGTGAGCAGAAAGTGAAGCGGGTGTGTAAATGTTGAAGAAAGTTGACTAGAATCTGTATCTGTATCGTTGTTAGAGTTCGACGGTGGAGCAGAAGCTGAAACAGGTCACAGAGGAGATGAACTGTCAGAGGCACAACGCAGAGAGCTGCAAACGAGCCCTGGAGCAGAAACTCAAGGACCAAGAAAGAAACAGTCAGAAGGTGAAACCGTGTGGTCTCACGTTGTCTTTAGCTTTTAAAGGATACGAAGACAGCATATCATTTTATTTGAATGCCAACCATTTTATCTTTTATGCAGGAGATGGCCCAGCTTCAGAGTTCCCATCAGGCTTTGGATCAGCAGCTTAACCAGACCAGAACCAAGCTTACACAGGAGATCCAACAGTCCAAAAAAGACTACAATGTACTTCAAGCTGATATGGAAAAGGTAGCTTTACAACCTCGGCCTACTCTCCCTTTAATCAATAACATAAACTCAACAATATTTTCAATTTTACTACAGTAATATATTTAAGTGCCTGGAGCAAACTGATCCAGCATCTGGTTTAGTTGGATTGTGCAGTTGTACTGTATGACAAATTGAACAGATTTGTTGTTGAATTTTGCATTTTTAGATGCGCTTCCAGAAAACTCAGATGGAGAAAGAGGCTGAAGAGCAGAAACAGAAACTGCTGCGGTCAGAACAGGGCCTGCAGGCCAGCCAGAGCAAAGAGCAGGACCTCCGCAAGAAAGTGGAGGTGGGTGGAAATCTTTTTTTTTTTTTTTTTATTTCCTGATTCCTTCCTTGCTGCTCATGTAGGTGTATTTTAGCTTTCATCTCATCTGACATGTTTCTACATTATTTCTTTCCTTCAGGAGCTGCAGAAGGAGAAGAACAGCGTGACGGTTGAGTTGGACCGGAGCAGCAGGAGCCTGTCTCAGCTGGAAGAGGAGAAGAGGAGCTGCGAACAGGTCCTCAAACGCACCCAGGGACTGCTGGATGATCTCAAAGGTATACTGGTGTTAACAGGAGCAAAGGAGGATTTCTATTCTTTTGTTAATGTCACACTGCTGGTTAATGAATTTGTCTTTTGGTTCTTCAGTAAAGTCAGAAGGACAGGCTGAGGAGCTGAAGAGACTTCAGTCCAAACTGGAGCAACAGACTCAGGTTTCAGCACAGGAGCAGGAAAACTTAAAGAAAACACTCTCTGAAGCCGAGGCCAGAAATGACAAGTAAGCGTGCGTTAAGTTTTCATAAAAGAAAACAACAAAATGTAAAGTCGCACACATTTTATCATTCCGATTTTTTTTTTAATTATCTGTGCCTTTTCTTTCCACCCACTCCTCCTCCATTTTAAATATAATTTTGCGTTTTAGATCTCAGAATGAACTTCAGAAACAGAAACAAGAGGCCGAGAGGCTGAACAATAAGTTGGCAGTTCTGGAGAAGAAGAGCCAGGAGCTGAAATCCAGTCTGACTGTGAGCCAGGATGAGTGTAAGGATCTGAAGCAAGAACACCAAGCTCTGCTGGAGTGGAGGAAAGAAAAGGAGACATTAATAAACCAAACAGAGGCTGTGCAAAAGGAGCTCACTGACAAAATTAGCAGCTTGGAGAGCAACCTCAGCATGCTGAATGAGGCAAATAATGAACTGCAGGTGAGCATGAAATTGTCATCTTTTACTTGAGAGGGAAAAGTGACGAAGTGAAGTGATGCTCAGTCGTGTCATTATTTTCAAAAGCTGCACTAAAGCCTGTAAATCCAAGAAAAGGGTTAAAAACAGAAACAACTGGACTTCTATTCTGTAGTTGAAGACGTTTCGCTTCTCATCCGAGGAGCTTTCTCAATTCAAAAAACAGAGAGTGTGGAGTTCAAGCTTTTAAAGCTGGGATGTTCTGTGAACTGGATTCACATGCAGATTAAACTCGCTCTCCTAACAATAGAGGCTCGTTAGGGATGGATCACTCTGGTCACATGAATACAGGTGACCAGAGTGGCCCATCCAGCACTAAAGCTTGTAGTTCTAAAATCCATTCTACACTTAAATAAATGTGCCAGGAATGAAAAGGCAAGCAGTTTAACCCTCATCCAAAATGCATTTTCTTGTTTTTTTGGGTTTTTTTTTTTTTTCAGAATAAGGTCCTGGGTGTAGAGGGAGATAAAGCCAGTCTTTCCGCTTGCATCGATTCCTTGAAAGGAGAACTCCTCAATAAGAGCACAGAGCTGGAGGAAAAGGCGCATCAACACGAGAAGCTGCAGCTTCAGTTTTCTGAAGCTGGACAGAAACACAACAAAGACCTGGAGAACGCTGGAATTCAACTGGCTCAGCTTGAAGCACAGGTGACTGGAAGATGCTTTCTCTTTTTCCCCTGACAAGACATTCATTAGTCTGCAATGTATTCCTCTAAATTTCATAAGCAAATATAAATAGAACTAAAAAACTGCGTATTGTGCTTTTTTTAAAGCTGATATATGTGAGCCATGAGTCTTAAAGACAATTATTTGGGCAAAAAAAGTGTTTTTTTGTCTGCATTACTGCACATTTTTATTCAAATTTTTGCTGTGGTAACACAGGATTAAGAATAGGGCGGACCTTTTTCTGAGCTGCGCTATTTTAAAAAAGCCATTTTAACAAATCTATAGTCACCAGCTGTTGAATTATTTTGTTTCTTTAAACAGGTGAAAGCCCTGGAGTCACAGCTGCAAAAGGAAATCGCTCGAGCAGAGCTTGCTGAGAGGACAAATGTGGAGGTGCAGGAGGAGCACCAAGCAGCCTGTGACCTGGTGCACTCCAAGGATCAGCTGGTGGAGCTGGGCCTGGCTGAGATCCATCAGCTGAAGGAGAGCCTGGCACAGACCACAGCACAGCAGGAGCAGCAGAACGCCAGGTGGGAGCCGTCTCCTTTTGTCTAGGAGCCGTCATGTTTTTGTTTTGTTTTAAAGCAGTTATGTAAAAATGAGTCCATGTCTGCTGCTCACATGATTTATTGTATCTCCTGTATTTCCTCCAGGCTCCAGGAGGAGAAGGCGGATCTGCTGAAGCAGTGTGAGGAGAGAGTTTCAGCAAAGACGGAGGAGATGGAGCACATCAGGCTGCAGATGGAGGAGGTCCAGCAGGAGCTGCAGCTCTCCAAGAACCAGGTCTGTTCTGCTTCCTCTAAACTACGAGGGAACCTTCTTACAGCTCTGCTGATCTTTACTTTATTTGTTAATCAGTGTATATGAGTTGTATACCTTTCAACCACAAAACTTAATAAAGTCTAATGCATATTTTAAAGCTTAAAATAAATTATTATTTCAATTGTACATTTAGTAATTAAACAGTTATATTTAAGGACAAAAAAACAAATAAAACTAAACATTTTATCTGGTTCCTGTTTGATTTTCTGCTCGTGTCTCAGATCAGCTCCATGGAGCAGTTCATGAAGGTTCAGGAGCAGATGGGAGTTGAGCTGCAGAAACAAAACGAGACGATGTCAGAGGAACGGGAGGAACTCAGGAAGATGCACAAGAAAACATCGGAGGAGCTCGAGGAGCTAGAAAAGGAGCTGACGGATCAGAGGAGCCAGACTGAGGAGAGGGAGAAGAGGCTCAGAGAGGCCGAAGCTCAAATCCTGACTCTGGAGACACAAAAATCTGAGCTGGAAAAAAAAGTTCAAGAGATGAAGAAAGAACTGGAGGTAAAATAATCCAAGATTTCAGTTTGGTTTGTTAATAAGTTCTGTGTGCTTTCTCATTCATGTCCAGTTTGTGCATTGGATCAGAAATATAGAATAAATTTTATTTAATAATTCTGTTTTTTTATCTTTTCATTTTGAATTTTGCTCTTTGTCTTTTACTTATCTTAAACGCAGAACTATGTTTCTCACAAATGAAACCTGTATTTTTGGTCAGATCCTGCTGGAGCAGATTTCTTCCTTAGAGGAACAAGAGGCTGCAAACAAAAAAGCAGCAGAGGAGCTTCCCGTCCTGAAGAATAATCTGGATGTGGCCAATCGGTCCCTTGATCACCTTAACAAGTCTCTAGAAGCTGCCGAGAAGAACCTCTCTTCTTCAAATGAAACGAAGGCCAACCTGGAGAGCACAATGACGGAGAAAATGAACCTGATCTCTGCTTTGGAGAAAGAGCTCAAAGATCTCACTGAGAAGATGAGGAGCGAGTCAGAGAGCCACAGCGTGGAGATTGAAAATTTGGCCAACAGAGAGAAAAGCCTTAAAGGGCAGCTTGAAAGCTCCCAGAAATCACTGGCTGCTGCCAAATCGGAATTAGCTTCTCGTCGGGAGGAGATCAAAACCATGAAGACCACTCTGTCTGCTGCTTCGTGTGGCTTGGAAGAACGAGATGGTGCGATAAAGAGTCTGAAAGAGAAGCTAAATAAGTCTGAAGCTGAGCAGGTCAGAGCTTCAGGCCTGCTGAAGGAGAAGATTGTTGCCATGAACAAAATCAAGGTTGGTTAGTGATGTATTTGGGGTAGAGTTACGGTCCCGCTTTTTCTGCAGTCTTATACATTGTGTGGCCTTGTATTATTATTTTTATTGAACTAAGGTGCAACTGGAGATGCTGCAGATGGACCTGGAGGACAACGAGACGGCCATGAACTCCACTGACAGTCAGGTGGACGAGCTGAAGAGAACTATAGCGTCGTTAGAGGCCGAGCTCACTCAGAACCAGACCCAGATGTCTGAGATGGAGGCCAGGCTGGAGGAAAGCAAAGCTCAGGTCGGTGGGCTGTTTTTCACCAGGTCCTCAATTTATTCTGACTCACTGACTCCTGCAGAGGACAAAAAGAGAAAAGAGTTGGGGTTTTTTTTAACGATTAAATACCGTATTGTAAAATATTACTGTTTTCAGGTCTCTGTCTTGGAAATCCGCTTGGATGAGGTACAATCCCAGAACTCCCTGCTGGAGTCAAAATACGTCACAGCCAAGGACGAGCTGCTGGAGAGGAGCTGTGAAATAACTCGTCTGGAGGAGGACACAGTCAGACGACAGCAGGCGGAGGAAAGTGTTGCCATGTTAGAGTCTAAAGTCAGTCAGGTAGAAGAGGAAAACACCAGGTTAGAGATGACGCTCAGGCAGGTGATTCAGGAAAAAAAAAGCAATCTCAGTCAGGTACTTCAGGAGAAAACCAACCTGGAGGTTTCTTTGAAACAACTGAAGGACGACAAACAACAAGCTGAGACTGAAACTACTCGGGTGAAGGAGGAGAAGAAGGAGCTGGAGGTCAGAGTAGACAAACTGTCTGAGGAGATGAAGCAGCTGCAGACTCACATTCAGCAGTTGGTGGAGGTCTCAGAAGAAAACAACAAACTGCAGTTTAGTTTGAGCCAAATATCTGAAGAGAAGCAGCAGCTACAGACGAGCTTGGAGGGGCACGGAGACAGGATCGCTTCTCTCAGAGAGGAGAACGAACGCATCCGGCGCTCTCTGCTGTCTTCAGAACAGGAACGCCAGAACCTTAAAGAACAGCTGGAGATGACCGAGAAGAGGAACAACGAGGAGAACAAAGAGAGGTACGTCTATACGTCTGTGTTTCACTGTTTTTATTATTATATATATATTTTAGTTTAGGTAAAATATTCATCGTGTTATCCCTCTGTTTACAGCTGCAAATCTAACTGCTTTGGTTTTGTTTTGACAGGAACATTTGGTTTGAAGCAGAGCAGGCTGAACTTCACCAGAAGCTTGCAGTCCTCCAGACAGAGCTGAGTGAATTCAAAGAGCAGTACGAATTCCTGCTCAAACAGGTGGCCCAGCAGCACGACCTCATCCAGGAGCTCTCCGAATCACAGGAAAATCCGAACCCAGCAGAAGAAATCGGCCACGAAGAAGCCGAAGACGCTGAAATCTGTGGTGAGAATTGGCAGGCGGTTTTAACGTTTTTCTCACTCTGCATAAATATATCATTTCTAATTATCTGCACTAACTTCTCCAGCTGAGGCAGAGGCTCGGATGAATGTTGAGGCAGAACCTGATCCCGGGGCAGACTCCCCTCCAGTAAACGAACAGCCAATCAGGTGTGACATGAAGCCTGACGAGGCCCAGAGGTACACAGTCTCTCACCAAACAGAAACTCACAGCTGAATAATTTAGGTTTTTCTTTAATTATGAGTTTAAAAAACATAATCACTCTCTGCTCTAACAGCGAGGCAGAGCTCGTTTTCAAGGCGGATGACACTGAGACAGAAATGATCCACAACCAGATGGTGGAAGAGGAGAATGGGACGTGTGAACATGATGCAGAGGAAATGAAAAATGACGAGGACCAACAGGTAGAAAACATTCAAAGAGCTCCTTTATTCTTCCTACAAAGTTGGTTTTAACAGCTGGTGCTTTATTGAATTTAGTCAATTTGAAGTTATTTTTGCATCTCTATTTACTCCAAGACAAGTATTTATGTTAATGTATAAACCAAATAAATATGGCCATGTAAGTTTTTGGTTTTTTTATCTGTTAAAGGTTTCTGAAGACAGCTGCAGTCCCAGAGATGTTGTCAAAAATGAGGCTAAACTCTGCGATTTCTCCTCCCCCCAGAGTGACATGAGAAACTTTAAATCCGCCGGTGAGTAACTGGTGTTTGTAGCTTCATGTGTTTTTTGCTGTCATTACTGTTCCGCACGACTCAACTTTCCAAATTTACTTAAACACGCGTCTGTGTTGTCAGAAAACGAGTCTTCGCCAGGGCAAGAAGACTTCAGCGTTCACAGGGAAGTCGTCTTGAAACAAGAGAAAGAGCTGGAGGCCCTGCGCTCAGAGTGCGAGCTGCTGAATGCCGAGCTTCAGCTGAGAAAAGAGTTGACCTCTGACCTGGAAGTCCAGATTCAAAACCTGGAGAAGAAAGTTCGGGCTTCAGAGGAGGCAGCGCTCAGTGCAGCACAGCAGCTGAGCACCACTGAGGAGGCAAAGAAAAGTCTGACTGACGAGGTAGAAGGAAGAAATGATGTCAGGGTCACTGCAGTCTGGATTTATATTTTCAGAGGTCCTAATGTTTGACCATTCTGCTCGAGTTTAGGTGACTCAGTTGCTGGAGGAGAAGGAGACGTTAACTCTGCAGCTACAGACCTCTAAATGTCAGCTGACCGACGTCATGGAGATGCTGGAGGGACTTGAAATGGCCAAAGGTTTCTATTTTATTCCTAAAATCATGAATTAGGTTAAAGCGGTGCTTTGTTATTTTATCTATTTCTGTCATCCTATGGCTTTGATGAGATACTATATTTAACTTGGTTCTGTAGGTGGATGGGATGAAAGGATTCTTCAGCAGGAGAGTGAGTTAAAGAGGGTTCGCTCGGAAAAGGCCAATCTGGAGCAGCACATCCTGGGGATGGAGTCAGAGCTGGAGGCCATGCAGGTGCAGAGCACCAAGCTGAAGGATGAAATGGAAGCACAGAGGAGGACTTGTTCAGGCATGGAACAGCAGATAGAAACCCTCCTGACAGAGGTAACCGCTCTGTGCTCAGTCACCAATATATTTATGTTTTGATGGCTAAATTAATAACATTGAAGGGAAAATATTAACTAAGCTCTGGTCTTTCGAATCTCTGTAGAAAATAACATACTTGGCATCAAATTCTTTATAAAAATGCTCACCTTTGTAAGTTTTATGAGCAGGGTTTATTTATTTTTTTCTTCAGACGACCCAGCTGAGGTCTGAACTTGTGTCCTGCACTGAGGACAGAGATGAGTTGAGCCAGTCTCTGTCCCAGTGGAGAGAGAAGGTGCACGGCTTGGAGACGACAAACTGCGACACCAGAAACTTAATATCCATACTGGAGGACGACATCAGAGCAGGAAGGAAGGAGTACGAAGTCCTGCAGAGCAGCATGGAGAAACTGAACGCAGAAAGGAATCAGGTACTAAAGACAAGAAAGGAGGTCCCCAAAAAGCCTTGTTTATTCGGAAGATAATTAAATATATGATAATAATAATTGTTTTAGGTTGATTTATATAAATATATAAATTTGTTTTCTTTCTTCTTTTGCACAAAGCTGTTGGAGCAGGTTAAAGTGCTGGAGCAGGCGATTTCTCAGCATAGTGGGGAAAAAGAAGAGCTGCTCAGCCATCTTAATCAGATAAAGGAAGATCAGACCTCCACCAGTCAAAACTCTGAGTCCATGGTCGGCAAAATACAGGTTAGCAGGAAGCTGAAATCTTGATGGAAAATAAGGAACATAATCATGAGAGCCTTCTTCTAGGAGAGAAATGTTTTAACTTAACGTTTCCCTTTTCTTTTTTAGGCTTTAGAGGGAGAAGTGAGCCGTCTCTCTCAGTCTCTGGAGGCCTCTCTGCTAGAAAAGGGAGAGATCGCCTCTCGTTTGAATTCCACTCAAGATGAAGTCCAGCAGATGAGGACCGGTATCGAGAAGCTGCAGGTCCGCATCGAGTCCGACGAGAGGAAGAAAAAGAAGATGGGAGAACTGCTGAAAGGTAAGTCTTAACTCCCCCTGGAAACTAGCACAAGCTGTTGCATTTTGAGAGGCGTTGGCGTAAATGTGGATTCTTGTTTCTGTAGCTGCCCAGAGAAAGTTTGACTCGCTGCAGGATCGTATTGATGCCCTGCAGCGAGAGAAGGAGGATGTGGAGCAAAGTCTGGAGACGGCTGTGCTACAGGTACTCAGCTATAAACTTCTTTTTTTCTTTAATTACTTTTTGTTTCCCTTTCTTTGGCAGCTTATTTTGATGTGCTTTTCCTCAGGCTGAAACTGCCCAAGCTGAGCTGGAGGAGGAGAGGAGAAAGGTGACTTTTTTTATTAACAAGGGTCATACCTTACTTTGGTTTCTTTAACTCGTTACGCTTCTCCTCTAACCCTGCCCTCTCCCTGTCCTTTTAGGTGGAGGAAGAGAAGAAAGAGCTTAAAGAGAAGCTGACTGAGCTCTCTGCCACCCTGGACAACCTGAGATCCGAGAAAGCACATTTGGAAAGAGAGCTGGAAGCCAAACAGAGGGAGATAGACGAACTGAAGGCAGCTAAGGCCGAGTTGGAAAAGGGATTGGAGAGGGCAGAGATGGATAGAAAAGAAGAGGAGGAAAGGCAGAAGTATAGGGTGGATGAGCTGCAGAAAGGCCTGAGAGAGGAAGCCGAGAGACAAATTAGGCAAGTAGATGACCTCCAGACCCAACTGGAAGCCTCTCAGCAGAGGGAAAGTTTGCTTCAACAAAAATGTGCAGAAACGGAAGGGGAAAATAAGAAGAATCAGTCTGTGTTGTTAAAGTTGGAGAAGGAGAAAGAAGGCCTGTTGACTTCACTACAGGAGTGGCAGATGAATGGAGAAGAGTTGGAGAAGGAAAGAAACAGCCTGAGAACACAGATCGAGTCTATAGGAGAAGAAATAAAGGGTCTTAAAGCACTTATACAAGTCAAAGAGGAAGAGATGCTCGCTTTAGAAAAGGAGAGGGAGAAGGAGGCAGATCAGAGACAAGCTTCCGTTAAATCCATCTCATCTCTTTCAGCAGAGAAAGAACAGTTAGAAAAAATGAACGGACAACTGCTTGAGGAGAAAGAGAATCTGCAGCTGAGCCTGTTGGCATTGGAAGAAGAGAGACAGGACATGAGCCGCACTCTGCAGTCTGTGAAACAAGAGAAAGACCGACTAGATCAGGAGAGAAGTGAGTTAGAGGAAGAGAAAGTAAAACTTCAGTCTAACCTGTCCTTGGTGGAAAAGGAGAAACAGAACTTGCAAGAAACTTTAGAATCGTTCAAGCAGGCGAAGGAAAAAACAGAGCAGGAGAAGTTGAGGTTAGAGGCTGAAAAGGAGGAATTGCAGTCGTCCTTTTGTATAGTTGAAGAAGAGAAGAACAACTTGTCTTCGGCTCTTTCTTTGTTGGAACAAGAGAAGCAGCAGACACGAGAGGAGAAAAAGAAGCTTGCAGAAGAACAAGAGCTGCTTCAGCAAAGAACGGCGTCAATGGAGAAGGAATTGGAGACCCACAAACAGTCCGTCTCCCAGCTCAGGGAACAGGTATATGATGCAAAACAGATCTGATTAGGTCCACATGAGCAAAACAAACGGCTAATTTCACTCATTATCTGCACACACAGGAGGAATTTGTCCTTAGAGACAGACTAACGACATCTCAGCATATACTTCATTGTTAAAACTAAAATGTTTCGCATCAGTAGAGGCCACAGAAATGAAAGAATGATGGGATAGCTCCTTGTATGGTGCCTAAATTACACTTCTCTCCATCCACCCCTTCCAGGTGTCCGAGTTAACGACTCGTGCAGCTCGTTTGACTAAAGACAAAGACTCTGCTCTGAGCAAAATGAGCCTGTGGATGAAGACCTGCAAACAGCTGGAGCAGGAGAAGCAGATTATGTTAAACAGCTCAGGTGGGAATATGTAGTAATATCTAGATTTTAGGTTTTTCCATTGAAAATTTGAGGTTAATGTTTTCAAGGCATTTACCTCTTCGTTAAAAGATTTATTCTGATTTTTTAGATTACCTACAGAAGACTCTGGTGATTGTATTTTAAACCATGTTTTAGCTTTGACTTCTTTTGTTTCAGAAGAGGAAGAAAACAGTAAAAATGTTCAAACTGAAGTGACGCAGCTGAAGATGGAGGCAGAGCAGAAAAAGCAGGAAGTGGAAGACCTGACGGCTGCCCTGGAGAAGAAAAGGTCAGAGGCTGAGGAAAGACTGACAGAAACCCAGCAAAAAGACAGAGAGGTGAAGGAGCTTCGAGACGCCCTCGACCAAAAGAAAAAAGAGCTGGAGGTCAAGGACGGGGAGCTGGATGAAGTGAACCAACTACTTGAGGAGAAAAGCAGAGAGGCTGATGAGAGCATGGATAAATACTGCAGCCTGATGATTAAACTGCACAAGCTGGAAGAGAGCAACGAAGGACTGAAAATCCGACTGGAACAGTTTACTGCAACTCAGCACGCTAACGAAGCTAACGTCCACGCCGGCATCGCTGACAGCCACCGGCGTTCGTCCAGGAAGTCCTCCAAACAGCAGGAAGCGGGGAAGGACGACAACACCGAGAACGTGGTTCCCTCAACACCTCAGAGGTCTCCTCAGGGGTCGTCACCAGGAAAACGAGGCCATTGTGAGGTCGGTGAAAAAGGCAGCGCCCAGGAGGTCCTGCACAATCTGACAAAGAAGCTCAAAGCCAGCGCCATGACGACACCCAAACCGAGAGGCGAACAGGAAGAGGAAGAGTTCAGACCCGAGGGACTTCCTGAGCTGGTGCAGAAAGGTTTGTTTCCTGAGTTCATCAGCTGCAGGGTTTTTTATTATTATTATTATTATTCCCCCTTCATGTTAGTGGAACAGAGTCATCTTGGAGGAACTGTGCAAGTATTTCTGTGTAGTGTAGTAAAATTCAGACATGGTGTGTGATGAATTATCCTGCTGCACAAAATAATAAATCCTTGGGTGTGATGCTGCAAAGGTACACGTTTTTACTTCATCGTTGTTCGGTCCCCTCCATCCCTCAGGGTTCGCTGATATTCCTGTGGGGGAGGCCAGTCCATTCATCATGAGGAGAACCACAGCGAGGCGCTGCAGTCCTCGGCTGGCTGCCCGGCAGACTCTACCTGACGCCATGGTGAGCAACCATCCATCTCTGCCTCTCATCCACACTGAGCTGCTCCTCAGAGACGGCTTCGCTGCACCGACACTGAAGTTCTGTTATTATCAGCAGGCAATCAAATCAATGGGTTTAAAACGGATTTTAATCAGATTAAAATGAAATTAATGTCATCTCAAGCAGAATTTGATATCAGTTTTTCGGCCAATTAAATAAGATTAGTTCAGAAGCCGCACACCACAGGAGGGATTTCTACCTGCAAGAAACTTTCTCTTTCAATGTGATTTAAAATTTAGTGGCTTTCACTGTTTTTGATGCCTTGTTTAACGTGATTTATCTGCATATTTTCCAATATATGTTTACATTGTAATTTGCATTACTCCTATAAAACTGGCTTGAAGACAGCATCTTTCTTTTTGTTTTTGTCCCCTACAAATGTGAGCAGCTTTTACAGTTGGGCGAACTAATCCTAGCATAGTTCTTTATTTCTGACAGCCGCCTCAGTCTGTATGAGCGTAACGCTTTAGATTTACGAACGTATCAGCAGGTCTCGTCCCACCTCCTGCTGTGGGGTCAGTCCAGATCAGTGAAGAAACGGAGGCTTTAATGAAAGGTTTCAGGTCAAAAACAGAAAGAGGGAGAAGTGTTTTTGAACCTCTGCTGCACAGCTGTGCATCAGCCTCATTAATCTGTTTTCTTTTCATTTTCAATTACCTTACTTCCTGTTAACTTTCTGTCCTTTTTTTTTTTTAATGTTGACCTTTCCCCATCAGGTTCTGGGGCCCGTACCTCTCCAGAGTCCGTCTCTGGTTTCATCAGCAGACGGCTCCAGCACAAGGAGACCAGGCGAAGAGAAAACTTCGCTGAATTTACAGCAGGAGTCGAGGCAAAGAGAAAAACAAGTTTTAAATGAACAACTGACCCAAGAAGACAACTGTCGCGTTCAGTAAATCACATTTCTGTCACGTAGAAACGCACATAATCACAAAATATACGACACGTATGACACGTTTTCTTTTTTGGACACATTTTATCAGTAATTTCCACTAAAGTTCGAAACACCTTACATGAACATTTTTTTATTTTTTATTTTTAAATTCTCATTTGTTCTTAAAGCACGTTCTTCTTGGACTTATAAACTACACCTGTTACTGGTTCTCTCCTTAAAACTGAAGGCCACGAGGGATTTATTTTTCTTTTTGACTTTGTCTCTAATTATAAACCAGTCAGATGTTTACTTCTTCGTAGCATCTTAACTTTTAGACAATATTTCTGTTTTCTTACCCCATACTGCACTGCTTTCTTTCTTTCTTCTTCTGTTTGTTTTTTTACTTATGTTGCTGAATGTCAAATACGTCTTTGTTTCCTCGCTCTTTCCACTGTAGATAATTTTTAAGTGTTGCTTTCAGTCGTGTAACAAATCACCAGAATGGGAGTTAATGTGCTGTAGATTTTCTGCTTTGACTCCGTTTCCAGATTTTCTTTATTCTTTTTAATATTTAGTAGATATAAAACTGTTTTTTAAACTTTTTTTTTACTCCTTTTTTATGTATCTGTGGTCTTTTAGCATTTAGGCATATATAAAGTTGATGATCATTGTAAATATGCAACAATAGCTTTTTATTTTTTACTAAACTTTTTTTTTCTACTGCTTGAACTTGTCTGGTTTCTTTGTCATAGACCTTTATAGTTTTTTTTGGCACCCGCTATTTGTTAAAGTATCACAAACGTGCGATTAGATTTAAATGGAGACAGTTCCTTGTGGCTCCACAGGGTGGAGAATCTGAGCTACACCCAGGAAACATCTGTGGACAGGGACAGGGACAGAAGGTGAGACCAACCTGTCTGTGGAGGACGTTACACATCTGAGACTTTTTTTTATAGGATTCATGAAGCTGTTAATAAGAAAAACCTAGTATCTGTGGATAGCTTCAACCAAATAAGCAGCCTGTTAACAGTTTGCAACTAAAATAATTCACAGGTAAAATGCTCAAAGATGGTGTGCAACACCACAAAACATTTATGTGAGACTGCTGATTGGTTGTTTTGTAATCAAATGATTTTCTTTGACTTAATTTGGTCAGGTGGTGGTAAAATGACCTGCTGGATCACATTAGTGTTGCAGGTTTGGGTTTAGTTCAGCTCAAAATCTCATTTGGATGTTGTGTTTTTAGTGAACAAACGGTGATAATTCAGTCGGGTATGGATGATGTGTGAGCCTCCATCCCTTGTATTTAAGTATAAAGGACAGAGGGAGCTCCTTGGCTTTTATACCTTAATCACAATCTAATTTTTTTTACATTTGTAATGCTGTTTTTTAATGGACTTAACAGTATAAATCTACCTGCATCCAGACTGCAAGAAAATATCTCTTCTTGCAACAAACACGTTTTGTTCAAGTACTTCCAGATCTGTCAAATCACAACATAACACGATCTGAGCTGCAGGAGGATCTGTTTTTTCTTTTTCCTGAACAAGAACAGTATGGCTGGCTTTCAGGATATTAATTTATTGTTACAACTGTCCCTGCCTTCTTCAGGCCCTCCTGCAGGTTGTTTTGCGCGCACACACACTCACACACAGGTTTTTCCACGTTTGCTGTTTTCAGTGATTCGACCCCCAGGAGAAACTCCACCAGAGGAACAATAGCTGATGTAAATGTCAAAAATGATTAGTTGGTTCTTATTTCTTTGTGAACCTGAGGAACTCTGCTTCAGATCAATAACATTGATGTTCTTTTTAGAACATTAGAATTAGAGGTATTGATGCGAGCCGACCTTTTCACCTCGTGCTCTGCGAAATGCCTCATGGAAAGGTTTTTTAAGAAAGACGCACACGAGACTCTAATCAGTTTCTTGTTGGAGGATAAATGTGATGGCGGAGAGCAGAAGGGGGGGAGCGAGGTTTATAAATTTACCTGGTGGGCTCTCACACCTGCACCCTCCTGTGTGTGTGCTCGTCAGGAGGGCACGCTGAGGTTATGGGAACAGAGAGGAGACGGTCCTGCTCTCATGTCTCTGGCTGGAGCTGTTAGCGGAAGCCGCAGTGCCAGAACCAACTCTGGCCCAGGACATGGGAAACAAGGAGATGGGCTTGCTGAGCCATGTTATCACTGGCACTGAGACTGGAGAGTGTATGTTTGTTTATGCATGTGTGTGTGTATGTGTGTGTCTGTCTGTACAACTGACAGACTGATTGACTGTCCACCACCCCCCTGCTGTATGCATGATTTGTCCCATTCTTTACCCAGCAGCACTGTGTAAGCAGCAGCTCTCAGACAGGAAGCGGTTATGACCAGAAGGGAGATACAGTTTTAGCCACAAAGGTACCAATGACTTTATCAGTGACTGAATATTATATCCCTCTCCTACCCTCTATTCCTAATTTTTGTTCTGCATGCAGGAATCTCCTCACACTTATTGGAAAAGTTTACTTTTTTAGTGGGAGTTAAATGAAAATATCAATATTAGTGTGCTGTTAATATATGGTCATTTGATCAACACAGAACCTTTAAAGCTCACTGGTTTGCTTTATTTTTTTTTTGCTTTATCTAAAATCTGAACCCCTTAAATGCCACGTTCAGGTTACAGCTCATGACTACCTTAGAAGTACTACAGTGACTGAAATCTGGTGGTAAGCCAGTGTACTGTAACTGTATTAGTGTTGATTCTAGTCCGTACTTCCTGCTTTCATAACTTCACCTCACGCATCATAAGACCTGCAGCCACAGGCCGGTCGCACTCATCAGGCCGATCTGTCCACCAGGAAGTTTAAACACGAATAACTACTCAGCAGATCAGCTGCTGTGACATGAAAGAAAAAGAGCACAATGATTAAAAACACAGAGTTAAATGGGGCAGTGAGGGAAAGGAAGGGGTTGTTTCAAATTTGAGGTGCACCTAAAAGCCATGAAAACTTGATTTAACGTGTTGCTGTGAAGGTCGGGATATGAAGGATTGCAATTAAAGTGCTCGTTACGAGTTAAGAGACTCATCGAGAATTTGTGGGATCGGTTTGATCAGAGTTCACAGAGCAGATCGAGATTTCTGCACAACAACCAAAGCTGTTTGCTTTTGGAAAGCCTGGTGGTCGTGCTCAAACAGAAGCATGAGCCGTGTGTTTGCTGAGGCTTTTTCTCATTAAAGAGTAAAACACGTCAGCTCAAATTGGCCGGCTGGGACCATAAAGAATACAGAGCAGCTATAGGAATTTTCTAGGAAACCCAGACATTTGTGCTGGAACTGCTTTAATACAGATAAGGAGAAAATCAGGTTACACTCAAGTGATTATGTTCAAGCATATTAGAGTATTTCTGTTATATATATACATAATACTACAGATGATAATGATCTGAACTTGTTATCCAGTAACTCTGGGTGTGACTGAATTATCGTCTCATTAAAGATGTAACAGCATCACATCCAATATAAGAGCTCCAACACGTCCACATTAAACACTAGATTACATCCTTACAATCAGAGATGTCCTCATTAATCTAAAAAATGAACCATTAGCAAAGAACAATAAGGAACATGAAGTTGTTTAAGATGACAATAATCTTAAAAAAAGACACTTGTAAATCTATGATTTTAGGTGTTTGTGAAGTTAAATAATAATAAAACAACTTGATTTTATTTGGGGAAAAATTTGATATACATTCACATTTTTATATTTGCATGTGGCGACAATTTAAGAGAACTAGAGATAAAATTAGAGATAAAAATTCTCAGCAATAGAGATAAACATGTCAACTTTTAGATTAGTTGATACATTATTCATATCTTTTAGACCTGATTTGTGTAAACTCTTCTTCTCCTCACCGGAACTAAAAACATGTTTGAAGAAGCGTCTCTGATAACATTTATACAGTTTAGCCTCACAGTGAAACTTCTCATTAATTTCCTCGGCAAGACAGTGACACAAACTGTAATAAAGAAAGACGTAATTTATTATGTCGGGGCAGAAATAATAACCGAGACAGAAAAACCCAGATTGTTCATTTTTTTTAACCAAATCTTTTATAAGAAATTACGAGCAGAAATGGATGGATGAGGAGTGTTCCAAGTCACAGAAAATATCTGCCTTAATATAGTAAGAGAAATCTCTACGCAGGTAGAGCTTATCTAAGAAGGGATGAGGACGAGGATTTATCAGAGCTGAAGAGCTTTATCACTAACGGTCCATCAACACTTAAACAGACTCTCTCTGGCAATTCTGTCACAACTAATAAAGACAAATAACTAAATATTATCTTTCCATAACAGACTGCTGCCACACAAAGACTTTCTGAGTCCCTGCAAATTTCCTCTGGACATATGAGAAAACTCCATGTTATCAGATTTATTCAATCATGTGTTTAGAAACAGGCTTTTATTTGGTAAAATCAAAAGTCAAATCAAAGACCAGCGACACAGTTAACGGACCGGTGTGAACGTTAAGTCTCTGGGCTGAACAAACATCTGGAGAAGAACAGACTGTAATGATGCATGTAGTGTTGAATTAAAAAAAAAAAGATAGTTTGTCTGTCTGTCAGTAGAAACAGGGATGCACTGTGGAGCGGCTGGTTAGCACTGGTGTGTTGTAGGTTCGATTCCCAGCTGAGTTATTTCTGGATGGCTGTTTGTTTCCCCCCCCGCAGTCCAAAAACATGCATGTTAGATTATCTGGCTGCGCTAAACTGCTGCTAGGTGAGATTATGAATGGTTGTTTGTCTCAATTCCCTCTCTGTGGCCCCGCCTTTCGTTTAGTGTCACCTGGAGAAAGGTGCAAGCTCCCCATGACAATGAACATTAATTTTACCTGTTCAGACAACAATGTTTCTTCTGTTGCCAAAGCAGTATTATAAGTGGTCCGAGGCACTGCGTGGGTTAAACAAATCTTTATTCGGTCCTCTAAATGCATCCAGAATCCAAGGCATGTTTGAAAAGTGCAATAAGTATATAAAACTCACACTGTTAGGATGCTGTAAAAATAACTAAAAGCAGCAGATATGTAACATGGATTTGACTGTAAAATAATCACAATGATCACAATCATCCTCTAGTTCAGAGCATTCTCTGAAAAAAAAAATTGCTGAGTTTCTAAAAATAATGTGACGCGTTGAACAATCCGAGCTGACACGTCTACAATAAGTGTTACACGCTGCTGGCAACAAAGAGTTGAACTAAATTAACCAGCAGCTCATACAATCAAAACACATAATAATTAATTTTAAAGAGGATATAAGAAAGCTGCTTTCTCGTAAAGGTTTGCTGTTGTTGTGATCACAAATGTTTAAGCAACTCTGCTGTAAAAAAATGACAAGAATCAGAAAAAACAAATCAATCTGAGCTGCTGGAGTAAACAATTATTATAATAATAATAATAAAAGTCAGATAAAAGTTTTACTGCACAATATTGTAAATGTAATATGTTTCAAATTTACTTTAGTGGAGATAGAATGTGTATTTTTTTTTTTCAGGTAAAAAAAATTGCATAAACTTTTCTCTTATAGGAGCTTGTTCCAGAGATTCTCTCCATCAGAGAGACATTTTACATTTCTGATATCATGACATCCCAAAATACAGATAACAAGTCTTAAACTGTTTTAGTTGAGACTGGTTGTGAGATGAAAAACAGCAACATGTAACAGCCCTGGGTTAATAACAAACTCATAAATTGTTAGAATATAAAACTCTGGACTGCCACAAACAAACATTCGGTTTCTTTTCCGGCTTCCTGAATACTATGATTCTACTTGTACTGTCCGCTCAAAATGTCATTCCTACGTCTGCAGGCTTCAGGTTCTTCAGGCTCTTTGTTTCGTTGGTGGGACAAGAATGGCGAAAGGACAAGTCAGTTCCAACTGTGCTGAAGACAAGACTTCGACTCCTCCTGGATCCATAAAGAGGGGTGAAGACGACTTTGCTTCAGTCACAAACTACCAAACGATCATTTAATCATTTTAATGTTTTAAGGCCTTTGGAGGATCTGTTCAGTGCTCCCCTCTCTCAGGGTCCAGTCCGTTCATGAGCAACCCTCCGTTTCTGACCAGCGGTGTGGTCAAGTCCTGCAGCGTGCTCTCCTTCTCGTTCCTCTCTCGCTCGTCGTTGAAATTGACCGACATGGTCCTCTTGGGCAGAGTGAGTTCAGGCGCTGAGCTGAATCCCAGCTCCGAGGACAGTTTGCGTTTAATCGATGCGGCTCGTTGGAATCGGTCGTAGATCTCAACGCTGACACGACGGCGGGTTTCTTTAAACTCTGCGGAGACATTGGCCGTCCACTCTGCTGCGTGCGCTCGGATCTCCCCTACCTGCAAAAGAGACGCAGATGGATTTCAGATTTACTTCACCACGACTGATCTTTTTTGGTCTGTTGATATATCACAACTAAAATCGACACATAAAAACCGAATGATTCCAGATTGAATAGAAAAACAAAATAAGTCTGAACCATCGGATTGATTAAACTGAAGTCAAAATGTCTGCTCTTTGGAGCCAGAGTCTGCGTCCTGAGGGGGGGGGGCGCTCGTTCTTCCTGGATTCAGCTTCCAGCTTCTGTCTTGTGTCTAAATATAATATATGTTGATGATCTGAATGGATTCACAGACATGGAGCCATTTCAGCTCATGCCATGTTTATAGGGTGTGGGTGTGTGTACTGGTATGGGCTCGTGCCATGAAGGATGCAGGACCGCTGGGATAAGATGAACTAAAAGTCCTTAGAAATGTTAGTTTTGGGACAAAGTGTAAGACACAAGGAAGGCTGAATCATTTGTACTGAATTACTCCTCCTCCCCCCGTTTAATTTCTGACACTTGACATTTTAAATACACAACTAAGTTGGGAAAAAGAGTTTTTGCAATATTGATTTATATAACACTTTACAATAAAGAATAATCTAAAAACTCAAATTTTCTGTTTTTGTTTAACTTTCAGGTTTGAAGTTTAATAATATACCAACCATTGTACCAACTGACTGTAATATTACTAGCTAATACTATTATAAAGAAGTAAAACAAAGTTCTCCCTGCAGTCATCAGCCTGCAAATGTTTTTTATTTAACATTTAAAGGCAAAGAAACAGCATGAGTGAAGAGAAGAGGGACAATGTTACTGACCAGGAAGTCAAATAAATCACATTAAAACAATGAATCTGCATCTTAAACTCCACCACACATCACCTACCAGCAAGTTAATGAATCTTAAATAATTCACATTTTGATAATATTTGTAACAATGAGCATTATGCTGCAAAAACAAGTGAATGCACTACTTATGATCAGTATTATAAAGCTGAAGAGTAAAAATATCGATGTGATTAATCAAGTTGAAATAAATTAACTGATATTGCCGATTAGTTCTCCAAGATTAATATTTTTCTGTCATGCTAAATATGTTTTATCCATATATAGAAAAAAATCAGAAAAGCAGGCAATGTTAAATCCTAAGTTGGTTTATTTCATATATATATATATATATAATTAGTCAGACACTGCTGTGACACACGAGCACCCAGTGCATTAATAAAATGGAGCAAAACACAGTTTCATCCAGGTCTGTTTATCAACTCCGCCAAAGTTCAGCTCCTGATCCGTTCTGTGTCACTGCTGTGGTGAGAGAAAACCCTGAATATTTATAACACGGAGGCCACTTTTTACAAAAGCCTGATGCATCAGTTTTAGTTTTTATCATCAAACAATAAGCGTTGATTTTGTTTTCATTCAAAGATTTTAACTTTGTTTAAGTGGGGCTTTAATTCAGTATATTTTAATTTGTTATGAGGTCTCGGCAGCCACCCTGATATCAAGGTAAGCCAAAAAACAAACAATTCTGCTTCCGTGGGTTTATTTCTAAATACATCACAGAGACTGGCAATAATAACACATTTACCAGCTGCTGAGGTGATCTCAGCATGGGAACACACATGTAGGTAATCAAACATCACCTCAGCTGCAGATGAAGCCTGGTAACGCTCATTTAATCCTGTTTAACTAATGCAGACGAAGAGTCCTGTCACTGTGTTTGTCTGTGAAGAACCAGCTAAAATAAATCAGTGATCTTTATTCACGTTCACAGCTGAAATCCAATTATCAGATGGCAACAGCTCCATATATATATATATATATAAACATCCATATGTTCCTCTACAGAAATGCTAAATTAATTTTTACAAGCTGTGTTATGTTTAGCATGGGTATATATTAACTTTCAAACTTCATCAGTTGTTGCCTAAATGGGTTTTCTTTCCCTCTAGAGGGGATTATTGTCTGTTTATTTGTTTGGCAGGGAGGTAATTGTATTAGACAACAGTCATGTCATTAAATCAAAGTTAAACAGAGGGTAAAAATTCATGTGTGGTACAAAAAGAAACTTTTATAGATTGCGTATGGTGCAGACGAGGAAAGACAGAAGGGGAGAATGAGATGAAAACGTGTTTTGGAAAACTAAATAAATAGGAGAAAATGAAGCAAAGCAGAACTTCTGAGTAAAGCAGCAGATTAAAACTAACATACCTCTTCTTTTGTCCTTCTGGAGATAACTCTGAACCAGTCTCCTATCATGCTGAGGATAGCTGCAAAGTAGGCCAGTCCCACCAGGATCCAGAACCAAACCACTGGTTTGTAATAGTCCAGGTACTCGATGTCTGAGCCACCTTGAGACAGACAGACAGATAGACAGACAATGAGGAGACATGTCCACATGATGCATGGAAACACAACAGGTGTAGAGAGGCGCGTCTGCGTTTGATTCACCTGCCACAAAGTCTCCAAACCCAATCGTTGTCAAGGTGATGACGACAAAGTAAAGGGCCTCCAGCACAGACCAGCCCTCGATGTGCTTAAAGATGGCTGTTGGGAGCGCCACAAACAGCAAGCAGCCGAAGAGAACAAACAGCAGCGTGGAAATGACTCGAATCTTAGTCTGACTGATGTCCCAGCGCTGTAGGGGAGAAACAACAACAGAGGCTTTTTATCTGAAACGGTCTAAAAACAGCCTATCTGTCACATCATGAGATGATATACTGGAACCAACAGTACACAAATTAAGGCATGAAAAGACTTTTAATGACACAGCTATAGTATTATGGTGAGGGATTTTTCTTTTTCAGTAGTAGTTGCTTAGAGACTTTCAGTCCTCAGGCTTCTCTCATTTTTTTTTTTTTTTTTTTTTTTTTTTTTAGCTTTGACTGTTTTTCTGACAATTAAATAACTATACCTGTTCTTGCTGTGTGCTTTTCTACAGCAACTTGATGCCACAAAGTAATTACTTTCCCTTACAGTTTCTGGTTCTTACCAAGTTTCTCTTCTTGAAACATCTGGAATGAACAGCTACACATAAAAATGACACCATGTCATCATTTGTTTATCAGAAACTAAGCCAGATTGTAAAAACTGCAGGAAAATATCCTCCTGCTTCAATTGAAACAAAGAGTTTAAGCAGCAACAAGTACCAATGGGCTGTTCTGTATCTGCAGGTATGTCAGATTTTTTTCTATTTAAGACCACAAAGGTAATTAATTAAGGACTCAGCCTTTGTGTTTGTTTTAGATTTCTTTACTGGTGATCTACAAGCTTGTTTCTAGAAGTAAAGTTTGTCTCATCTAAGAAAACTACAACATGAAAAACAACCTAAGTACTCTTTAATATCTTCAATTACAGCAATATAAAATTTTTTCAGTTTTAGAATTTTAATGAGTGTAAATCCTAAACTTTAAACCAAATAATTTATTTAGTTTGGATTCTGTAGTCATCTTTACTCTGGCTGGAAGCTTTCTTCTTCTTCTTGTACTGGGTGATATATCGTGCTGGGATCTATAAAAAGTGACTCAGCCTGCAGGCTTTCCTGTCCTTTCAAACCATTATTAACTTATCAGCTTGTAGCCATGACTTATTGCTCTTGTGGCAGCGTACCATTAAATCGTGGTTACGCAGTAATAATTTTCCCACCACTGTCAGCAGAGGCTGAGGTGAAGATTCGACATAACAAAGCCAGAATAAAAGAGTACCTCCTCAGAGGAGGTATTCTTTGAGATTTATTCGTACTTCATGCTGTATTTACAGTACATTATTTCACAGTTTAACAGTTACATCAGATTAAACGTTTTATTTAGTATAGTGGGTGTTATCTTGTTGATATATTTTGCTTATAGATTCGTATTAACTTCTGTGTGTCTGACCTGCATGTGTTTTAAGACAAACTCACCACAAACATTTTCTCCACTTTGGCGATGCCTTTACCAAAGATGGTGCCAAGTTGATCCCCTACACCAGCCAAAAGGAAACCAAACAGGGGTATTCCCAGCAGAGCATAAACGATACAGAATATTCTTCCGCCTTCAGTGTGTGGAGAAGTGTTCCCAAAACCTGCAGAGACCAAATCCAAAACACGAGACAAGAAAATGCATGAGCATTACAGAAAAGTTTTCTGGATTACAGAAAACTAAAAGAGCAAATCTACAAGCGATTTCCTCTAACTTTGCTTGATTTTGTTCTAATGTTGTGTCATAATATCTGCTTAAAAATCTGAACATGTAGGATGCATGTGGGACGCTGCTGGTTGGTACAAGATCATGAATAAATGCACAGAGTTTTGTCATTTTACACAGAAAAGCAGAGAAAACTTAAACGAGCATTTTATCTTTTAACCGGTTTAGTTATTCTAGTAAGAGAACATCTGCACATAAAAACTGGTTGCAAACTTTTTTTTTATTTTTTAATAAAACAGTGCTGAACAGCTGCAAGAGCTGCACGAAGAAGCAGTTTGAACAGCAATGCTGTCGTATTTAATTGTGAGGAGGTGAAAATCTGACTGGTCTTTACACCTCCACAGGTTTTGACCAACGTTTTGTAACCAAATAAGATCAAACTAAATAAGACAACTGTCTAGGAATCAAAGAAATGACCAAAAGAAGTGTCTCTTTTCACAGCAGCAGATTGTCGTCACCGGCATGTTACTAACAGCTGGAAGCGGACATTGTTTGGGCGTGTGTTTGGTACCAATGGTTGTGATGACGGTCCCAGCAAAAAAGAAGGCAGAACTCAGGTCCCACAGGCTGCTGTGATTGGCCAGCGATCCTGCAGGGTTCACGCCTGATCGGATGGCAGACACAACTTGCTGGAGAGTGTAAAATAAAATAGAAAATAAGATGCACTTTCAAACTTGGTTTGAAAAACACAACCTGTATAGCTTTTTACTACTCTGAATGATTCGAGGCAACTGGTTCTATGTGATGATGTCTGCCTGCTGAATAAAAGATGAAGGCTCGAAATGACAGTAAGGGAGGCAGATTACTGGAGCTGTTAGTGAGAACGCCATCGGAAAATCTTTTTCATTATGAACTGGGATTGGGGCGACCATCAGGGGTGAACTTACAACAGAAACGCTCTCTGAGCCTCAGCTGCTCTTCTTCTTCCTCCTGTGACGGCGAAGCTGTCCGTGGTGCTGAAAACTCTGCACCAGGATCAGCTTGTCACGTTTAAAACTGCAGGTCTGACTAAACACCTCCCACATTGGGTCTCTAGTTCTGTGAACTCTAAATATAAACAGCGGTTTGCCATGACTTGTAGTAGTTTTCGTAAATTTTTACCTTTTTTCCTTTAGAAGTTTGTCAAAATCTGCTTTGAAATCATTAGAGTAGAATAATATTTACTCATTTACTGTTCCTCCTCATAGACAATATTAATAAAACAGTAAAACTAGCTCATGAAACAGGAGTTTCTGTCTTTGAAAAACTAAAAACTGTTCTATGAACTCTTATCACTCAGCTTTTTGAAGATACTAGTAGCATGAAATAAAATATTCCTGTTTTTAAAGAATTAGGCCATATTAACTGCACAAATAGGTCTTAAAGACAGAGGTGCGCAGCTAAACTTTTTGCATTTGCACAGAGAGTGAATTACGTGTTTAACACCAAATTCCACCTAAAGTAAAGTTGACAACATTCATGGCAGCTTGATAACAGTAAAACAGCTGTCACTTATTATACGATGGCAGAAATTTATATCAAGAAGCAGATGGTTTATGGAATGATAAAAAGATCACCTTAGTGGCATAGACAGATCCCCAAAAACTGGACAAAACTTAGACTCCAGCTCAACCTTTAGTAAGAAATTACCAAATAAACAGAAAGCCTCTTTTGTTATATCAGAGGATGCACTTTGTGAAATTATTGTTGAGTTATAAAACCACGTCCTGAAGCTTTCAGGAAGTCGGGATTGGTGGAATTTGTACCGAAAGTTTAAAAAAATGGAGGCGAAAAGAATGGTGAAAGAAATAATAAATGAAGAAATATTCCAGCAGCACAAACACCTTTTATGAAAAGGTCTTCAAAAGTCTCAAATTCATGCATACAATAAATATCATGTTGTTAGGCTTTAAAACATTGACTTGTTCTGCCATTAAATGGCACGTTTCTTGACCTGGATCACTGAGAGCTCATGCACTGCCGTTTTTTGTGAAAGGTTTTGTTATATGAGGATATTTGGAGACAGATCCCACCTTGACAAGCTCCTCCAGCTGGCTTTGGTTGACACAGGAGTGTTGGGACAGGAACTCCAACTTCTGGGTCAGGATGGCTAAACGCTGGGCACTAAAAGAAGGAAGAGGAAATCCCTGTTTTTCTAAGGACTTTTCAGAGATAGCTGTTGACAGAAAAGTTTGTTTAAAGTGACGAGGGCTGATTGGGTTAAAAATCTGTGGGAATCCCTGTAGGCAATAAGCCAAAACATTAAAACCACTTAAATTGTTCAGGTCGAACTTGTCATTTTTGGAAGAATATAGGTTCTAATTAGTGCGGATCATTACAATTTGACCCAACAAAGTTTTATTTTAATACCACATAAATGAGGGGGTTTATGCTTTTACCAGTGCTCTATGATCAATAGTATTAAAGCTTATGTTAAAATCCACATTAACGTCTTAATGAAAATGTCACCTACATGTAGGTAGGTAGGTAGGTAGGTACATTTATTTATATAGCACTTTTCAGCACGAGGCGACTCGAAGTACAGGTGGACAGGATGACACAGGCATGATGGGTAAAAGATAAACAGCAGATGTTTTCAACTTTCCTACCTCTCATGAGGCTGCTCCAGGCATCTGAAAACCGCAGCTCCTATCACCAGGTACAGAACCACCAAAAGGAAGATGGCCGTCACTGTTTTCCACTTCATCACTGTGACTATCATGACCTGAAACACTTCAGCTGTTAAATGAAGCCACATACATGCAGGACTGGTCCAAAAGGCTATATTTATTAATTTTTTACAGGACTTTAAAAAAAAAAAAGATTTAGGTTGACATTTTTACTTCATTACTTTTTAATTTCTCACCTCCCTTTCCTCCCGAGGACTCAGTGTGATTGGCTTTGTGGAGAAGGAGAGGCGGGGCTTCGTGTTGTGAGTGGCGGATTTGGGGTCCAATAAGTCAGGAGCTGCCACTGCATCAGGGGGAAATTAAATAAAAATAAATGTTCGTGCACTATTTCTTTTCAAATATTCTTTACATTCTTTAATTTCTGTGGGAACATAAAACATTAAAAATTGAAGTATTTAAACATCTGAGTCCAAGTCACTAAAGTGGACACATGAAGGACAAGATGCTGGTTTGACTTGGACTCAGATGTTTAAATACGTTTTTATGTTTTATGTTCCCACAGAAATGAAAGAATGTAAAGAATATTTGAAAAAAAAAAAAAAAGAGTGCATTTAGGCTTAAAAACAAACTTTCATTTCTGTCTTTTCTTCTTGTAAGAGGCATGACTTTAATTAAATATGGCTTTATACTAGTTTATGTGTCCTTTTACTACAATTGTGAAAAATGAAAATAAGTTAATCTTTTTGTGTCTTTTAGAGCTGCGGTCTGTTGTAGTAAAATTCTCAATTTTTTTATTCTAGCCAGAGATATTCTGTATATATTCTAAAGAAGGTAATCTGAAATCAAACTGAACCAACTGAGTGCATTTAGGAAAATCTTTTCTCCTCTGTGTCTCCTCTATCTCACTTCATAAAATCAGTCTTTATTATAAACAAATTAGAGCAAAAACACAAAAGTAAAACTTCAACTAAACCTCCACATGAGGTTTGACTAAACTGTTCTGCATTAATACAGAGTCTTCCTCTTTCCAAACATCAGTGATCTGAAGACTAAGTTTCTCTCCAATCTGAAATTCTTAGTAATCCAAGCAGAAAAATTCTCTTTTAAATGTAAAGTTAGACATGAACACGTATCTTTAAAGGTTTGCAAAGATGATATCGATCTGTTTTGTGACTCTTTAATGAAAGAGGGGCTCAAAATCTTGTTCTAATTGTCACACAGATGACTTGTTGGTGAAGTTTGCTCCAACAGAGCTGCTAAAGTTAAAGATGAACATTCAGAGGAGGAAAAAAGTCTTACAAGAGGCTCTAAATTACATGTTTTTGTCAAATCTTCAGAACTGAGTTGAAAAGAATATTAATATATGTGACATGAAATCACCTGTTTGCATGAAGTTACACTTGTAATTCCAACAGCTGCAGCAGCTTCTGGGATGTTTTCTTTTCATAAATAAAATGTGATTTTCAGTGTAAAACTGCAGACTTACTGGTCAGGGTTGGCTATCCAATGCCCTCGGCTCTCCTGATCTCCTCATCCGAGGCTCTCACTGCGTTTAGGGGAATCTTTCCTCCTCTGGTGGGCTGAGGAGGGCGGTTGGACCGGCGCTCCGTCTTCCCTCTGCTTCTCTTCTCGACTTTCACTGCTGATCGAGGCTCTGATCCTGCTGCGTGAGGAAGGTGGTTGTATCCCCTCCGCCTGCTGTAGCAAAGAGCTTTCCCCCCGCTTTCCTCTCACTGTGTCCCTCCCTCTTTGAGCCTCTGTCCTGTCTCAGCTCTCCAGCATCCGTGCGCTCAGCTGCGCTCTGGCTTTTGAGCGCACGGATGGAGCAGTGGAATATTACGGAGAGGAAGGAGGAGGAGGAGGAGGGTGTCCAGGGCACAGAGAGATGCCCCCCCAACCTGGGGAACCAGTGAGGCCCTCTACAGGATTGGAAAAGTTCACTAAAGTCGTGCAGTAATTAAGCAAAAGGCTCCAAGTTTTATCTCCATAATGGTGCCCTAAATAAAAGTTTATTATTCTCTCACTCATCCATGGTTCTTCAGCTGATGAGACAGTTTAACAGACAGAAATTAGTGTTTATTAGCTGAAAACTGGGCAACAGATGATCATGTGTGATTTTCTTTTGCTTCTTAAAAAGGCATGACTTTCAGACAGCTTGTTCATCCACTGTTTTTTATCTTCCACTTGTGCAGTATCCTGATTTTTTAAGCACACACTGCATAACAGGCAGTCATGATCAGGTGCTGGATAGAAAATCCAAAATCCTAAAAAAAGAAAAACTTAAAAAATCCAGGACAATTAATCAACACCACTTTAAAATTTACAAGAAAATTTGACTATTGGGAAGTAAAGTATTTTTAAAAAAGGCGTAATTTAAAGGGTTTTTTGCAGAGTACTGTATCTATGACATGACAAAAAATGAAGATGAGAGCAAAACAAAGTGAAGATGGTTTTTATTATGCTTTTTATAGATGAGAGACCAAGGAATTTTTAGTGCATGCAGCTGTTAGTCAGACTGCTCCAAGTCACAGTATTATATACGTATAAATATATATTCCCTAATAAGTTAGTTTACTTAAAAAAACAGCAATAGCTTGGACTACATTAAAACCAGAAAACAAAGAAAAAACATTTATTTATACTGCAGCTCTGAAAATGGAAACAGGGGCCATCTTCTGTTTATTTTTTTCCTATTAGAAACAGTATTACTTTTATATAAAACATGTGTGTACATCAAGTCAGCAAAAGTACCTTTCAATGGAAAAATCAAAGTGGAAAGAGTTAGAACCCAGAGATTAATCAGAGGCTTTCTGTGTGTCTGCAGCAGTAATAATTGGTAATGTTTAACCAGGACAGGAGCAGTAAACCAGCCTTCAGATACTTTATTATCACACTCAATTCCTGAAATCTAACACATTCTGTTTGCTGTCGGATGTTTACTCGTATCACTATGACCACAATTTCAATCCAGACTTTATTTTTTTTCAGCTTATTTAAGGAGAGAGAGGAAGAATAAAGAATAAACAACAAATCTTCGCAGCCCTGTTGCTACACAAATTGATCTTTTTCACATGCTTTTGTTTTTGTTATAAGCAAGATGAGATCTGCAGATGGGATTTAACCAGATTTATTTGTGTGGAGCCTTTAAAATCAACGAATAGTGAGGAATACAGCACATTCATAATGAAAGCTTGAAAAAAAGGTCCAGCTTATGGTTCTCTTTGCTGCTCTGCAAGCAATCAGTGTCCAGTTTAGCTCTTTTTCGCCTGATTGAAACCAAATTTGGCAGCTTTCTGAGGTGAAAGCTGCTGATTTCATGATTCATACCGCCATTCACAGATTAATTAACACCCTGAAAGCGAAAAGGCAGAAAATGGTGGCGTGCTGTAGATGCAGTGTTAAGTTTGCTCAGAGTAATTGCAGCATTTTTCAGTTGCTTTATCGGGTCATGCCTCGGATTCACTGAAAACACACAATAAACCCTCATTTTGGCCTCATGCTCCATTGGCTTCCGCTCAATCACTGATTAGAAATTAATAGTTGCCTAACCTTTTGCTTTACTATTAATTCTATGCCCATTTGCGCCTCTAAACACAGATTATGTATTTGTGTGGCTTTTCTAGATAGGAAGGAGAGGAGTTGGACCATTTAGGATTTTAAGCTTTAGCTCTGAAGATAAAAAGAATCCATATTTGATTGGTTGACAAATTATTGTACGGTGTTAGATTTTAAAATGTAAGAAAATCACATGATCAAATGATCATTTGTGCTTAAATCATCTAATATTTTCACCCTTTCTCTTGACTCAGCTGTTTATCAGTTTATGTCCTTTTTAGGATGTGTATTTTTACTATACTTAAATCCATTTTTAAGCTTTTCTATGAAAAATACTTTAAAATCAAATGCACTAAAACTCTGGTCTCTTTTGTACAAACCAGCACATCACATGCTTATTTCCCACATAGTTTGTTTTTGCCAGCTCAAACAGATATATCCTTAGTTTATTTCAGCATTTTTTTTATTTCATGTCTTGTCTTTTTTCACTCTGAACTGTTTTGTCCACTCAGTAGAAATATTATTTCAGATGGCATTGCCGTGCTTGTCTGTGTAATTTTGTGTTGAGTCTCGTTTAGAAATGGATTATTTATTGACTGTATTCAGTGTGCTTAGTGATAATCAGTGGTGCAGATACTTAGTTACAGTCAATTAACTAAGCAGTGAACAAAAAATAACTCTAATTTGAGTTTGTTTTTCCTGACATTTGTTATCAGAAATAATGTAGTCTGATCTAAGGGTAAAAATAACATAAATTTAAATATTTTCCTGCCGTGGACTAAAATATTTCAACATTAAATATGAAAATAGGACGTTGCAAAAATAATGAAAAAGGGCACTTTTCTGGGTGAATGTTAGTTTTACAATTTGTTGATTATAAAATCTGAGGTAACATATTTACTTTTAATTAGAAAATTAACAAAGAAAATTAACAACTTGCAACATCTGTGATTTTTAATAGGGAGCAGCTGTTTCGTACTCATCAAACACTGTTGCCATATTTAGATAAAAAACACTGGAATTTCTCCATCTGCTCTGAAATTAAGCCTTAACGAAAAACAACAACAAAAAGAGAAACCAAGTCCTTCATTTTACTTAGTGAGGAAACGATCACATATGATTTAAG
Organism: Kryptolebias marmoratus; assembly: GCF_001649575.2. Classification (NCBI taxonomy): domain Eukaryota; kingdom Metazoa; phylum Chordata; class Actinopteri; order Cyprinodontiformes; family Rivulidae; genus Kryptolebias; species Kryptolebias marmoratus. The sequence goes on from NC_051444.1 coordinate 11,742,841, forward strand.
TAACTGATGGGATTCATTTTGCATCAATAATTTCAGCAGAAGTTCACGTCTATCAGTCCTCGTATCACTTTGGGACATTTTGGATCATTCTTCTCCTGAAATGTTGGTTGGTTTCATCTCACTTTAGATCCGTCAACAATATTTCTGTTAGATTTCAATCAAGGCTCTCCCAAACATTAACTTTATTTCTTTTTTTTAAATGTCTGATAAAATGAGTTGTGTCTATGGGCGTGTTGTCTTTCTGCTTGGCGCATTTTGTGGTTCTGTTCTCACACAGATGAGTTTTTTGAATGTTCAGTTTATTGGATACTTTTGTGTTGTGTAGTTTACCTGCAGTTTGCCCCCCTGATTTCATGGAAACATCGGTGTGTGAAACAAACAACCTTGTGTCCTCAGAACATTATATCAGTTGGACGCAGGTCTCCAATTAGATGCTCGTGAAGCAGAACCTCCATCTGAGTGTGTTTATGTGTCAGTCTGGATCTATTATAAGACCCGTCTGTGATCTGGATGCACAACATGCAGCTTGTGTTGCTGCTGTAGAAGAGAATGAACAACAAAGTCTGCGGCAGTGTGTGTCTCTGGGTGGAAAGTCTCGGTTTGTGTGTGTGTGTGTGAAGTGCAACAAAGTAAGTGCTTCCTCTGGTCAATGGGTGAAACTCTGAGGAATTAGCTTGTGGAATGTGACAGCAACTATTTCAAACAAAATCACAGTATGGAGCAACGCTGAGTGTATGAGTGTGTTTGTGTGTGTGTATGTGTGTGAGAGAGATCAATTATAAAAAGTGTCTGAATATATATGTTTTGCTCCATTTTCTCATCACAGTACTTATTTTAAGCAACAGTTTTTAGCCAGCAGTCCTAAAGTTTAGTTAGATGTGTAAAAATGCTTCCATTATTTTTTTGCCTTTATTCAACTCTTTAATATCAGTGTTTGGTTTATTTTAGAGAATTTCTGTTATGCATTTTGTTTTAATATAGTTTTTGTGTTAAAATTAACATCTTGTTCTTGAGTTTCTTTTGTCTTGTTCTAATTTTACTCAGATGTCCTGAGCTCTCCTCATCGTCTCCACAGATTGATGTTCCACCTCCTGTTCTCTGTTCCTTGGTTACTAACCTGCAGCGTCTCATCTCCTCGTCACCAGCAGAGTTTCTCTTCCTTCAATGCTCTGCCATGTTCTCATCAGTCCTGTCGTAATGTCTCCTTTTCTCGTAGGGCTACTTGTCAGCGTTGTGCTTTGGGTTTAGTTTGAATCAAGATGACTTTTGTTCTTTATCTGTCTGCCTATTTTGCCATTTGAGTCCTTAAACCGTTACAGTTACAGAGTAAAGTACAGTCTACCATGGCTTAGTAACAAGCTTTAAGGAATATAAACAGACTGAAGAATGGATGTAAAACAGTTCCAGATTGTGCAGCAGAAACATTCGGAGTTGTATCCAAGAAGTGACGATGGTTGTTGTCGCAGGTGTCTCTCACGCACCGAATATAAGCTGGGACAGCATGTCCACATGAGCAGCGGTGGCTGCCACTGAACCCATTATGGCGGTGATCATATGTGGAAAGTACATCGAGGTCCAGGGGTCGAAAATAGCTCACTTAGTTTTTACTGTTGGGGGCCACGAAACAGAGGAACCTAATCCCTGTTACATAACCTCATGAAGGGACAGCTTTAGTTTGGGACCTGTGTGTGTGTGTGTCAGAGTACATGGTTGTGTGAATATACATGTGGATGCACTTGGGTTATGCTGAAGACAAACAGACATGCAGTTGCGAGACAGGTTGCTGGGAAGAGATGGGCAGGTGAAGTTGTTTAGTCTTAAAATGTAGGAAATATGTTGCTGCTGATGCATCCTGTGAAGGAAATGAACTTAATTACTTTGTTTTCATTCGGAAGCATTTACAACACACACACACGAACATATACATAGCAACATATGATCTATTCAGTTGTTCATTCAAAGCTTTTTTTGGAAACTGCCTTGCCTCCCTCCTTCTCTGTCACACCTGTAATCATCACCTGTTCTTTAAGTCCAAAGCCTCAGTTTTCTTTAAGCTTCATCAGACTTTTTGTGTTGTCTTTGCTTCAGCTGTGTTATCCTTTCTGATTTACCTTAGTCTCCTTTTTTCTGAGTTTTGGTAGTTTAGTATTGTTTTTCATCTTGTCCTAGCAGCACCTTCATATTCATTTATTTATCACAGTTTGACTCACACGTGTGCAACTTAAAACGTTTTAAAGTATTTTGGGTGGACTTTGAACAATTTAGAAGCTTACTAGAGTGAAATTACTTCCTACAACCTAATGCCCGATGCCTTATAGAGAAACAAAAGCAGGTTGAAGATGTCCTTTAGACAAACTGTTATCATTTAGTAGAAAAAAAAGATCCTTTCACCTGTTTGAACTGAAGTTCTCCTGTTTGCTGGGTGGGTGTGGACGTGGAAATGTTAAGTGTTTGTTTATGCGTAAGTGATTCCACAGGTTGTTTACTTATTTAATCATCTGCGTGCGTAAAAGTACAAGAAAACAAACAGACACTCAGCTTACAATGTGTTGTTAATTAGAAGCTGTTTTTGCCACAGGATTTGACCCCAGATTTATTTATTTTTTTAACATTTTATGGACACACTGTTTTTATTGTCTTTCTTCATAATAAAACAGATGATAATGTAGTAAAAAGGAGATGAAAGTCGATGTATTTTTGAGCACAATTAGGAAAATTATAATATAATACAATATATATAATATAATTATAATGATCAGATTTTTAAAAGGGAAAAGATCTGTATATTTTCTTGGATATATTTGTAAACATTATCTGTATCTGGACAAAGAAGTAAACTTTACTTGGAACAAAACCCAGAGATAATGAAGCAAAATATCATTTTGTGCAAACTGGTTAAGATTCAGATTAAGAAGTGACGTGAGGTTCAGTTAAATTAAATTATGCATCTGGCATGAATGACCCAAACTTACAATTGAGTTTTCAATCATTCTTAAAAAAAAAAAAAAAATATATATATATATATATATATATATATATATATATATATATATATATATAACATTTAGATTTTAAAGATGGCTATAGTTATAATCCATCAAAATTAAAGCTTTCTATGGAAACAAACCATCAGTGAAACAAACAAATATACTTTTATACAACTGGAACAATTCATGTCACATTTTAAAATTTTAACAAGCTACATGTAGAGTTTAAAAACATCTTTGACATTTGAAATGATGCTTCTCAAAATGAAAGTTTGTTTTCTAGAAGGCTTTTTATGTGTCTAATCAAAAACTATTCAGTCCAGGCATTGGAAAAAAACAGAATTTAACCACCAAAACAAGCTTTGATATAACTTATTGTTTTAATTATGAGATTTATAAATACACCTTGTCTAAAACTGCAGCTGGTGATTAACATTAAATTGAAAGGTTATAGTGACATCCTGTGGTCAAATATTAGCACACAGCCGCTCACCTGAGTGAGTTACATGTATAGAGATAAATTAGTCTCAAAAGTGTTCACAAAAGCGTACAACAACATAATTATAAGTAAAAAATTCACAAATGTATAAAAAAACTTTTCAAATGTACATATCTCAAACTGCACACATATACAAATATTCAAATGTGCGTGCACAAATCGCCTGCTGAGGACAAATCAGTCAACACAAGTGCGTGGATCAGCTTGTCTGCTCATGTGACTTCTTCTCGCTCCAGATACATCACCAGGTGCAAAGCGTCGGCTGCAGTGGAGTAAAGCTCAACGCCACTGGAGTCTAGAGCAGTGGAGACGTGTCCTCTGGAGGGACAAATCACGCTTCTCTGTCTGGCAGTCCGATGGACAAGTCTGTGTTTGGCTGCTGCCATGAGAATGGTTCTTGTCTGACTGCATTGTGCCAAGTGTGGAGTTTGGTGGAGGGAGGATCATGATGTGGGGTTGGTTTTCAGGATTTAGGCTCAGCCGCTTAGCTCCAGTGAAAGGAACTCTTAATGCTTCAGCACACCATGACATTTTGGACAATTTCATGCTCTCAGCTTTGTGGGAACAGTTTGGGGGACGGCCCCTTCCTGTTCACCAGGGCACAAAGCAAGGTCCACACAGACACGGATGAGCGAGTTTGGTGAGGAAGAACTCGACAATCCTAACCTCAGCCTGACAGAGCACCTTTAGCATGAGTCAGGCCTTCTGTCCAACATCAGTGTCTGACCTCACAGATAAGCTTCTGGAAGAAAGGTCCAAAATTCCCGAAAACACTCCTAAACCTGTGGAAATTCTTCCCAAAGAGCTGAAGCCCTTATAGCTGCAAAGGGTGAGTTAACACCATGAATTCAGAATAGAATGTCACACAAACTCATATGAGTGTGAAGGGAGACGAGTGAATACTTCTGGCAATATAATATATATGCTCTCAAAATGTTGTAAAGGTAAAAGATACAGATGTGTTTTGTTTTTCTTTTTAAATAAAATTAGCGCCTACTAGTCTGGCTTCACATTAAAACGAGTTATGGTAGTCTACACTTAACAATATCAGACTAATGTGAGGATTATTCACTTATGTAATAGCTGACTAATTCGTGTTGAATTATAAATCGTCCTGCTGTCCCTCCCTTCTGCTCTTTGTTGGGAGCAGGTCTGTCCGCTCCTGGAATGAGGCAGTCGGTGAAGACGTGGCAACCCGAGGAGCGCGGCCAGGAGGCTGCGCGCGCAGCCTCGCTGACAGCGGCGGCGCTGCTGCCTCCTTTCCACGTGGAGCCTGTCATTAAACCAAACAAGGCGCGTGCAGCAGCCGTTGGCGCAGTGCAGAGAGGGAGGCGCGCGCGCAGAGCAGAGAATATGAACCTTTAACCTGCGCAAATCAGAGCTTTCTTCTTCTTGTTCTTCTTCTGTTTTTTCTTTTTTTTAAGCTGTCAACACGCCCACTGTACGGACAGGTAGGCCCATTATCCTTCCAGGAATAGCTTCGTTTACCTGCTGTGAGTAGGCTGCTTTTCTCTGTTTGTTCAAATGTTTACAATGCGGTTTAATTAAAGCTTAAAGAGCGAGGCTACGCTTTTACAACTAGACCTCCTTGAGTGTTTTTTTTAATGTATTTTTATTTAATGTAGCCGTGTTTGCTAGCACCGCTGATACCGCCGAGCACAGGAGGAAGCTGCTGCAGGGACAGAAGCTGAGCTGGTATTAATTATTTAAAACTGAGGCAATTTAACCCGAAAGTCTGAACATCTGCTTGTCTTCATGGACCGGGGACACACGGACTCTTCCACTAGGTGAACTGTGAATAAATGTATTTAATTGATTTTGCTGTAATTGAGCAAAGATCTGTGGAGCAAGGGAGCAGAGCTGCAGCACAATCTGCAGACTGCTTTATTTATTTATATGTGTTTGTGTGTGTGTGTGTGAGAGAGAGAGAGAGACACAAGTTCAGGTTTTCTTGCCATTTACTCTCAACTAACACGGTTATCGTTTATTTTTCAGTTAATATTATTTGGTCAAGCAATCAGAGTCTTAAGACATGAGTTATATGCTTTGCAAAATGTCATATAAACATATTCTCCTGTATTATATCCTCTTACTTGTTTTTGTTTTAACTTAATACAGGCAACAGTCATGCAACGACAATAAAAACCTTTTATCTTCTATATTTACGAGTACATCCTCTGTACATACTGGTATGTTGTACTTCTGGTTATACATTAGTACTTCTCTTTTTACTGTATTGTTTACCTTTTAAAGTATTATTTGGAGAGACTCCATCTAACCTGATTAAGTTTGTCAGTATTCCCTGATCGGTAAGATGAGAGTGGACCCCACGGGTTTAATATAAGATGATGTAACTCAGGTGTGCTTTCAGGTGTGCTCATGGAGTCTCACCTGGACCAGCTGGTTTCGTGTGTCCTTTGTCTGTACCTGCTGCTGCACCTGGGCCAAGCAGCACCGGGGCTACCTGGAACACAGAGGTAACCCCACTCTGCCCCATCAGGAAGCTTCTACACCTCTCCCAGAAAGCACATCTGCTTTTAAAGGGTTGACAGTGGAAATTTAATTCAGCAAGCTCCATTAGGATGTTTTAAAAGAGTCTTCATGAAAATAAACTACTAATCATTTGTTCAGGGTGAAGGGATGACATGAGAAGGAAGGAGGACAGAAAATTAAATCTGAATTTTTTGTCTTTGTTTGTTTTTATTCTTCAGAGAAAACTCAGTAGATGCCCATCCCCCACTACTCAATCCCTTTGGTACGGGAGAAGAGGAACGCCGGTGAGTGTCTCTTGAGTGATGAAATTACAGATTATTTTTTATTGGCGTCTGAAAGATGGCCATATCAGGAAGTTCTCTCTACTGTCTTTTTGCCACTCGTGATGTTGAGCTTTCACATCTTAAAAGAAAGAGAAACTGTTTTTGGTTTACGCTTAATAATCAAACTCAAACTTCAGCACTAAAACATACCAGATATGGTTTGTAACAGGTTGTTTTTAGCTGTTAAAATCTGACACAACAAGCAAACCGTCTTCAGCTTTAACTTTTGCATTTAGTTGTAGTGATCGGAGCTGCTGTGTTGTCACAGTTTTCACTTCGATTGCTCTCTCGTGCTCATGACGTGGCCAGCACCAAACACAGATAAGATTATATGAGCAATAACTCCCACTTCTTGTTGCAAATATGAATTAATCATCAGTCCTGAAGTCAGTGAAATCGTGGTAGTTAAAATGTGTTTTATTAGATCAATTTTTTATAATATTCAATTGATTTTTTTTTGTGAAAGATAAAAGGTCAACACTATATTGTTTTAAAGTAAAGTTTTAGCTCAACCATAGTTATCCTATAATATGTCTGTAAAATGCACCACATCCTGTCTGTTGCAGGTTGTTGCAGAGTTACATCCAGTCCAGTTTAAAGAACAGCCAAGGAGGACCTGAGATCAGTTCCTGGGAACAAGGTAGACTGGACCACCTGCTGACGAAACACTCAGATAAATTAAAATCAAGTTTCTATCTTTTTCAGCATTTCTTTTATTATTGCTTTTATGCACCTGTGGGTTTTTGTTTCCCGACTCACTAGCTTTTTCATCAGAGAATTTGTTCCCAGTTTGCTTCTCTTTCTTGGACTGGTGGCCTTTTAGTTTCCTGCTTTTGGTTTGTCTTCTGCAGCTGCAGGTTCGGAGTGCCCGACGCTAATCTCGAGCCATCAGTTTATTTGTAGGATAGTACGGACAATATGCATATACTTGCATTTACTCGACAGTCAAAAACTGAACAAGAGCCTGAATGAAAGGCTGCACTGTGACAGTCTAACATGTCGCCCCTCCGCTCTGTTTCAGAGGTCTTCTTTCTGTTTCGTCTGTATGACTATGATCGCAGCGGATTTTTAGATGGCCTGGAAATGATGAAACTACTCTCTGACTACAACTCCTATCATGCACCTGGAGCAGAGGCCAGAGACCAGGTGAGTGAAGGAGTGTGCAAGTGGTGTGTTTGAACCCTTATGCTTGTGTAGATGTCTATCCCCTGCATTCTTTTAGGCATGTTTGTTCAACCTGATATGCGTGTTTTTCTGAGCTCAGGTGGTGTCAATGGTGGACTTTTTACTACAGACTCAGGATCTAAACCAGGATGGCCTTCTGGACCCTTCTGAACTGCTCTCCCCTTCATTCCTTCTCACACAGGTATTTGTTGTTGCTGAGCTTTATTGGTATTTAAACTCAGCTTTGTTGTTTGTGCATTGACGTTACATAACGCGGTCTATCTAAAGGGCTCCGTCGACAGAACTCCCCAACAGCAGCAGGAGGTGCCGGTGAAGAGCATGTCGTCGAACAGCATGACTGAGGGGGAGCACGTGGTGGAGCACAGAGAGGAGGCGGCGGCACGTGAAGAGCTTCAGCCTCAAGTGGGCGATCAGGCTCAGCAGGAAGTAGTCGGAGGAGAGGAGGAGCTGATAAAGCAAACGGATCAACATAATGAACGAGAAAACCCCGAAGCTCCAGCAGGAGAACAAGACCAGGTCCACAACATTCCTTTCCATCAGGGACAACCAGAGATATGAAGAAACACGCAGACACTGTACCACTCTTGTCCTCAGTCTTGTTGAAAATTGACGTGCGAGTCAAACGTCCATGAGAAGATTGAATAATTTTTATTCTTTCAGCTTTTGTCACCTCTGGACTGGAGAACATTTAGACGATTGATTAAGAAAAGGTATCACAAAATTGAACTTTTTTTATCAGTAAAGGTTTTAAAGGAACAAAGGTTCAAAGCGTACTGCTTTCTGTAATGATATAAGCCATGAATAATAGAAACTTAACTAATTCTTACCTAAAACATATTACTGGTTTAGCTGTATTTATTTACCATTTTCTGTCATGTCATGTTTTTTAATGTTTTACTCAACAATAGACCGTCATGATGCTGAATCACTGCACTATAATAACCGTCTCATTAATCCACCTCTTCAAACTTTTTACATTTAGTTGTTTTAAGTAAAACCTGCTGAGTTTTGTTAACTTTAGCATGTGCTTAGCTTTTAAAGATCTGCCCAAGGAGTGCAACTCGACTGTTGTTTAAACCAGTGTGCTTGGATACACTGTTAGTGTGCCATAAAAATGATTTCAGTCTTCCTTGAGAATATAATACAATCACAGTGACTTTTTGTTTATTGATAAAATGAATATTTATTGAGGGAGAAGGCCTTTACCACTAATTTTGGGACAACGTATGTCAAAATGTTTATCTTTGTATTTACAGGCAGAAACACCCACTAAAATAATAAACACGATTATATTGAATTCTATCACTTACCTTGAAATGTGTTTACTGTAAGAAGGGACTTATTTGTGAGAATAATTTGTTTGCTTTGTTTCTTTTTAAAAAAAAGGATTTATTCAGCTTAAAAAATAAACAAATGTTTAATTATTTTTGTGTCTCTAGTCTATTTGCTCTTACAGCTTTTCTTTTAATTTTGCAATTATATTAATTACCTGAAGTTAAGGTTAGAGAAGCACAAACACAATTAAACATAATAAAGAGTAAAAAAGTACAGTTTATTTTTTTTTGTCTTTTAATAAAAGGTGTTTGTGACAAAACCAAAGCAAGTATGTCTTATGTGCAGATGTTTTATTTGTATTTTTTCTTTTATTTTTTGGAGGACGGGGTGTTAAATATATTTATTTTTATTATTAAATTAATTGTGTGGAGGTTGGTCCGCTTCAATCATCATTTACTGCGTATTTATCTGCCGCCAGGTGGCGCCAGAGTCACCTTCCACATTAAGTTAGACACCTGTTTAGCTCTAATTTAGTGCTAATACTTTTAAAACACTTTTTAGAGTAAAGATATGTCACAGAACTTGCGTGTTTCAGGAGAGGTTGGAGCAAAGCGGAAGTGTGGGTGTGATTTCTTTTTTTTTTAGATTCTCGCTTCAACCTCAAACCTCTCGGTTGCTTAGCAACAGAACAACCGTCTAAATAAAATGGCGGAAAACAGTCAAAGCGCAGGTTTGTAAGGGATGTTTAAAGTAATTTAAGTTCCGCCGTTCAAGTATTTAAAACTTTTTTTTTAAGTTATGTTAATTGTGTCTTTCTTAACACGTATGACATTTGTTGGTGGTTTCTTGTTTCAGAAAAGCTGTCAAATATTCACAAGAAGATCAGATCAGCTTTTGAGGTGTTTGACCACGACTCCAACAACACGGTGGACGTCCGGTGAGTTACAGGTTACAAATTAAATAATAATAAAACACACACAAATAAATAAATGAATTAAAACAAAACATTTCACTGTGGACGGAGCAAGAGTCAAAATTCTTCTGGAGCAGAAAATGAGAAGTGGTCCCATGACTTTTTAATCCCAAGATTACACCTACTTTGTATGTAAAATACAATAAAATCGCTATTTACAGCATTTTTGAAAATGTTTCCTCTGATATCTCAACATGAAATTTCAAAGCATAGTTTAAAACCCTCTTGTAGCCCAAAAAAGGCCAGTTTTTATACAAAATGTAAATGGGAGAAGATTATTAATAACTAATACTATGTCTGTATAAAATATACACTCCAGTGTGTTTATAATTACATCTATGAGATGCCACATGTAAAACTGTAAAATTAAAAGTGAAATTTGGGCTTATAGAATTAACGACAAACAATAACCACAGGGAAATAAAGATGGACTAAAACAATGTTGTTTTTTTTTGTTTGTTTGTTTGTTTACTTTGCTCTTACATTATTTTTAATGGCAGAGATGAAAGCTTTGTCTTCTGAATGGCAGGAAGCTGGAAAAAGTTGAAAACACAATACATAGATTAGTACAAGGAGTGTGATGTATACTTTAAAGCAAGCTGTCTTTAAATTATTGTCATGTGTTTGTTTTCAGAGAGACTGGCGCCATCATCTCCTCACTGGGCTGCTTCCCCACTCAGGCAGACCTGCACGCCTTCATAGCTGAGGTCAGAATACAACCTTTATGCATATTTTAGTTATTATGATGAATATAAGCTGGTCATACAAAATGTTATTTTGATGTGCAATCAGAATAAAGGGGTATGGGGGTTGGGGGCTGAAAAATATTGAATACTGCATACACAGAAATCCAGAGGAAGTTGTTTTTAAAGTTTTAGACTTGCTGACAATATAAATGTCCATTTGATTAAAGTTTAGAGTCTGTGAAAGAGTAAAACCTTGTTTTGTTCAACCAGCTGGAGGAGGATCAGTCAGGACATGTTCATTTGGACAAGTTCCTCCCCGTCATGACCAAAGTGTTGCTGGAGCACAAGTAAGGTTCTGGTATTTCTAATGTACTAAAAAAAAGGTTTAGCCGTCTTTAAACGCTCTTTGGTCTAACAACTATTGAACCAGCTAATGTTTATTCAGTTCATAGACAGCTGTAATAACATTTCCATTCATGTTATGATCCAAAATTAACTCTCATCAACGACTGCACACAGATGTTACCAAATATAACAACTAATTTCAGCTTGATTTCCAGTCATTAGTTTAAAGTGACAAGCAGACAACCCGAAGGGTAAAAAAATGAATAAAAAATGCAATTAATTTCCCACTGTAGAATGAAATGTTGCAACAGTAAATTTTTAACAATCTCTGCTCAGCTGCAGTGGAAACATGCACAAACATATTTTAATAAATGCTATTAGTTTTACAAATTGTTGATTAGGAAGTTTAGAAGCATCGCCTTGAATTATAAACATGAAATCAGCAAAGTAAAAACAATAACGTGCAACGGTGGTGAGTTTTTAAAATTGTGTGCAGGAAGCCCTCTTTGTCTTTCTCAGGCTAAATCTTCCCAAACAAGCAGCTCATACATCAGCAGAGTTTAGCTCTTTAAATAAAACGAGGTTCACACCCAGCTGTGACTTTACTTTGCTGATCTCAAAGGTTGCCTTCCTTTGACAGTAACATTTAAAACCAGGATGCTTCTTCATCCTAAACTAGACACAGTTTACAAATCCTTAGATCTAATGATGTTTGCTGTTAGCTGCGGTGTAGTTCGATAGCTAAATCTAACCTAGATGTTAGTATTTTTATTCCACTGTGGTCTTATATGAAAACTAAATTTGTCCTTTTAGGTTTCCTGCAGTCTCTGAATACCGTCTTCTTCAGGCTTTTGAGGTGAGGGCAGCCACATCATTTAGTCTGAACACATCGCATGACGGCTTTATGTAGCGACTGCACATCTACTACTTTTTCTCTTTTGCGCCTGCCTCACTGAAGTCATTAAATCTGGGTCTCCAGGTTCTGGACAAAGAAAAGAAAGGACACCTAGAACCCGACGAGCTGACAAAATATATGACACAGGAAGGTAAAGCAGACGCAGAAAAAGATAAATACACTGAGGAAAGCAGATTGGTACATTTGTGTGTGTGGAACTGTTCCCACACCTCTGCTGTCGTTCTTTCAAACCAGGTGAACCTTTCACTCAGGAGGAGATGGAGGAGATGCTGACGGCACTCGTAGATCCCAAAAAGAACTGTGTTCATTACAAGGAGCTGATCAGCCAACTAACCACGGACCCTGACACGTAGCCTCCTGTATCAGAACATCTTCTTGGAAAGCACCACAAACACAGTATCTGTATGTTTGTGTTCTTGTATAAAAACACACACATAGACTATTCAACTTTTTGTTTTCAAAACCATTTAGAATTCAAATCAAAATAACTCACATCCAAGCAACTTAATTTGAGAGAACTAATAATGAGTACAATGACTAAAATTCAATTACTTTGGGCATATTTATCCATCCATCCAGTTTCTTTACCCGCTTCTCCTCTCCGGGTCGCAGGGAGCTGGTGTCGACCTCCAGCAGTCACTGTGCGAGAGGCGGTGGGACGCCCTGGACAGGTCTCCAGTCCATCACAGGGACACATAGAGACAAACAACCATTCACCCTCTCACTCACACCTAGGGACAATTTTAAAGACTCCATTGAACCTAACCTGCATGTTTTTGTTCTGTGGGAGGAAACCGGAGTACCCAGACTAAACCCACATACACACAGGGAGAACATTAGTTTGGGTAAAATATAATAGTTTATAGTGACCTATTTTCAAACCAGGCAGATTTTTTTTTTTTCATCTAGAACCCCAACAACTAGTACGGTGCATATAAAGTATGACATTTAAAATAAATAATTCATACTGCTGGTGGGTGCTCCTAAAATAGTTTGCTGGGACAATCTGCAGGAACTACAATCAGCCTCTGGTTTCGAGTTTATGAAAGCTGTATTTAGGGGCTGCTAAACCAAACCCAGAACCTGGGCTCAAAACGCTGGGTCCTAAAATAGCAAGGCTTCCTGCAAACTCAGCAGCAGGATGAACAGTGTTTAATGTTGTAGGGCTTGTTTTTATATGAAACATTCTTGTTTTAATCCTGGACACTTTAAATATATATTACACTGATGGCCCTAAGACATCAGATTTAGAAGTGGTTTAACACTTATATCTGGGGATGCTGAAGATGTGAGTGGTTGCAGCCAATGAACAAAGTAAAATAAATAAAATGAAGGTTAAAAACTGCTCTTCAGGAAGAAAAAAAAAATAATTTAAAAATACTGATTGTAGTTGAAATCAATATGGAAACTGTCAATAAATGATACCTTGCATTATGAAAGAGAAAAATGAAAAAGCAATGAATGCTGAGCAGCAAGGCATTTTTTAATCTCAGATGATTCATGCGTGTTTGAGACAAACAGTAAATAGCTGAAAACAGACGTTAAAACTCACGTAGAGCTTTGAGAAGTGTGGTGGTGCCAAAGACAAGCAGAGTTCATGCTACAGTTTGATTTTAATCCACAATCAAACTTAATCCAGCTGGTATCTTATCACAAATTCACAACAAACAGAAACTTAATGCCATAGAAAAAAAGTCTTATTAAATATCCCATTTTCACCAACAACCAACAGTAAAAAAACAGAATAAGGCTCATTAACTTCCAGCTTCACCAAACAGCGTCAAGTCGGTACAGTTTTCATACACAGGGAAAACAAAACAAAATGGATTTCCACACATTTACATTCTTCTTTCTTGACCTTGAACACTGTAAATCAATGTGTTCCTCGTAATAAATTTGCAATAAAGCAACAAAGTGATCCAAGTTGGTAAAACATTATTAATAAGAGGAATGTTTATCTTTGGAGATAGTGAGGAAAAGATGAAATAAAAATGGTGTCATTACAATTTAAGTTCAGTTGCATCAATAAATAAAATAGAAAATTAAATAATTTCATGTAAAATGTCTATTCTTACACCCACAAATCATTATTTTAGAAAAAAGAAATAGGAAAGCATTAGCGTGGATGTAAAAATCAGCTGGTTATCTGATATTATCACACTATGCTTTATTATTAAAGCTGTATGTTAAGGGCTGAAATATCTGCCTTTTAATCCTAATCCAAGTCAGGCAGGGATTAAACAGAAAATATAATATATGAATGGTCTGCTACTCCACATACAACTGGAATAAAAGCAAATAAACACTGTTTTCAAGTACAGATAACAAGTGAATGTTGAATAAGCTACAGAGGAGCCTTTGTTCCACTCAATCCAGCAATTTAATGTGAGATACACATTTTAGGAACATTTCCCTGAATGCCGTCTTGTCTGGGACAGTTCTTACTGGTAATTTGGTCCTTGAAGAATCATTAGCTGTCAAAAAGTTTATTCAAAACAAAGCAAAAATTTAAAACTAATTAAAAAGGAGAATCAAACAGAGCACGGAGAGTAAAGTGGAAAATGTTGACATCATAGCCGGCCAACAGCGGTCTCTCAGCATCGTTTTCCCCATTAATGGACTGCAACTGAACCACAAAGAAATGACGATCCAAACACAAACAAATTGCACTTTTCACATATGCCGGGAAGAACAGGAGCTTTCTACCACAAAGAGTCAGAGAGCAGGAGGAAAAGGAAGATTGGCCTGCTGTTTAAACGGTTCAAATCGGACAGGTTTTTCGCCCCAAGCTTGGCTCATCTAGAACAAAATTAATTAATTTGCTCAGCATGGATTGAGGTCAAAGGGTTATTCGTAGACCTGATAAACGTGCTGCCAAACAGAAGACTCAGCCATTTCTGAATCTTCTAGAAACGTTCACTGCATAGCTGCGTCCCAGGTCAAAATATTTCAAATACAATTTACCTCGTTGTGCAAAACTTGGTCAAAAACATCCGATTTTATCCAAACCCCACACCTCTATATCTCAATCAGACCAAAGGTACGCTGTGTAAGGCCTCAGAGAAGATCACTGGAGTCAGATGATGGATTACAGTGACTTGGCAGAAGTGACCAGCTGAATCGGTCTTAACAGGACAGTATTTGGTTTTAAAAGTTAAACTGGAAGCAAATGAGTTATGCAAATTGGAAAAGAAAGAGCGAATACCAAGTACTACACGAACATAATGACAGCAAGGGAGTAAACTGATGAACTAGATTAAACTCCTAAATTTTAGGGATAAACTCCAGAAAAGGCTGGAGGAAGAAAAAAAAAAAAAAAGCAAAACTGCAGCTTCAGTATGCATGGTTTTCTATTGCAGCTCATTAAGAAACAGAGCTGAGACGATATGTATAATTAATATGTGCTGCCTGGCCTGATTCAAAGCATCTGTTATCCATCATCTGACTCGAAGTGATAACAAACTTTCTTCAGTCAACCTTTGAGCCACAAACAGCAAAGGTGACACCTGTGTCAGTATCTGATGGCACAGAGATCAAATTCCCAGAGTCTCACTGTTTGCCACTGTCTGGTTAGCACTAGACATAAAGAATATTTGGTGTCCCCCTTTTTTCTTTTTTTTTTAAATCTGCAGCACCAGACCGGCAGCTGAGATGTTGTCCCCTCCACCAGCAGTCTGATAAACCTCGGTGCACACCAGCACTGGCGCCACACAGATCTGGTAGTCGTCCTCGTCCCAACAGCTGACGGGTCTGGTTTCCTGCAAAGGGATCCGCTGGCTACCCTCACGGTGACTAACAGAAAACGAGTCGTCCATGATGAGCCTCGCCTTGCTGGGGTCGATGTCATTTGAGCCGCAGACGTGACGGTTGGCCGTGAGCGAGGCCTTGGCGATGGCTGACATGGTGTTCTTCCACTGGGAGCTGTGCGTCACGATCATGGCCTGGAAGGCCAGCGTGTGGACGTGGAGTCGGGTCAGTGGCTTACCCTTTGATTTTGCACCGTCTGACTCGCCGTCCTTGTGGCGCTGGTTCAGAATACGGTAAACCTCCCTCATCTGGTCGAGGACGGTAGCTACACGAGGGTTTGGGTCTGACAGCACCGTGATGTTGGAGCCTTTGAGGAGGCTGAGAAGATTAGGAAGTTCTTGTTCATTCATCCCTAAAGAATCCGCCTGGGAAAGCAGAGGCAAGAAAAACGATTAAACTCTCTTTAACTTAAATGCACAAGGCCAAAAGAGCCAATTAAACACATATAAGCGACATTACTAGTGTAGAAGAGTACAATAAGAAGACACTACTGCTGAAATAAAAACATTTAAAAAACAACTTTTACCTCATTAAACCTAAACTAAAGATATAAGTAATTTGCTTAAGATGCAAATCCTATAAAACCATCTATATTTTCACACAAACAGTGGTTTTGTTTTTTTATGTACTGCACCTGAAAAAGGACTCGTTTTCCTCCACACATCGCCATGTAGAAAATAAATTTGCAAATATAGAATGACAAATACAAATAAAAATTCAAAACTTCCTGATATCAGGATGTTTTTCCTCAACTTCCTCCCCTTATTTTCATCCCTGAACAAACCATGTTTGTCAAACTGCGTCTGTTCCTTCTCCTCTTTAATCTGAGCGTTAACTGAACGATTCGGTCATACGTACGTGGGGGATCACATAGTGCAGAAGGTCTTCCACAATACTCTCATCCACAAAACTCGCCATCTCAAAATGAATGCCAATCTGAGGAGACGAGGAGGACAGCAGGTTTTCCAGCCGAGAGAGGACGGCCTCTCGCTCACCTGGAACAAAGACAGGGACGGGTACAGGGTTAAAGACACAGACAAGAAGTTAAATACGCTAGCAGCAGATAGTGCGGTGAAGACACAATAGGAAGGAGAGATGCAGCTGCCAGGGAAAAAGACAAAGAGGAGATATATGGATGCAGTTAGAGAGGACAGAAAACACAGAGGACAGAGTTAGATGGAGGAGGACGACTCGCTGAGAAGAGAACAGCCGAAAGAAAAGGAAGCTAACAGCTAAAAAGAATAATTTATTTTCTTACCTGACTGGAAAGGGAAGTTGTCCATCATTTGTAGCCCACCCACCACTAACAGATCTGGTCTGAAGCCTTTGAGTTTCTTTGAAAAGTCTTCCATGGAGTCCAGGTAAGGGTTATGGTCGTCACTGTGAATGATGTACCTGCAGAGCACGAGCAAATAACATCACTGTTAGTTAGCAGAGTCTGAAATGTACGTTAACATACAAGTATAAACACCATTTAAGAACTTCCTTTTTCTAAATATCTTTTAATAAAAGGATCTCTTATTAACACGAACCTGTTGGCTCTGCGAGAGGTATAGCGGCCCCAGCTAGCGCCAGATGAATATTCCAGGATCAGATGAATGTCTGGCTCTTCTATCACTTTACCGGCCACTGAAAAAGGAAGGATAAGAGGAAAAGTTGATGCAGCATTCCTTGAAGGAACACATGTCGCCTGCGCCCTACAAGCCAAAGCTCCTGCATGAACTGTTAGTGCTCGGAGAATGACTCTCAGCGACTACCACACCAAATTTGACCTCAATATCTGAAAAGCTCACCAAGTTAGAGCCATTTTAGTGTTAAGGTCGATTAGCCGTGGCAGCCACCTTGAATCAAGCTGACTCTAAAGGTTAATCAGTTATAGATGTGCTGTACGTTCAATCACCACTTTCTGAGCTTTTCGTTAAAACTGTCCAGTGGTTCGTGAGATATTTCGCTAACAGGCAGAAAAACAAACAAACACACACACACACAGTCACAGGCAACTACAGCACCCACCTTTCATGGTGGCGGTAAATACATATGGAGAATAACATTTCTTTTTTTTTTTAAATAACAAAATAAACAGATTTTTTTAGTGTGTCAGAGTGTGTTTTGTGTAAGCACCTGTAATGTGCTGAGACAGAACATCGGTAAAATCGGTGCTGAAGCTGCCCCCCAACAACACGTCACATCCCTCGGTTGCCATGCGACCAGCCATTACTGGAGCGTTGCCACCTACAGACCACCTGTTCCCAGGTAAGTC
Source organism: Kryptolebias marmoratus (assembly GCF_001649575.2). Lineage (NCBI taxonomy): Eukaryota > Metazoa > Chordata > Actinopteri > Cyprinodontiformes > Rivulidae > Kryptolebias > Kryptolebias marmoratus. The sequence goes on from NC_051444.1 coordinate 11,760,590, forward strand.
CCGGGCTTCCTCCACCAGCTCGCTGAAGAGGGTTTCATTTAACATAAACCGCCTGCGAGGGGGGTAAAGAGGAAAAATGCTGACACATTATTGGAAAGAATCAAGTTCTAAACAGAGTGCTTAAGTTAATTTTAATAACTAGTATGTTTAATGTTTATTATTGGTCCGTGTGTTAAAAAATAATAAAGTCTTAACCTGTAATGCCCCCCATCCATCCACACCCACAATAAGCTGCGCTTCATTGGACATCACTTACTCTGCTGCAGCTCCGGGCGCAAAGAAGTAAGCAAAGCTCTGAGCAAGCTGTTCGCTGCTTTCTAAATAGTCGTGATGCAGGGGCTGGTCGGTGTGAGAGATGCCTATCTTATTTAGAAACGACACGCCATCCACTATCAGGTCAACACAACCTCCGAAACCTGCAGACGGAAGGAAGACAGAAAGATAAACATAATTACACTACAACACAACACCCAGCAGCAGGTATATGACTAAATGAAAAAAAAAAAAAAAAAAAGATGTGAGAAAAAATACAGCAAAAAGCAAAGTAATGAAAACTGAAACGTGCAGGCTTGTCCGGCTTTAGTAGGTGTAGCGTTTACATTTGAATCAGTTTTGAATATTTGCATCACTCTGACGTGAAGTGGCTTTGCTTTGGATCTAGCTCCTTCTCGCTGCTATTACTGAAAGACTAAGATAACGTTGGTACAAATTAAAGTTACTTTGAGCTTGAATTTAAACAGGCCAAGATGACTGTGTAGCTGTGCTAAACTGGAGTTAGACATCTGACAGGTCTGACAGAAAAACGTGTTACAAAAAAACAAAACAATTATGGATGACTACCAGCAACCAATCCTGTGTGCGTGGCTGAACCTGCTGTTAAACAGAGTAAAGGTTAACAGATAATGATTCATACTGTGAGTTTGCATCATAGTCCAAAGAACAAAAGTTTTGGGATGGGATCACAACAATCAGATGAATGTTTGTCAACAACCACAAGGACTTAAACTGTGTTTATATTTACAGTGCATGTTTCTTCCTCTTCTTTCCTGCACGAGCCACACATAAAGGCATAAAATGGCCCCCATGAAACTGGATTTGTCCCTCATCAGTTCAAACCCAGCAGGCCTGGTGCTAGCCACAGTAAACCTGTAAACCTCAGATTTATGGTGATCTGAACTGGCTTCATTCATGATCACTTCTGTCTACATTACACCATTTGGAGATTTAGATTCACCAAAAGCATCGATTATGGTGCTATTTCCTGATCAATTACTTGCATATACATTGCTCTTGAACTGACAGAATGTTCAGTATTTTCCATTTAAATGACTATACTTTTCTATATTGCAAAATAAAACAAACATTAGCCAAGTTTTTTTCTTAGCCAGGCACTAGAATGTATTAAAAACTTGTTCAAATTAATCCGAAGCAGCTCGTTTAAGTGTGAGCTACTTTTGGTGCAGTTTATTCCGCAGCCAAAGCATTATTAATCGAAATTCTTCACCTTAAACCCTGAAAGTTGGGTGATTTTAGCTAACGCTAGCTTGGTCTTATCTCACTAGCACCGCCCGCACCTACCAATAGCGACTCTGGGTCTGGCGTTATTCCTCCCGACTTTTCTTTCAGCCCGCAGCAGAGACGATAGGACGGTGTCGAGCCGGTCGTCCAGGACCGCATTCTGCGGTGCACGAAACCAGAAGGCCAACAGAACCACAAACAAGGACACAGCGGAGCCGTATTTCATCCACGGAAACCTGCCTGCCCCTTCCATTGTCGCTCCGTCCTGCTGCCTTCAGCGCCTCTCCAGCTGCAATAAACTACCGGTGCTTGCCAGATAGGAAATGACGAACTATCGTACTGTCGTTCTATTTTGACCAAAACTGTAACATGTGTGAAATAAAAACTAGTTTATTTTAAGGTCCACGGAAACACCAAAACTATCGTAAAATGGGCTTTAAAAATATATATATATTTAGAGTATATCGTATAGACCCTGAACTGTCCTATAAATACGGTAATTGTCGTATATCTGGCAACGCTCTCAGAGACTCCGCCCTCTCGAAAAGCAGCCGCGCGCTGGACTGTGCGTTTGTTTATGAAGGCCGAATGTCCCGGATGTGCCTTGGCCACGCCGGAGACTAAAGAACTTCCGGGGTTTTATACATTAGATAAACTTTTGTCTTTGCTTTTTTAAATTAAACTGCTTAGAAGTTCGGGGTTTTTGTTTTTAATGGTGCAATTCACGTTACAAAACAGAAACAGAACAAGTCTTCTTTATAAAAAAAAAAAAAAAAAAAAAGGACAGTTGTTCTTTAAAGTTAAACAAAATCCAAAGTTTGACACCCATGCTTGAGACTGTCCTCACATGGGAACATCGATTTGCCTGAGTCATAACTTTACTGTCACTATAAGTATCATTTAATATGTTAAATAATCAATAGAAATTAAAGTAAACTTAAAACTCGCTTCTGCCTGGGCAAAGATTAAGCAATGGAGTTTTTTGAAACGGTTCCCAGGTGAAAATATTAGGCTACTTTTATTCCTCTCAAAAAATAAAAACACTACTTTGTGAGGTCAACCAATCCCACTGGATTTGTAAATGTTTAAATGAGTCATACTAAAATAAGATACAATTACCACGGATTTTATTCAATTCAACATTATGATAAAAACCATCTCATTGCCTTTCATATTTAAAAACATTTTCACATCCTGTTCCAACTTTTAAAAATTAAGCAGTCAGTTACAGGCAGGACATTCAGACACTTCAAATTAAAAAGGCTGTGATTTTCTACAAATTGGGTACATTCAAACAAACTTGCTCAACGGAGTAGTTCTGAAAACCTAATCCAATCATAAGCATCGATCTAAAATGGCACACTAATACAAAATTGATAAGACAGGGATGAAAATGTAATTTTAAAAATCACAGTGACATCCTGCTTTAAAGCAAATGACAAACTGTCTTAAAACAGGTCTTGCTATAAGATCTGTCAACAGCTCCATCTACAAGAAACATTAAACACTGATTTTTGTGCAGGCACATGGTTGCTTTTTTGTTCCAGCTGCAAATCTAAAGTGAAGTTTGCTCAAGTTTTTCCCGATACTTGCTATGCTGTGTATACAAAGATAGTTTGAAACTTAAACTAATGATTGCAAGGATCAATTTTTGTGGCAGGCGAGTGGAGTGTAGCGCCCTCTAGTGATGATTCTTCACCTCAAACCTGCAAGAAGAAAAATAAATTTGGTAAAAACACACAGAGTTCAGAAGCTTGAGCACAATTATAAACTAATGAATTTTGTGTTCCAGGATCAAATAAAATGGCAACTTGTCCTCGTCATGCATAGTAATTAAAGTTTTGTGGCAAATACATGTTACACACATACACCTTACTTTACCTTTGGTTTATTTGGGGATTCCAGCCACAATCTCAGATTCAATTTGACAGTGATCTGAGCCACGCAGGATTTTAAAGTATCCTAAGAAATAAAAAAAAAAAACAGAAGTTCATTGTATTTTACCATTCTGTCAGATTAATGCAAGAAAACACACGTATACACAAAGATGTCAAACACACAGCGAATCTGAACCTGAGGTCATGTGTCAGTCATTAACAAGGCATAAAATAAAAATAGGATCAAATCTAAATAAAGTTACAAAAAAATTATTCTAGTGTGTGATATTAAATGTGCCCTTTCTTTTGAACGCAATGTAAAACATTTTTTATACTAAAGTCCAAACAGAAATTACAAATGCTGCTTTTAATACAGTTAAATATAACTATATTAGTTTTCTTGGCTTGTTTGGTCTAAGTTTAAAATGGTGAGAAATTTGCATTCAGTGTGGTTATGTAAAAGGATGTAGTTTGTGGAATACAATTAGAGTTCCTAAATGTTTATTCCCATCTAATAGGACACCTATATGAACAGGAAGTAATGTAAAGTTTCTGCTCACCGTTGTCACCCCAGTCGGTGTTCCAGGAGTTTGCACAAAGCCAGTAAGGGACGCCGTTCTCCTCCCCCCAGCCCAGGATCTTGATGGCATGACCACCCACAGCAGAACCAGACACATGCTGATACACACCTGAGGAGGAGAAAACAAGTCATGCAGACCATAAGGTACACTTATCATGTTGTGCTCCACATACCGAGCTAAAGTCTTTCAGGAGTACATGCTCTTACCAGACTTGTACATAACAAAATCTTCATAGACGATAAAGGCTCCCTCTACTGGACCGTTTTTGTAAATCTCAGCCTGAATCTCACTTTCTTCTGCCAGCACGCTGTAAGATGTTTTACCTGCAACAAACTTTGAGTTTAGTTCCTGGTAAACCAATTCTCTTTACATAAATTAATCTCAGGTGAATATGCATTGGCATGCTTATTTATATAGACGACACACCCCCACCCCTTCCTTTCTTACCGTAGTGTTTGTCCTGACTGTAGCTAGGTGTGTATCCAGATTCACACCTGTTAATGCACGCAGGTGTGTCACCACCCTCCCCAGTGCAGGGGGGTCTGCTGCCATTCACATGGTGTTCACAAGGTGGAATGGTGTAGGGTCGGCAGCCTGTGGACAAAGTGTCAAGTTTTATTACTTTAAATGTACACAGCCACACACTTCTATTATAGAGAGACATTGCTGTTCCTGTTTGACCAAAATATCCATTTCCTACAGCATGCCAAAAATGCAAGATAACGTTGACTTTGCAGATTTTAAGAATGTTGTTTGCAACTTTAGAAAATGGTTTATTCTCAAAATTAATGTTTCCTTCTAATGCTAGCAGAAATTAAGAGTTTAACTGGGGTTTGCAAAAGCCTAAATTAAGAACAAAAAAATATCTTGGTACATGACATGGTAGAGTAACAAGGAAATCTTTGTGTTGCAACCATTTTCATATTCAGGAGGACAGGCCTGTCATTGACACGAAACAATTCGTGTTTCCATTACATCTTAGAGAAACCGCTCTGAAACCAACAGTGTGACTGTAGCCTCCGATGAATACCCACCAATATGAGAGTCATAAAGACCTCCAGTGACCAGTCCTTCTTGGGTCCAGTACTGCCAAGCTGCTGAGGGGTAACCACCATTGCATCTAAAAAAGGCAAGTCCAAAAACAGCATTAATGCACCTTCACAATTTATATTAATGGCATCTCTATAGGCATGTACACGAGGGCATTTAAACAGTGAGTGTTGACACATGGCTGCCTCTTACCCCATGCCGCAGCTGTCACAGCAAGATAGCAGATCCTCGGAGGAGATCTCCAGACTGACCTTCCCATTGCTGTGGATACAAACACGGTCAGACATGGCCTCCACCGCACCGAACGCCTAGGAGGAGGACAACAACATGGAGGTTAAGACAACCAGCAGGAACCTGGTTTCCAATAAATCATTAAATACAATTAGTTTATCAAGTAATACGTGAAGAACATTTCTTTTCTTACCCAGCAGGATCCACAGGAGCCCTGGTCTCTGATTTCCTTTAGAGTGGGACAATTAGGCCACTGCTCTCTGGCATCAAACTCTTTAGGCAGCTTCAGATCGCCCCCGTACTGAACCCTGCACGGACAATAAATCAGCCTCACTGTGTGCTGCTACTGGAATTCATCTGATAAATGAGCAGATTTTACTCTGTGGCATTGAAACCACTTCAGGTTTGTGGTTAGGAGATTAAACAAAAAAGGTGCTTAACGTGCAAATTTCTGTAAGTACTAATATGATGTCGATCTTATGCATTTTAACATCACATTGAGCACTTGTGATACTCACATGGTGGGCAGTTTAGGTCCTTTGAGCATTGTGCCACAGAGCTTCTGGACATAACTATACTCAACATTATGGAAGTTGTGACCAGCCTGCAGGGCAGAGAGGAGATTTAGTCAAAAATACTTCTACATGTAGAAGTTTGGATAAGGCAAAATAAAGAGAAACTCACCTTCCAGGTAGTATTGACTTTGTTGATGTAGTTGACCATCTCGTCGGACAGGGGGTGCAAGCGGGGTCTGGCCAGGCTCACTGAGACGATGGCAGCGAACACAAACAGCGCTGAACGCCACATTCTGACAGACAAGGAGAGATACAAGTTGACTGAAAGCATAAACTCTGAACTGAAGAGTAATCCAACTCAGATCATCGTAGCTGTAAACACTGAAAAGACTTCTCATGTCTCACAGTGAAAGCTGAAGGATAAAACCTGCAGGAGCAACACAATGACACATACACACAACATGCACTCCTAAAACTACTGGGTCAGCAAAAAAAAAAAACTGTTCACAACCGACTGAACATTTTCACGCTGGTTGAATCTATAAGAGTAAAATGCAAAGAACAGACTAAACCTCTCATGTTCTCAGGCAGGCTTTTCAAAATCCCTTAGTCACTGTTCTAACCCTGTAACATGTGTACATGTAGAACTAAAAGCAGCTAGAGATCAAACCTCTGCTTTGCTAACAGACAAACATACACTAAATAAAACACTGCAGTGGTTAGATTTGACATTTAGCAAGACAAGAAAAGTGCAGGACAGTATTTTATTTATTCATTCAACCTGAACTGATGAACCAGACAGTTTCAGTTCATTTTTGAAAAACTAAAGATCCAGCTCAAAAGAAAAAGTTTTAAAGGACAGACTGATGAAAGTCTTTAAAGACTTTGAGGGAAATAAATGCTCTAAAAAAGTACAATCATTTTCATAGAGCCATAACTGGAGCCTGTAAAAAGATCGTTAGAGTGCACTTAGCACAAACAGGAAGTCTCGTAAAATCTATGGCAGACATCATGCTTCTTCGACGGTGGTACAAACCTGCAGCTGTGGGCAGGACTACTTCCTGCAAACTGCAACAAGATGTTTCTCAAAACAATCAGAGTCCCTCTTACAAACATCCACAGGTTTATTTAGTAGCTTTACAAGACATTTTCTGCTCTTTTAGGCAGTAGCATCGGCACACCTGTTTAGGCATGTCATCTTCCTGGAACAGTAAAGTTTAAAAAAAATAAATAAATTGGCAAACTGTTTTCATGTCACATGATTGTTTACAAAGGAGAAGTAAAAACAGTTTCTCCCTTTTACATGATTAATGTCCAGAGATCACATTTAACCTGAAATTAGTTTTAGGTGTCAGTTTCACAACAGTACGGTCTGCGTACGAAGAGTCCAGCTGCACAAAAACTCAAGCCGTTGAGCAATTCCTTTTTCTGATGAAGCAAGGGACAAAGCATTCCTCCTTTTTTCAACAGAAGCAATCTTATCCAAGACAGTGGTTTCGTAGCTGAAACAGTGTTTCGAATGAGTTTTGGAGAAGTGAAACGCTGGTCTGCATTTCTCACTTCCCTACAAGAATCAATAGCTTCTCAATTACTTTAAAAAAAAAAAAAAAAAAAACTCCACATGGCATAACCCAGACTGCACGAAGCTGCTGAGTCATCGAGGAAAGCTGAGGTTTTCTCTCCACTTGTACATCTCTAAAACCACCTACACTTTCAAGGTTGTTTCCAACAGGGTTTTTTTTTTGAACTTTGAAAAGGTTATGATGACATCACGGAAATCATCTGACTGGAAAGTTTAAAATGAAGACAGAATGAGATGAATCAACCTTAAACAATCAAGATAGAGTGATTATAAGCCCTCACTGATTCGGTGCAAGTGACTGGGTTTAGACAACGATTTCAGTGCTGGAGACCATCGAAGATGAAGTTTGATTGTTTAAATCTTGTCTACATTGTCTACTCCTGCTGATCAACATCTCTGTGTGTTGAGTATTTGAGATACATGTTTAACACTCCTCAAAACAACAAGGTGACACAGATCAAACTCCAGAGGTTGAATCTGACTGCCCTTTACCAAGCAACAGATAAAGACGTGCCCAAATACTGCAGAACCCTGCGATAAGTGGGCTTTTTGTGTAGCAAACTGCAACAGTAAGCACTGAAACTTGTGCTAAAGATAGTTTTAAAACTAGGAATGACTTAATTGAGCCTCCCGAAGAACAACCCTGATCCTCGAGGGCCACCACCCTGCATGTTTTAGAGGTCTTCTCACCCGTTTTGGATAAATGAGTGATTAACAGGCTTCTGCAGAACCGGAAGACCTGCTGAAAAGCAGTGTCACAACTAAAAACAAGCAGGACAAACATGGCTGCAGTACAGCAATAAAAGGCATGTTTTACTACAGGTTTGTTTGTCTGGCTGCTCCTATAAAACAAGGTTTCACTTTCTATTCACACACACGTTTAACAATAGGGTTTGTTAAGGAAACTCTGCTCACCTACAGTTTATTTAATAGTGGTAATGTTAAAAAGGGGCGGAGCTTAAGACTCCCTGTGGTTAAACGAGTTTTAAACAAACAAACAAAAAAGCTACGCAAACAAACTATCTGCTAAGCCTAACATTTTGTTTGTTGCTAGGCCTAACATTATGTTATATATCAGCCAGTATTTCTGTCTAAACAAATACATAAATAAATAAATAAGCTCCCCTGTCGTTACGTCGTGTTTTGTCTCGTGACGCAGTGTAGCTAGCTGTACGTATGGCGGCGCTAACTGTCGTACAGAAAACCCTTCGAATCAACAAAACAACCAACCTGTCGCTTGTTTGTCAGCTTCTGGTGTCGATTCGGTAAGTTCTTCAGCTCCAGTCCCCACCCCGGTCTGAGTGTGGGTCCCGGGGCTTAAGTTTCGGTCTTATTTGTTCCTGAAGGCACGTGAATCGGTCACATGAACGCGGCTCGTCATGTGACCCCAAACCGCCATTCCCCGCCCCCTCACCGCACGCGGCTGTCTGTCATTCTGTCATCAATAATGGCTTTATTTATAGAAAACAGTCATGTGAGTCTTGCTCTAAGATAAAAGATGAAAGACGTTTGCTGTGATGTCTTGCCCACCTCTGAGAACACTGTCTGCTCCTCTTTATTGTTCATTTTTAAAAACATTATCTCTGTAAGGTCATAAAAATAAACAGTATAAATGCAGACTTCATGAATAAATCTGTAAACCTGCTGTCTAAACCAGTTGTTCCCAAACCTTTCAGCTTCAAACCCACAAAATGGACAATGGCAAAGGCTTGTGACCTTAAATATTGCAGGTGTTTCATTTATTTGTGAGTACAATGCAAAATCTAGGTAACATCCTACTTTCGTTCCAGTGAAATCTTGTGATTCATTGTTTCTTTGGTTCTTTTTTTTTTGTGCTCTGGACCTCAGAAAACATGGTGATCAACTTCATTCTTTCTCTTCCTCTTTCTGAAGCTGTCATCTGACTGTCAGAATGATGAGGCAGAAAAGAAAAAAGCATACTGTAAGCGCAGCAAACCTACTTTATTACATGAAGATTCTCACTGATTGATGTAAGGCAAATAATCTGAGCATCTGTTAGAGTTTTTATTTTATCAGTCTTTGTGTTCATGTGTAAAACTGCCTACGTGAGAGACGAAGGTCATACGGCAGGCGCCACACCATCTGGCTCTCCCAAACAGCTATGTGTTTTTGTTATGCTATGGTCTGAACTGGGTTTGCCCGACTCAGATCAACCCCTTTTTTCTTCTTCTTTTAATAAAAGAGAAAGCCCAAGTAAGGAGGCAGAACTTCCTGGACAGCACGCCGTTAGGAGCTATTGTGGAATTTCTCCTCTTTGCGAAGGCCTTCACAAAAAGACAACAAGCCTCTCCGGTGTGATTCTTTCTTAGCAGGTTAAATAAATCAAAACCCTGACAGCATCGTTGTGGCAAAAATAGATGGTGAACTTCAGGAGGAGAGTGCACACCTTTCCTCCTCTCATCATTGGAGGAGAAGCTGTGAAAACAGCCAAATAGATGAGCCTGGATGTGCGTAATGACCCAACCTGGGCCACAAACAGCTGTTTTACAGTTATATAAAATGTTATAATCAACAAATATTATGTTATTATTCTCTAAACTGAGGGGAAGGGAGCTGTATCTTTTTTCTTTAAGGAGATATTAAGGTTTTTGTTTGGACTGTTCATTCAACAAACCAAAATATTTGATGAGCAGAGGCCGCTCAGTTGATATTATTTTCACAAAATGTTCTAAAGCCTAGTTGTTATTTTAATTGCTAGACACTTTAAAACTACAGTTCTGAGATGGGTGTTTTATTTTTCAACAACAAAAAGTAAAATCCTTGTATAGACATTTCAAGTTAAACAGTTTCAGTCAAACTGGGACTCATTTAAAGCAGCTTTACATTCAGCTGAACTTTGTTGGTCCATTGACATCATATGGGTTTGAGTCTGCAGACATGTTTTTAAATGTTTATTGGCATTTACTAAATTACAGGAGCATTTAACCTATGTTTAGTTTTTGCAAACCCAAATGAGAGCAGTGGAATCATGCCCCCTGCTGGACAGAACACACCTCTGCAGGTTGTTGTTTTACATCTCTTCTGTTTATCACCAACTAATTAATGCACCAACAGTTGAGGTCTCTGACAGTGTTCCCTTGCGACCTATAGGGACTCTGTAAGTTACACAAACAATATGATAAATAATAAACTTAAATTGCAAAGCCTCTTTTTGTGTAATCAAACTGACTGGGTGGGTCCAGGCCCTGCCAAGCTCACCCTCAGCTTTACCCCTGACATGAGCAGCATAGATTGTCATTGAGTTTGTAGTTTATTATCCGATGATGATGCTATCTTGTTCAAAAGGCCTTTGTCGAAACCCCAAACGTTTTAAGTATGGATTCTTTTTTATCAAACTGGTTTACTAGAATTGTTTATAATAGTTATGAGATTACTAACAGTAAATAAATCACTCCATGAATCAGTCGTGATAAATCTTTTTATTTTTGTCACATCGATAACACACTTATTGGGTCGCTCCTACCACAGTGGGTGTGGTTCCGTGGAAAGCCTTGCAGACATGAAGAGATGAATGTTAACAAAGAGATGATGTTCAGTGATGTTTCCATCATTTTTTTTCAAACTAATTCAAGTCTGTCTTACTACTGCTAATTTTACTACATTCTCTTGAAGGTTCAACACAAACCTCGCCCACACTTTTCCTAACAGGAACCTTGATCAAATGTAAAAGAACATTCAAAGTATAGAAAACGATAAACTAGTAAATATGTGTGTCATATACACAGAACAAAGCAGGCAAGTGTGGCAGCTCTTTTTACAAGGCAAAGCTAAAACATGTGCATTTATTTTTCCATCAGTGCACTCAGATACATTTCTTAGGCTAGCTTATTGCTTCTGCATACACATTCAGACCATAGCATGTGTGTTAACTACAATAACGCGTTAAAAGGAAAGTGCCGTCTTTCTCTGTTAAAGAGCACAACCTGTCTGGCTGCCTGGATGAGCAACCTGCAGTGAAACTCCTGCAGGTGGATAAACCTTCTGACACATTCAATCAAGCAGCTCAGCTAAAAAAAGAAAAATCACAATATTTTAAGTCCTTTCTTCCATAAAATCTGGTGTCAGCAGCATAACAGCATAATGCTAAAATACACAAATTACGTGGAAGACACTGAATAGCACATTTTGTGTTTATAGTAGAAAAACAGTATTTATATAATGACCACAGCATAAATCCAGTTTTGCCATAATTTTAACCTTTTTGTTGGACAGCTTTGGTTTGAGGCAGTGCAAAGATGAAACATACGGTTTCTCTTTGTATGTTTATTTACTACTGTATTTAGGAAAAAAGACGCGTCATCCTTCCTCTACTGTAGGTCAAGTTTCCAGCTAATATCTCTTTGAGAACCACTTTGTTTAATGCTAAGGTCAAATTTCATTAGTCGACTTGTGTTATTTCTGGTGTTTTTTTTCTTAGATTCAGCGAAAGAGACAAATGGTATCTTAAACCGTTTTTCTTCCTCTCTGAATGTCTGTCTATGCTGACTTAATTAAACCAAAAACAAACAAACAAGATACAAGGAAGTGTGGAAGTTTTAACCCTTCTCTTATTTTAAGTTTGAAGTTGGCAGCTCCTGTTTCAAATTTAAGGTTCTCTGATGCAACAGCACACGGAAAGACGCTCATAATGTTCAACTCTGCATATACCAACCAACCAAAAGATGTTAGTGCAGAAACATCATCCTAAACAAGCCAACCAATGACATCATATCATAAATGAGTAACCAGTCAGTCTGTACAAATGAAGTCCCATCCATCTACACTCCCAATTTCTGCACTTTTGTCATTTGCATCTACACAAAAAGGGAAAACCTGAATGGATAGTTTAAAGTTGTACTCAATGATGATCTGAAAAGACTCACAAACGTCCCAACTACTCAGGTAATGTAAGAATGATTGTAAGTAACTAAACTTTTTACTTCATGCTTTTTAGATCAAGTTCTCTCTGAAGTCCACAAACTGCACCATCTGTTTGCGAGCAGGCGAGGAGACTAAAGTGACAGGAACAACTGGAGTACCGGGCGTAGTAGCACCAGGAGTCGAAGCCGCCGTAGTCGAAGCCGCCGGAGTCGAAGCCGCCGGGGTTGAAGCCGCCGGGGTTGAAGCTGCAGGGGTGGAAGCTGCAGGGGTGGAAGCTGCAGGGGTGGAAGCTGAAGGGGTGGAAGCTGCCGGGGTGGTGGCCCCAGGTGTCCCACCTGGAGTAGTACCTGGTGTTGTGCCAGGAGTGGCAGGAATAACGACAACAGGAGCTGGACCAGGGCTTTCAGCCCCATCTCGAGGCTCCAGTCGTGGGGTGGATGTAATGAAGCGGGCTTCTCTGATCCGGTAGGGGCTTCGGTAGACAGAGATGGGTGACAGCTCCGAGCCCCAGCCGAGATAGCTCCCACTGGAGGGCGAAGGCGCATCTGCACTGAAATACAGAGTGGTGCTGGATTCTACGGGGAGAGTGGCTTTGTTCTCCGGGGAGCCAAGAAGGAGAGGGGAGCGCCTCTCAGGTGACCAGCCGGGGGTCTTGATGTCCAGAGAGCCCACAGAGGAGGACGCTTCTGTCAGAGATGCAACGTTGCTGTCGATGTGACGGAGGCTTCCAGCTCTTTGGGATGAGAGTGATGGTGAGCCACAAGCAGCACTCTGAAACTCCTCATCACCTTAAAATAAAAATAACATTGAAACAATATGCATAGGTGTGGACGTACTGTATGTTTTTGTCTGCACAGTATCACTGTTATTCAGTATTTAGCCAACCTTTTTCGTCTGAGAGCGGCGCACTTGATTCATCCTCTGCAGTCTCTTCGGGAATGACCTCATGGACCGGGATGATCTCTGGAAACCACCTCATGTCCTGGATGGTTGTGGGAGGAGCTTTTCTCACAGGTCGAGCCACAATGCTGGAGTGAGCTGGTTTTGGTTTTGGAGGCTGGACCACTTCCCTCACCTGGGTACAAGAGAGGTATCATATAGATAACAAAGATACTTGAAAGTAGCAGCAGAAAAATCTACTCAATTAGGTTAAAAATTGAGTGCTTACGCCTCTTTATTTAAATCCTTTGCATGATTAAGTTGTTTAAACTACATTTTTTTATTGTGATTTGAAAAAGTCTTTGATGAAAGCCTTGCCTGTGGTGCCTGGGTCACTTGTGGAGGAGCAGGTTGAGGAACTGGCTGTGAGATCTGAAGAACCCGTGGCTGAGGAGGTGGAACCTGACAAATTGGAAGAAAAATAAAATTGACATGATATCAACCGGAAAGAATGGAGGACACTTGCCCATCCACTAATACAAATGAGGCTTCCACCTTTATACTAAATAAAAATATCACAAATTTAAGGAAACTGTTTGACTTGGACCTATAGTTCAGGAGGCCAACAAACCCGAGGAACATGATGTACATCAGGGGAGTGAACCTCTTCAGAAAGTCCTATCAGTCCAGCCAGACCCCCCTCACCGTACGCAGACCAGATCCTTGAAACGTTCCCCGTCTTAAGAGCCAAGCGAATCAGCAGCCAGTGGTGATGCTTCCAGCCTTCCCATTGGATGGGAAGGTCCATGAGGGTCCCACCTCCTGATCAGAACATCCAGGCTCATTCGTTGTCAAATTACAGAGACAGATGCAAAAAAAAAATCCGACTACATATATGTGTATTGATCAGTGACTGATTTACAGACCGGACAACGTTGCATGGCGATGGAAAGTGGGCGCGACTTTCTCCTCCAGTGAGAGAGTAGATCCACGCTCCATGCAGGCTCCACCTATCCCCCGGTGACGAATACTCTGGAAGATCTCAAAAGATTTCGGATGGAGGAAACGGTAGTACAGCACCAGAGCTATCACTCCTGCAGACAGGAAAAACAGGTGACAAGACGAGAAACAAGAAAGATTCAAACTTTAGCTCAAAAACTAGAAAAAAGGGAGTCAAATTTAGAGCATCCAGTTCTTAAAATAAATAAGACAGAAGCAAATAAAGTTACACAAATGTGTGATTTTTATGCAGCAAGTGGCTGCCTGCCTCACCAATGAGGAAGCTGCAGAACACTGCAGCTGGAATCCCCACAGTGTCCCAGGACACCATAGCAAACAACCAGGAGGAGGCCAGAAGAAGAAAAGCGTTCTCTAAAAACATGACCTGTGCAGAATGAGCAGAAACACAGGTAGGCTATCAGGAAAACTGAAGATCCTTCCTGAAGATTACATCAGACTCAGTAGTTATTGTCTAATAATCAGTTCATGTCTGACAAAAGTTATATTGGAGAACGCAGATTGAGCAGCTGCGTCGTTTGATGTTCATCTAAAAAACACTTTCTTCTACAACACGACACAAAACATGATCAATCCTTTAAACATCATCTACAGGATGTTAAAAAGGTTGATCTCGTGTTGTTGACGCGTCCGCAGACACACACACATACCAGGTAAAAGCCAGCCATGCGGTATCTGGACGGTCCGTACTTCACATTCAGGAAGAGAAAGACATGAACGGCTCCGAGGACGAGGTTGAAAAGCCTCCATCGACTTGTCGAGCGTATGATGTCGGTCTGCTGGGACACCATCCAGAAAGTAGCGCCCAGCCAGTGCACACCTGAAACAGCACAAGCAAGAGCGGAACGTGTTTATGGCAACCAGCACGGACCTCCTTCACTCACAGGAAGTACAAACAGCAAATGTGAGCTCTGAGATGAGTCCTTCAGCGTCAGCACTCACCGATGACTCCCAGGACCCACTGTTGGAAGATTCGTGTGAAGAGCATGAGCACAGCAAACCTAGACCCCAGCATACTGACCTGCAAGTAAATCGAAAGCAAAAAAAAAAAAAAAAAAGCCCACATAACAAGTTAAACAGATAATCTATAATTCTAGTAAGGCTGAGGGTGTGTGCTGTGTGTATTGGTTGCTATAAGGTTATTTAATTCTCCCCACCCTCCACAGCAGTCGACAGAGAATAGCAGCTGGTGTCATCTGTAAGTGTCCTGGTCTGATGAGCGAACAGGCTCGGGCGTACAGGACCAACGCCCAGGCCAGAGACAACAAACACACCGCGAAACACACCGAGGCTGCAGGGAGGAGGCAGGAGGCGCAGAGAAGGAATGTGAGCTCTTTCATCCACTGAAATGCATACTGAACATTAAAGACGTCAGAAACAGCTTTAAAACTGGCCACTTTGTCACATCATGGAGAAAAAAGTTGTAACAATGGGTTAACCTTTCACTCTTATCACAGTTGTTGCTAAGCAGATATACATTATTATCTCATTTAAACAGGATTTTCACAATGTTTGTGATTCTTTTTTCTCCCTGCAGTGTAACGACATGTGTTGCTTCTCCTGAGACACTGAACATCTGATACTCGACGGCGTTTTGATGACATACGGAATGGATTGAGTTACAAAGCCACAGCATCAACATGAGCAGATAATAAACCTTAGAGGGCCCTACACTCAGGAGGAGTTTCGTCAGATTTCCAACAAACAGCTGGTGATTTAAGGTGCTGATGTCACTGATCTAAAACCTGCAGTGGCACAAAACTGAAACTTAGCTGCCTGATGTCTGCACAAACAACACAAACACCGGCGCAGTCAAACCAAACCAAAACAGCAATAAACTTCAAGAATCTAAAAAAATTGACGTTTTTTTAGAGCTAATTGCTGCTCTCTCTCAGTTAATGATTATATTCTACTGCTCCTTGAATATATTTCAGATTTAATTTGACCTAATCCTTACTGTTTGGTCATTAATGTGCAGACCGTCATGAATAAAACATAAACAACCCTTTTTATTATTTTTAGACCCATAGCAGACTCAGATGAAACTGGCGGATCATATCCTGGAGATCTAATTTAAACCCCAAACATAATGAGACCATATAGCACATCGTTATTGAGAAAACAATAATTTTCTGATGCTTTACATCATGTTTGTTTAATAGTTTTTTGTTTTTTTTTTACATCACTTACAAAGCTACTCATTCTTTTATGGTTTTTCTTTCTGCTCACCGGGCGACTTGACTCCTATGTCGGTACAGATGAGCACGTAGGTCTGGAGCAGCGTCTGGGGGAGGGTCACCACCAGGGCTTCAAACAGACGTAAGGCAGATACGTCGGCCTGCTGCATGATTTCACCGTACACGTCCTCATCTGGCAGACGCATGCACTCCCACAACCTGAGCGACAAATGAGGCGAAGCAACAGAGTCATGTCTCAGCCGATGATCTGTCTTTGTCATCAAATATTAACAAATTTTTCTTTTAATCCCAGTCCTACTCCGCTCTGCAAATGGTGCAGACATTTTGGACTAAAGCAGTCTCGACCCTCTCTGTAACCAACTTTTCCGCCGCAGAAGCATTTAAAATGAAATCAGCACCCCACCTTTTGAAGATGCCCAAGTGCAGAATGTGTGTCCATCTGAGAGACTTCCTGGGGATTCGTCCGTCCGACCGGTACCACAGATAGCTGAGCCACTGCGGACCCCAGCCTGCGGAAACAAAAAGTTAACGTCTGTGAAACCAGCCTGTTTACTGTCAGCTTATTGATCTGAGTGTCGTCTTCATCACCTGGCAGCAAGAACAGCGACGTGAAACCGGCAAGGTAGGCATAGCAGTAGTTGTGACCCACCCACAGGTAGTAGACAAAGCAGTAGATCACTGTTGAAACACAGGAAACAAACACAGGACGTAAACACTGAAGGCTGAATCATAAAAACAGGGAATTAAATCCAGATGTTAAATGTGACTGATTTAAATATATTTAGCTCCTTCTGGACATTTTCACACTTTTTCTTGGGTCCCTAATAAAACGTTTATGACACACAAAAAGATGCTTACATGTCCACCTTGATAAGAACTTAAAGATGCCATTGCCATTCCCTTCATACATGAAGTAAAACTATAAAACTGATGAGAAAAAGAAGCAAGAACTAAACCTTTTCCCTCTGAGGTGGCCTGAATGCATTATTTGGAGTTAAAAGTTTGGTTAAAGTTAAGATCATTTTGCTCTGAGCTGTAAGATGCAGATCCCCCACTGTGCCATATGTTAAACCTAAAGGAACAGATTGTTTATTTACGTAAATGTGTGAGTTATAGTTGCTTTAGAAACACACATTTTTGTCTTCAGTATAGAAAATAAACATTTTTACTTTGACTGAAGTTGAAGCTGGTTTATGGTAGCGCTTTAGCTGTAGTGTTTTTGGTAAATCAGACAGTTTATGTCAGGATTTCTGTAAATGTCTCCACTGGTAGAAATGACCTCTGTTCTCCAGCTGCTGCTCTGCCTCCCTCCATCCTTCCACACATGTAACCTGAAGCCTTTCTGCTCCAGAACAAGCGGGCTGTCCGGGCAAACTAGGCCCCATCCGGGGGTGAACGCCCATCTCCTCATCCCCCTCATCCCCTCATCCATTCATCCACTTCCAAAAAAGAAGGGGGGGACAAAAAGGCGCTAAAATATGACAACATGGCTCCCTGCTTCACGGGTTTATTCGACAGAAATCCCACAGACATGTTAGAGTTTAAGCCACGAGCTGTTCGGACATGAGTCAGCAGTGCTGCTGCATGCGGGATTCCGCAACATGCGAAGTGACGCACATCTGCAGATTTATTATTTATACACATGACGACCCGAGGGGGAGGAAAAAACAAAACCTCTGCAACTTTGGGTTGTTTTCATCCAGACGCAATCCCCGCGCGTCTCCGTGCCGCACGCACGCGCCTACATCCACACTGCGCCGTGAAAGACACGCACGCGCGTGCTGAAATAAAACAGAATCGGTCTTGTGCGAAACAGACTGGGAGTGGTAAACACCGTAATGTGTGTGTGTACATGCATGTGTGTGTGCATGCATGTGCGCGCGTGTGTGAGCGTCCCAGGTAGGACTCACGCGCCGTCCTCTCCGCAACGATGAGGAATGCGGTAAAAGCAAAAACGCAAACTTGGCAGCACGGCACGCAGCCGCCGCCGTCGCTCGGAGTGGCCGTGTAGTCCCTCATGCTGGCCCGAAGCCTGCGGACGGTCTGCTGCGGGTCCCTCCTGGTGTCTGCGGGCCGGCCCGGTGCGGTTCTGGTCCGGGGTCGGTCCAGCTGCGGCAGCCCGTCCCGACGTCACCGCCCGGCGCCGTCCCGTTAAAGCGACATGCAGCAGAGCCGGCGGGTGGGTTTCAGCTTATCTCTGCTCTGCTGCAGCCCCGCAAACAGCCTGAGTGTGACAACAAACAAACAAACAAACTAACAACCTGCAGATATAAAGGAGATCTGGAGCTTCTCCTGCTGAATTCATCTACTGTTACTCTTTTACAGAAGGCAAACTGTGGGTTAAAGAGATCCTAATTTAACATTTGGTGTTTTTATTTGTGTTTATTTATCTTTGCCTGAGACAGTAAATAACACCAGGTCTCACTGAGATGTTTAGTAAAGTAATAATAAACCATCCACAGCAGATCTGACAGAAAAACTCAAACCTGATCATCTATATGTCAAGTTTTTGGGCTAAAATACCATTTAATGTCCTTTAAACTGTGTTATAGATTCAGATAAAGAAACTGGAAACAAAGGGCCTAAAAAGGTTGTGATTCTGTTCACCAACCAGGTTCAACTTTATACAGAGAAAATCAAAAAAGAGGAGGAGAGAGATGCGATGGGAATAAGGAAACAAATCAAAGTTAAAACTCCAAACAGGCTGAAGAAGGTATTTATGACAAGACAACATGAGGAGGATCCTGGATTTTTTAACAAACAACACAGAGAGTGAGATGATGGGGAAACATGAAAATGAGGAAGAAATTGAGATTTATTCATGAAGGAAGTGAAGAAAACCGTTAAAAAGAATTAGGTGTGGTCTCACAGACGGAGTTTAAAATTTTCTGTTCGTGAAACAAGATCAGTGTTCTTTACAAGGAAAAGAAGCTCTGAATGTGGATCGGCTTCTGACACGTTGTCACCTTTCCACTCAGGCTAATGTCGAAGGACAATAGAAAAATTAAATAAAAAGGGAAACAAAAGTTAGTCCGGTACCATTATCAGCAATATACCCTGGATTTGAGAGAAGGGGAAGATGATCTTTATCAGAAGAAAGACAGAATATGAGAAAATAAAAAGGTTTTGAGTGAGTCAAAATGGACACAGAATTGAAGAACATAACAAAATCTGACGAAAAGAAAACACAAGATTTTCTTTCTTTCGTTCTTTCTGTTTGTTAAAACAGATCCCAATTTTTTAAAAGAAAATAAATCTTATTTAATTAAAAATGACTACGCTGATTCACCCTCCTTACCAGTTGGGGGCGGTAGAGCACAACTTAACTTTGTTTGTCAACCGCCAATAAACACACGAAGAAGAAGCAAAAGCAGCAGCGGAAGCAGAGTAAATAAAGAAACATTCCTTACTACTTTTTTTGTTAAGTTCTGATTAATTAAAGCTAACAGATGTGGAGACAGCAGGTCAAACTGAGGCTGGAGGCAGCAGTGGAAGAAATATTGAGCATTTTTGAAAGAACGGCCGCAGATTATGAAGAAGAACTGACGCGTTTAAAAAGAAACGGCACCTCAGACGCTGCTTTCAGCCCCAAAGATCACCAGAACATATTAGGTTTGTATTTTACTTTACTTTACTTTAATCTGTGACTATGTTAGTTACATAGCCACGGTTTTCCTCCAGCCAACAGATTTAGCTGTTTAAGGAGAACTTCTTGTGAAGCTATCCTAGCTTAACATGCTAACTGACTCAACAGTAGCAGAAGTTTGTGCCCCCTCCCATTTTTGTATTTAAATAAACTATTTAAATATTTAGTTTCTGCTATACCACTTATCATAAACCCCAAATTACTACACTTTGTTACTTTCTGGTTTGTTCCCATCTTATCCACAGAGGTTGGTAACAGATTGCCTGTGTAAACAATGGTTTTAATAATAGATTTTGGTCATAATTATTTGTTAAAGCAGTTGTGTTTTTTTTATAATTATGCTTGAAGAAAAGATAAAACAAAGCTGGATCACTGATGTCTCTTACAGTAATTAGAATAGCTCTCTTGTATGGCTTTAGGAGGTTTTGTGACACTCAGCTTTAGTCAATTAGTGAACACTCAGTAATAACACAAGTGATGTTTGTGCAAATAAAAAGTTGCCTTTAATGTCTTTGTGTCTTCAGTGTCCCCTGCAAATAATCAGCAGAAGGTGCTGACTGAAGAACAGAGGCCTGGTGTGGACCAGCAGGACCCGAAGCTCCTCCACATAAAACAAGAGGAGGAACTCTGGACCATTCTGGAGCAAGAGGAGCTCAATGGGAGGAAGGAGACTGATACCACCGGCTTTCCCTTCACTGCAGCTCCTTTGAAGCGGGAGGATGATGAGGGCATCTCTCTGTTCTCACAGCTTCACCAACAGCAAAAGGAGGCCAGAGATCTTCCAAGCAGCATCTCAGCCGACCAGATGGTGGCGGCAGCAGCTGGTGGGGAGGACAGTGGAAGAGCAGAAACTAAAGACAATCCCAGCTCTTCAGAGACTGCAGTCAGCGAGGAGGATGAAGAGGACAATAATGTGAGCAATCTTGACTTTCAGCTAAAACAGTTGCCAGACTCTGGGCCAAAAATTGAAGACAATGACTCTGATTGGACAGAGAGCAAATCTCCTAGATGCTCCGAGTGCAGTGAACTATTTGTGAACAACAGGTCTCATCACAGAATAAACTCTTCAACCTGTTTGGTTAAAATGAAAGGTGATGCAGTGAAGAATGATATAGATTCACTCAGGAACATTCAGACAAATCTGAAATCATTTAGTTGTCATAACTGTGGCAAAACATGTACCAGTAAAACAGCTCTAAACACACACAGAGTGAAGCACAAAGGGGGGGTTAATTGTGAACTTTGTGGTCACAGGTTTAGAAATAAGAAACTGTTAAACAGACACAAGCGAGTCCACACGGGGTATAAAAAATATATTTGTGATGTTTGTGGACACAGGTTTAGCAATAAGTCACATTTAGACATGCACACAAGAAGCCACACGGGAGAGAAACCATTTGCCTGTAATCTCTGTGAACTCAAATTTAGCCGTAATACACACTTAAACAGACACATGAAAATACACACAGGAGAGAAACAGTTTGCTTGTGACGTCTGTGAGCAAAGGTTTATCCGAAAAGATTATTTAGACAGACACATGAGAGCAAAGAAAGCTAAGCTTTCATGCGCGATGGCTCTTCAGGTGTAGGTGAGAACCGTCGCTGGAAGGACAACGGTTTAGCTGTGAATATTAGGACATCTTTTAAAGACACACAGGAGAGTTCACACAGAGTAGATCACGCAACATTTGTTTTTAAATAGATTGTGAGGCAGTAGTTTTTACCTACAGGAATTTCTGTGTAGATATAGATTTTCTCTTGGCTCTTAGTCCTTAAAAACGTGTCTGAAAACACACTACAGACCTGTTTAGTTGTCTCTCCAGCAGTCCCAGGTTTGATCCCTGAACCAACATAAACTGAGAGGTTGCTGTTGTAGCCAAATATTAAATGCTGTCAAGATTTAGGATGTTCAAACTTTATAACTTTACAAGTCTGAATCCTAGAAAGTTAGAAAACTCCAAGAAAAAGAATACTGCATTTCAATTTATTTTATTCTGATTCAAGTCTTGTTTTTTTTTTCATTGAGAACATTTATTTCACATATCAGTAGTTGCAGAAATATACAAATTAATAAAGGTGTGATTTAAAAAAATACAAACAGGAAAATTTTTTTTAGAATTAAACATACATTAATTAATTAAAGTCAAATATTTGACCCACATTAAATTGTTATCGATTGTTATTATCTTGATTCGATTAATCATTTTACTTTTTTCAGCATTCCTAAAACTGTTTCAAGAGAACGGGTAGTAAAATGCTTGAAAGCGTTTGACTCATGTGCATTGGTCAAATTTTTACATTTTCTGATGATTTTGAATAAAATACAACACCTCTAACTCCTGCGGTGGTTTCATTTCGAGGATAAAGACAAACACGTTACAGAAAAGCTTTAAACTGATTTCGACGCCATTAAAGGGAAATAAATATTTAATTTGTTCCAACTCAGCCAGTCAAGAAGGGATTTCTTTCATTCCAACCTTTAAGTCGAGACCTAATAGCTGTGGAAAGTAACTATAATAATAATAATAATAATCATTTTATTTAAATAGCGCCTTTCAGGACACCCAAGGACACTTTACAACAATGAAGAAATCAAAAAAAATAAAATAAAAAAACAGTGCAAAGAACAGGCATGAGTTAAAATATAAAATACATAAAACAAAGTTAGGAGGGGTAAGCTAGTCTGAAGAGATGAGTTTTAAGTTTAGTCCTGAACAGAGAAAGGGAGGTGGTGTTTCGTAGGTCATTGATTGATTGATTGACTGATTGATTTAAACTTTTTATGATTTATTAAAGAGATAAAAGCAACATGCAGAACTGCTCAAGTTATTCCTCATTCCTTTAACTTCTGCTTCTAAGGAACCAGACTGGAGTTATCTTTCAAAGTAGTCTCAGTGAATAGTTCTCCAGGCTTTCTGAAGGCTTTTAGGTTGAACTTTAGCTGCTTCTTCACTTATTTTCAGTCAAACATCTGACAGTTTTCAAATTTTCAGAAGAATGTTTTTGTTTTTTTTTTAGTCACCAAACTCTGACACGAGTCATTCAGTCATAAAAAGGCTCCTAAACTCAACGGATGAACCAGTTTTAAATAATGACTCTTTGTCACTTGCGACCTGTCACAAACTTGTTTCAATTTCTTCGATAATTTCTATGAAAATGCGCAAAAACAATTTGGCACTTAAAATAGTATTTTTGTCTTTCTTCGTCCACTTTCCTGATGTTTAAGCACACACTGAAAAATAGGCAGTCATTGCCAAATACTGGACAAAATGAGGAAAAAAGAAGGTAAAGAGAAAAAAAACAACTTTAGAAGACCCACAGAAATCCTGGAGAACTATTGATCCAGAAAACTTTAAAATATTGTAAAAAAGTAATATTTGGATCCTGTACCATTAGGGTTTGGTCTTAAAAACCCTTTATTTTGCCTGCCTTCATGAATTGTTGTTTTATTTTAGCGTTTGGAGCTGAACATAAAAAAAGTGAAGGTTTTGGGAAACCTGCAGAGGCGCTTTAGAGACACCAGGGGGCGGACCTGCCTCACTCATCTTATTGTTTATAACACAAACGTTTTTACAGCCCAAAATGGTGACATTGATTTGTTTAAAGTGTAAAACAGTCGGAGGAGACAGAGTCTGCCATTTATTGTCCAGGGCTTCTTTAATGTCCCCACTTATTTATTGTAGGCCTTTTTAAGGTAGAAAAGTATTGTTTTGTTTGCTTGTTTCTTATGAACACTGACCATATTTGGATGGATTCAATAATGGCCATCACACGAATGAGCCACCTGTGGACAAACCTTCAGCCCTGGATCCTCCAGAACCTGAGGATTTAAAGTTTTCAGGAGCAGAGAATGTGAAATATAACGTTAAATACAGGATATTACATGTGAAAACAGGTTTCATGAACGCTGAAATTAAGGTTTATTGTTCAGCTCAATAACTCTGACATGAAGCATGATTCTCTCAAACGTGAGGGTCGATATAACGCGCTCACACAGCTCAGAGATCATCCTCGCTGCTTCCTTCATAACGTGTGCAATCATTGTCGAAGAAGGTGTAAAACTGCAGTAGTAAAAGCACCATATGTGTTCCTCCATGTCTGCATGGAGTTTACATAATCCTCTGTAGGGAGGAGGTTGTAGATCCATCTGATTTATTCCTTATTTTTTTACATTTAAATAAACAAAGATATTCCAGCCCTCAGGTTGATATTACAGTAGGTTTACAAACAGCAAAGGCCAGCTTTAAGAAAAGTGTATAGACTGCACTCAGTATTCCTGCCTGTTTTGTTTCTGAAGAGCATCTGGTAAAAACAGAAAACACTCAGAATCCATGAAACATCTGCAGATGACAGCAGAGTTGGTAAACGGTGATCCCTTTATGTTCTCACTTCTGTTCAGAGTTTTATTTTCCCTCCAAACATCATTTGTCACTGCAGGACGGAGCCGTCTCAGCTCACGTGAGGCTTTCATTTCCACAGTGTCCAGGTTCTTTCAGTTGTTACTGTTTAGTAAGAGTCTTTTAGGTGCAAACCGTCCATCCATGACCCGACTGAGCACAGTGTCTAGTTTGTTCACCTGTGAGGATGTTTAATCGGTCTGTCTCTGTCTGCTTCAGTAGTATCTGTTGAGGCTCTGAGTGACGGTGCTGATGTCTGGCTGTCCGTTCATCCAGATCTCTCGGAGAATCCGTTCACGTTCTTCTAGCCGCTGGGCGCGGTCCAGTTCTGAACACACACACACGCACAGAGGAAAGTATTTAAAAACAACTCCAAGAGGTGTGTGTGTGTGTTTGACTAAAAGACTGGAGAACAAGTGTGCATCTTCTGACCAAGAATCACATCGTATCCTGTTGCATCCAAAAAATCTCTCCTGGTAATTTAGATTTGATGTCATCCTTTAAATTGCCTCTTCCGTAGATTATTTTTCATTTTTTAGTTTCTGTATTTTACACCTCTACAATGCCAGATAACTTTTCTCAGCAATTTCTTCATATTTTGTGTCAAAAAATTCAAAACTGTTTTGTAAATTGGTCTTGAGTGATAGTTCTCCAAGTTTCCTGAAGGTCTCGCCAAGATTTTTATTTTGTTTCTCTTTTCAACAACGAAAAAAACAGGTTAGCTAATCAGCACTGATTTATGAATCACAAATTGATTTTTACAAAGAGCTAGTGGTTAAAAGAGCTTCTGGATAAAATATTTAAGCTGCAGGGTTTCACGGGGTTTCGCTCAAAATTGTATCTTAAATTTAATTCATCTGAAATATTCTCTTCTGGGTTTTTTCTTTGTTGTTGTTCTTATTGCTTTGCTGTAAAAACTCAGTACGGCATAAGTTGTTACTAAAAACTGTAAAGTGTAGAAGAAATATAAACACTGATTGTATGTTTTTATTGACAGAAGTAATGTGAAAACTATAAGAAATATGGGTTTTGTACTCCAAATAAAAACAAATCTATTGGTTGTATGGAAACTCTTCCTGTTATTACTACAGTACGTTTTAGGAAAATATGTAAGCTTTTATAGAAACTTCACCATTCAAAAATCATCCAGTCCCAATATTAACAGATTTAAAGGGTCATTAAAGTGTGTGGGATTCACCTTCGGATGATGTGAACATGTTGGCGTGAAGCAGAGCTCTCTCGAAGCGTCGGCGTCTCTGTGCAGACAGGTCGGTCGTGTCGTCCCAGTCCTCTGGCTCGTTGGCCCCGGAGGCCCCTGTCCCCCCAGAGGCCACGACCACGGCGGCAGAGGGGTCTGCGTTACTGTCGCTGGGCCGCTGCTGGGCGCAGATGTGCTGGCGGCCGTGATGCCTGACCTTGTGGCGATGCTGGAGGTCGTTGGTGTTGCCATAGTGACAGTCCGCTCGACAGTGTATCTGGAAGACGATGGCGCACAGCGTGACCAGGAGGCCGACGCTGACGCCTCCCAGAAACACCAGAGCTGTCCTCTCAGGCTGGTCTGTGAGCGAGGGAACACACACCCCTTCATCTGGATTTTCTGTTCTATGTTACTGGTTAATCAACAGCTTGTTGGACAAAATCCAAGACAACACACTGATATTTTAGTTAAAAATGTTAAACCTGAGCTGCTACTATACCTGCTATAAAGGTGTAAGCTGCCATTATGTTGCTAAGCAACGCCATTTCCTGGGAGACCACCTTCACCTCCATGTTAGGGGATCCTGTCGTCGAAGTGCTCATGGTTTCACAGAGGTCAGATTAATTTAATCCCCTGCAGAGGTCAGATCAGATCCTCATCACTCCTCCCTTTTGGGGGTGAAGGTTTGAGAACAGAAGAACTCCCTAACAGGGAAATTAGAAAGAAAAGAAGCGTAAGAATGACGTGTTTCTGACTTGTCAAAGAAGGTGCTAAACCACCACACATTTATCTACTACCTGAAGATTATTATCCATATAGTGCAAATAACATCAAATGTCTTAAAACTCAGGCCTTCGTAGTAAAGCTGTCAGGGTGCGACGTGTCAGGACTCATGGATGAAGACTGAGGCTCGAAGGCTGGATGCACAATTAAAGAATTTATTAACAAAAACAAAATGCAGGGATGTAAGCAACAAGGAGCACTCAGGGAGCAAACATGGCTCCAGGAAAACTGGAGGGGAACAAAAAAGAAAAGAAAAGATGGAGGCCCGATGAGCGAGTGAGAGCAAGCGGTGAAGCGAATACAGCTGGTCTGATTAGTAAATGAGGGACAGGTGAGAGATGAGGAGCAGGACTGGCTGAGGAATGACACGGGGAAATAAAAAGTAAACAACATAAAACACAACTACAAAAGGAATAAAACAAACCAAACCAGCATCCACAAAAACTCAGGCTCAAGATGAAGATTCAGGTTTCTGCACGTCGTCATGACAGGCATTTTTAAAACATCTTAAACCTTATGTATATGCTATTTTTCGAGCTTGTAAATTCAATGTTATTTATCTGAAGTGCTCACGCTCACAACATCAAACATCCTGCTGAAAGATGCCATAAATGAGACAAAATTTATTTGCATTTTTGCAGAAAAAGATCAACAAGTCTTTTCTCGGAGACGAGCTGATGGGATTTCACTGCCGTTTAGCAATTCGGGAGATAATTACATGTTACTTTGGAAACAACTGTACCGCACCCATTAATCTGTGTCACTCTCACCTGATTTTCACTGTCGTTGTGAACAAGCCTGAACTGTTACCTGCAGGGTTCACCCAGAAAAACAACAACTAGACAATGATGCGTCAGGACAGAAAACAGAGGGGTGCAAATAATCAAAACCGAAACACAAGTATTCACATGCGTTTGTGCAGGTAGAGACAATTAAACCAACAGTGTAACTACATTGAGAAACATCTTGCAGGCTGTTCAGCTACATTTCTAGTGTTTATGTCATAAGTGCTGAAATTGTTGCCACTTTGTTTTGTACCTTCTCACAGCTGGATGCACTGAAGCAAAATGATTATTTTTTATTATTATTTTGCTGCTGTTTCTCTGTAAACAACATTCATTTCAGCTGCTCAGCCCCTTCTCTTCTTCAGTCCTGACTGCTGTGAAATAATCCTCAGGCAACGCCTTCATCAGGCAGCCGCGGCAGCCGCACACTTGACCTTTGTGTGGCTCACGTGTAAAATGGGGCAGGTGTTGCTTGGTGCTCACACAGTGACCATGTCATCGTGGATTAATCTCACAAATCTCAGCCAGAGTGAGAATATATTCGTGTTGTGCTGAAAGAAAAGACACTAATGAAACACGGTGGCGATTAGCGTTTAAAAACACGGACACATGACCGGGCCGGACAGCCGTCCAACATGGGAATAATCAAGAAAATCTTTCATCAGACGGGGATTTTATCCATGTTGAAACACAATTCTAAAAGCTTTCATGCTCTTGTCGTCTTGCTTTTATAATACAGGTCACCAGCTGTTTGTAGGTGGAAAACACGCAGACATAGAGTGAAATATGGGGGTAGCATCTGAGCGTTTGAACGGCTTCGTTAACACGTTCCTACGCCCAACTCGTCACGTACGAGCTCTTGTTCAGGAGTCGTTTCTACTCACAGGACACCACTTTATCTTTTGCTTTGCCTACATGTGCAGCTCTGCAACAGGAATAATAAATGTGCTCTTTTAGAGTTTTGCCTTTGAGTGGAGTATATTATAAAGTAAAACTTTTCACTTTACCTGTCACGTTCGCATCAACTATGCATAAAGTACATTTTGCATCTTTTTGTGAGTGTGTGTGAGTGTGAAAGAAAAAAACAACAACTGTAAAATCACAGCTGAGGCTAAATACATGTGTTGTTATCATTCTACACTGCCTGCCTGTCATTTTCTGAGCTAAAGATCTGAGTTCAGATTAGGATGTTTGTGCTATGGACCTGGATAAACATGAGCTTTACCAGCAGAAAGTCAGGTTACAGGTTTATTCAGAGAAGTGAAGATGAAGGAATTAATCAATTTAAAGACGGAGTCTCATCTGGTTAGAAGGAGACTCAGAGTGTGGGTCCTGCCATGGTGAGTAAAGAGGATGAACGAAGGATGAAAAGGTTTAGAAAGTGCTGGATCGGACTGCATGGAGGTGGGTCTGACTGGACTAGCCCTCTGGAGTATCTTCACTGAAAATATATATATTTTTTAACAAGGCAAATCCCATTGGGATCATAAATCTCTTTTTCAAGCATGGGTCTGAAGGCAGTCTAAAGGTGCATGTTTTTGAACTGTGGGGGGAAACCCCCCACACATACACAAGGAGAACATGCAAACTCCACACAGAAAGACCCCAGGCCCAGTCCAGGGCTTGAACCCACGACCTTCTTGCAGCGAAGCAACAGTGGTAACAACCAAAGAGTCGAGCTGCTCGTGCATCCAACGCGCAGCCAGCCTGAATAAAAGTGATGCTGAATAAAAGGGACAAGAGGGATAACAGAGATGAAAAAAAAGTAGGGAGGACGAAGAACGAGGCAAAGAGATTAGATGAGGAAGAATGAGTGAGGGGGAGGGAGGGTGGGTGTCGAAAGCACGAGACAAACTGAGCATCAAGGATGAGTCGACTACATGAAGGTGTTCAGAGGTCATCAGAGGAGTGACCCTCCTCATTAACATATTAACTTCCTTTCTTTCAGGGACACACAAACAGCAGAATTATTTAAAAAAACACAAATACTCCAGGAAAACCTTAACTGCTTACTTATCTTTATTGTGGGCTGTAGAAAATGAATATAACTGATGATTTATGAAATAAGTTTGGTGTAATTGTTCACCATTATAAGGTAAGTTACATGCATCGCAAAGTTTTAAACAAAAACCTCTAATTTTAGCTCAGCTCTGTAAAAATGACAGTCAGAGCCATGCCTGTGTTTGCTGAAGTCTTTTAGCTGTGGCAGCCATCTTGAATCAAACTGATCTCCAAAGGTAATCAGCTGTAGGCGTGAATCTATTGATCACTTTCTGAGAGTTTCATTAAAATCTGTCCAGAAGTCCATGAGATATTTTGCTAACAATCGCACACAGGAACAGGCATATATATGAATGCCCAACTTTCATGGCAGTAGGTGATAAAAATAAATAACTATGTGTGTGAGTGTAATAGATGTGTGTTTATGAGATGATTACTAAATTAGACAAAAGAAAACACATTTTTTTCTTGTGTTTGGTTTATATTTCACATGTACTGTACCTGTTTCCAATACAAGCGTCAAAATCTTCATATAGTTAAAAGGTACACACTTGGTCTGACTTCTACTCTTCTAAAAACAAATGTTTTTTCTTTTTTCAGCTAATCCGGCAAACAATGGAGCTCTGTAACTGTGAAAGATTAGTCTGTTTATAGCGGGTCATCAACACTCAAATCCTGCAAACATATAATCTTTTGTAAGCTTGAACAAAAAATAGCTAAATGTGTTTGCAATATATACATATATTCACTTTCATTTTCTCCATAATTGTAAAATCCACTAAATGAAAGAATATCTGCAGGAGTGGCATCCTGAATCTGAACGACGCCTCCAGCTCAGCTCTCTAATTACAACACTCCTCAGAAACACTTGACTTTCACTCCTAGAGTTTCATAATGTTGATTCTCTTGATAATAAAGATTTAGCTCTGTGGATGTGAGTCTTAAATCTGTAATCTGTTTTACGTTTTTGACACTCAAATTTAATAAACGTGCTGATTTATTTTTCCAGATCTCAACTTTAAACACTGCCTGTTCATATCTTTTCACCTAAGGTTCACTGTGACATCTTTAAACGTTTAACTCTAAAAACTGCAGCGAAATACAAATGCTGGGAAGTAAAATGCTGCACTTTCATGATGCGGAGCTGTAAAAACAGGGCATTAGTTTAAACTCTGACACATGAAAAATGAATGGGGCACTCAGAAAAGATCAAACTGGCCTAATTTCTCGGGATGTTTTCAGCTGGAAAAATGCAGAAGTGCAGCTGCAGGAATAGTGAGAGGACAGTGGATAGTAAAAGTGCTCGCTGTCTCGCCACAATTCTGTAAACATGTACCCAGCAAGAATAATGTTTGACACTATTTTAGTCATACATCCAGTAAAGAAATATGATATGTAACGAGCTACGTATCATTATAAAATAGGAGCACGGAAAAATAAAATTCTGCTTTGACAAAAAAAAACAAAAAAACACAACCTCCCAGCATTTCTAAATTTACTGACTGTCGGTGTCGTTTTGTGATGTTCTGTAGAAATGCTGCAGGAAGCGGCTGCCCTTCTCCTCCTGATGTGACAGTTTGGGTTGTTGTGCCACCATGAAGTATTTCAGGACATTTTAGAAGCTGTTTGTTATTTGTTTACCATTTTATGAATTAAATCGCTTGTCTATAACGATGAAGGGTGGTTTGAATGACATATATGAACATTTTTTTTTTACCATGACAGAGCCAAGGCGTGTTAACTCCTCATCCGTGATCAGAACTGGTAGTTTCTGTTTCCAGGTTTGTACAGGAAAGCGGGTAAAAATAAAAATAAAAATGGATGAATTGAAAAGGTGGATGGTCCTTTCTCTATGCAAGCAGAAAAAGGATTTATTTGGCTGCACTTGTTAGATTGCCCTGTACTCATTTGTTCCCCTCAGATGAAAGGAAACGGGTTAGGCTGTTCAGGAAGAACCTAGGAACCATCAAAGCTCCAGGAGGACAAGTTTTACATCACCATGGACTGAGAGGGGACTGAAAAAAACACAACAAAACCTGCTTCAAAAGCCTTCAAGCTGGACGGAAATATGCAGCGGCCAGTGTGGACGAGCCAAATGCCTTCTGGAGAAACGTTTTATGGTCAAACGGGACAAAGATTGAGTTATTTGGTCGCAGTGAGGTGTTGTTTGGAGGTTTTTAAACACTGCTGGACACAGTGATGGTAATTCATTGGCTCAGGTTCTTCAACTTCACCTCAAATCAACAGCTAGATGTTTGAAACTTGGACACATTTTGATGTTTCAACGGGAGAATGATCCCCTAAACACACATCAGCACCGGCTTCAGAAAACAACCTTCTGGAATGACCTTCCCAAAGCCCCGATCTCAACCTTTTTTCTCACAATTTTAACAACTGCTGATGTTCTGTTGCAGGTGCTGTCGTGAATATAAAGCGTGTTTAACCACATGTAACCTGACTAAAGCGGACAGCACTCCTGAAAACAAACAAACAAAAAAAAAAAACTGAAAAGTTAGCAGCATGTGCTGTTCTGAGAATTTTATTAGTTTTTGAAAGAGGAAGCCTTTTGCTGCCTCCGCTGATCTTTAGGCTTCAGGCTTATTTTTTATTGCAGATTTAGGAGAGTCGTAAAGATTCATACCAAAAACAAAAGCACATTTGAACTAATCTTTGATAACACTGAAACCCAATAAAGTTTGTGCTGTTAACCCTCTCAGGCTCAAATTAAGTTTTAGTAACAGGAAAAATCAGATATTTGGGGAAATTATCATCTGAGTAAAATAAGGCTCATAAAATATGAATGTGGAGTAATTAGGTATATGCAATTCGCTGTTGCAAATCTGCAACGTCTGCCTTGAGAGGGTTAAAAAGACAATAATCAAAAGCAAATAATTTTGAATCAGTGTGAAAATCAGCTCCCCTGGTGCACACTGCCTTATCCATTTTTTATTTGTTTTATTGCACAAAATGTGGTTCAAACATGCCAACAAAATTCTTTTACAGCCTCTGTTTTTTTCAATTGACCCTCCTTTTCCTCCCACATCTCATCTCAGTTGTCTGATCAAATCCCAATTGTTTTTTTTTCTGCGTGTGGTTAGAAAAAGTATATCGTTCCTACAACTGAGTGAGCTTGGCTCAGGCTGTACTCCAGCTCTCACACACACAGATCTCCTCACACATAACCTCCACATTGTGCTCATCAAAGCTGAAGTGTATTTCTCCCTCTGTGTGTCCTGTAACACTAATCGAATGTGACAGCGGCCTTTCCCTCTCCTGCTGCTGCTGCTACTAATATAAGACAGAGAGAGAGAGAGAGAGAGAGAGAGAGCAGCGCACAAGAATAAAACAAAACACAGACAGGAGAAAGAAACTGTGTCTGAGAAGAAAGAGTGATCTGTGGAGGAAAGTTGAGACTTCCTGAAACATCACCAGCAACATCAGAGGCGCCAGCCTCAACATGTGCATCAGATTTATCATAAAACACAAATAAGATGTTTATACTCACAGTTTGCTCATGCCAAGATCCTCTCTCCACCTTTTCTGCCTCCTCCTCTGCTCTGGACTTCTCCTCTGTACTCCTGTGCTCCTCTAATCTCTCCACTCTCCTCCCCTTTCCTTTCCCCTGCGCTCTTTGCCTTCCCTTCAAAGTAAACCAAAAGGAGCACTAGCTGCACAATTAGACGGATAAATCTCCTCTGTCCCACCGCAGTTGTCACACTGGCACATAAGCCTCCTTATCACTGTTTTATGTAGATACAAATGAAAAGCGTCTATCATTCTCCCGTCTCCACTTCAGTCCTTCTGTCTTTGATGCAGAAGCAGCAGCAGGAGGAGGAGGAAGAGGAAGAGGAGGAGGAGGAGGAGGAGGAGAAGAGGTGCGTGTCTCACAGTCTTTTCCAGAGGGCACTTTTCCGATATTCCACTTTAGTTTTTCCAGGTTATTTTCCAGACAGAGAGACGAAGGTCAGCTCCTGAGGGAAGAAATGTGACATGAGAGACCCTGACAGGTCGGCTGAATCTCCCTCCTCCCTCGCTGCCAAACGTCAGCATCCCCTTCTTTCTCTCACACACAC
This sequence comes from Kryptolebias marmoratus, assembly GCF_001649575.2. Classification (NCBI taxonomy): domain Eukaryota; kingdom Metazoa; phylum Chordata; class Actinopteri; order Cyprinodontiformes; family Rivulidae; genus Kryptolebias; species Kryptolebias marmoratus. Next base: position 11,793,801 of record NC_051444.1, read on the forward strand.
ACACACACACACACACACACACACACACACACACACACACACACACACACACACACACACACACACACACACACACACACACACACACACACACACACACCACTTACTGACTGAGGCTGTTTATAAAACACTGGGTCATACAGATAGGACTGGCCTCTTATGAATCAGCAAAACATTGCCCTGTGTGTGTGTGTGTGTGTGATGTTGAAAAATGTTCCATCACAACATGAAAATTTACTTTATTAAATATCCAAATATGGCCCCATACTTTATGAACTTGTACTAACTTTAATTTGTAGTGGTAGTAATAATAAAAGTAATGAAAACACATCAAAAATTACTGAAAAAACTGTCCTAAATCTGTTTTTATACCACAGCATGCATGTGTGGGAGTGTGTGTGTGTGTGCTTAACAGAAACATAAAGTAGTAAGGTTACTTATTTTTGAGCTAGATCAGCAATTTTGTAAAAACCTGTTCTTGTCAGACCACATTTATAAAACTTTTATCAGCTGACCTGTCGTGTTGGCAGGTTATTTTGGTGCTGATGTTACGCAACAGGAAAAGCCTGAAAACCCTCCTTCTCCTGGTTGGCTATCCAGGGCAACAGCTCCGAACAGGTATGTGAAAGAAAGAAAAAAACCAAGAATTTACACAAGGCAGGGCGATAAAACTTTGCTTTTAGGAAAGGTAACAACCTACCGTTTTTGAAACTGCACCACCTCAGACAGGTTTTTGCTCGTTGAAGAAAAGAAAAAAACGTGTAAAAAAAAACCTGAACGATTCAAACAAACGAAGCGAAGCCACGAGTGAGTTCATCTGCAGGAACACTTCAAACTGCTGTCTCTGCTCCCCTCGTTCAACACGCCCTTTTAATAGTGAAGATGTGTTGTTGTTTTTTTTTTACTGTATGCCTGCCCATTTTTTTTTCCTGAGAGCTTTGCTGCTGCAGCATTTCAGAAACACACCACTGCCACCAGTGAAAGGATGTCAGGGGTTACTATCAGCCATTCCTCGCTGAGCAAGCTGATGTTTGCATGTGGTGGGTGAACATCGATGGTGTGGCACATCTGTCAGAGATGCAAAAGAGTCTGAATTGCACATAAGAGACACTGCTCTGAATGAAATGTCATTTTCTTAGCACTGGAGTATTTATCGAGGGTCCTTATTAGTTCTCTTTAGTAAAAAAGCCATATGAAGAGTCAGCTCACCCTCACAGTTGCTCCAGTAGAAAAGGTGAGGGGATCATCAGCTAAAACTGTCAAGATCTGGTTGTAAATATGACCCAAGGGTACAGAAACCATGCAAGGATTTGATGATGCAAGAAAGATTTTAATGAAATGAAACAAAAAAGGCTTACATGGCAGCGAAAGACAACATCTAGGAAGGCGACAAACACAAGAGGAACAGAGGAAAACCAGCAGGAGAACAAACAGAACGACTAACTGAGGAGAAGGAAGGACTGAGAGATAAACAGACAAGGACTGATGAGGAAAACGGTGACAGCTGAGCTTAATGAATACGAGGAACAGGTGTGAGATGAGTGATGGGAGAACAGTACTGATGTGATGATAGACTGGGAAACTAAACACGAGGAATCTCAAAAGATAAACCAAAGAAAACACAAAGAACAGCAACATGACAAACAAAACTAAATCCACAACAAAATTAACAAAACAACCCAAAGAAAATCCCCATAATCCTATTAAATAAAACCCAAAGAATCCCAGGATCATGACAAAAACCTTTATTTTCCATTTGTTTGAGCTCCATGATTCATGAAAAGTCACAACTAAAAGCAAATGCAGACTTTATGTAAAGAAAAATCCAAAAACGGTTGATTTTTGTCCAGCCGTGTATGCTCGTGGCTCTCCTTCATCTGTTGTAACATTGTGTTGATCCGAAGGTTTGACTGATTTCTACCGACACTCTGAAGAACTGACAGCCTCTCGTAATAAATAATATATATATTTTTTACTTAATAAAAAATGGAATAAATGTCAGGTGCATTATTATTCATCGCAGGCCCCCTTCTAGCACAATAAGTTGTTGTAGAAGGTTATTTCAGTGGGCAGGAATGACCTACTTTAGCAGATCTTGTTGCAGTGAATTGGTGAAGGAGTCTTGTACTGAGGGTGAGGGTGAAGTGTGCTGCGGGAGTGTGTGTTGTGTTGAGCATCAAGCTGGAGGGGCTCCATTATAATCTCCAACAAAGAGGCGACCTTCCATACGAGTCTGTTAGTTTTTATAGTTTTCTTAAAGTGAGGGGAACCGGTTCAAACAGCGGGAACAAAGGGAACACTAACATCTGATAAATTCCTCTCTTGGACCTTTTTTGGAACAATTGCATACCTTGTTGAAGGCTGTAGCCCTTATGGGAACTAAAACCAGGTCATAGTGAGGCAGACCATCATATTAAAGAGTTAAGGCTAAGACGTGAAGTTAAAAGTTAGCGGTGAGGGCTAAAGTTTGTGACAGACTGTCCACAATCAATGTACGTCATTTGGGAGATTTTAAATAATTTGGCAAGAATTATCTTCCTTAGTGACCAAGAAAAGTAAACAGGACTAAAGTTTCCACACATTGAACAGATAATGGAGGGACCACTTGGATTCAGACTGGGAACGCTGACTTTCTGCATGGACAGTCGTAATGAATCTGCCTGAAGCTGCAGGTAGGTTTGGGTGGTGTTCTCTCAGTTCATCAGTGAATTAACTTCATTGGGAATGATGTAATTCATAACTTTTGCACTGCAGCTCTAGTTTGCTTCAGATGTACTACTTCGTGTATTACTACAGTAAAAATCACACATTGTCAGTGATTGACGCTTCAACCTACGCTGATAAACTTTATCTTACAAAAACAGGTTACAAATCTGCAAATTTACTCCTCCAAATAGGCACATAACTTCTGAACAGCAGGGCACAGTAGTGTTTATTGCAAAAGCATAAATGTCATCCAGTTTAGAAAAAACAAAGCTTTGGGAAATTTAATTCAGTCCTCTTATGCTTTACTATGTAAAGACGCATGTATGAGTCTGAAAATAAAATAAGATGTTGTGTTTTGAAAGGCAATACCCTTGATGGGCACTATAATTTATGTTCCCAAGTAAAATTCTCTCATGAAATACAAAGGTAGTAAATCTTTTTTAAGTCTTTATGGTGTTGATACTGAAATCCCTTCTTTCTGATCAATATACACTTCCATGTTCAACAAGATATCAAAGGTCTTTGTGTGAAATCAAGTTTTATGCATCTATGATTGATGACTGATTTATAAAAAGCGTCATTTGTAGATGAAATTACAAAACAGTCTTCCTTGATTTCTGTTAAAATACTTTTTATTGGACTCAAAACTGACAGGTACCATTCTCCTACATGATCTGTGCTTACAATAAAATGGAGAACATCACTGTGAAATACGTAAATTTCCTTGTTTCTCACAAAAAGTGGCAGACTCCTTTGGTTTTTACTGGGTCCTCTGTGTTCACTGGTGGTTGGTTTGGAGAGTTATTAAAAAATACGTTAACAATAAAAGTAAAACTAAGTTCAGATCATGAAACTTAGACACTGAATTCAAAGATACTGTTAGGCTTTTCTGGACTGGGTGATGATTCATTTGTTCGTTTAGGTTTTTGTAAAAGAGGAAAAGCGTTTCATTGATTGGTGACATGACCGCTGTCTCTTAGCTGAACTTCTCTTTGTGACAGGAGGAGACGAGGCTGAACTGGCTGGAGGATTTCTTTGACATCAGTTGTCTCTTTTATTCTCTCGTCTCTCTGTTGCTACAGGGCACCTTTACTCAGTGCGGACTTTTGGCCAGAACACAGACCTCATTATTTTCGAGTTATCTTCGTGTTTTTGTGTGTTTTGTTTTCATGTCACTGTGGAGACTTTAAATGGTCGACATGGGAATTCTTGTCTGGTCCGAACTGTTTTATTTTAGGGTAAAGGCTTGGTTTCGGGGTTTGGGTTAAGTTATTAGGGTGAGGGGGATGAGGACAGCTTTTTGTTAGCAAATGTCCTCATGGGGATAGTGGAACAAACAAATGTGTGTGTGTTACATAAGACAGCTGTTCATGTGGCGATAATCAAATCATTCCCATGAATGAGTCAAGTGGATCTGAGGGCCTCTCAGAGTCTTTGCTCATGTCTCTTTCTGTGTCCATATGTGCTCCTCACCCCTGCTGGTTTCTCCTCCTGCATCTAAACGGCTCCCTTCTTCTGCTTTACTGCACTTTTATTTTATACTTTACCACACGCAAGAGCTCCATCTACACATTCGCTTGCTCTGAACGTCTGTGAACCGCCCACCTCTACATTTCCTGCATTTTGATTCACTTAAAAATCTTATTTGACGATCTCAGGGAGTAAACCAACCTTTTAATTGTTTTTATTTGGTAAGTTTTAAATGAAGATGTGAAGAAATGCTTATTTGAGAAGCAGCATTATGGGTCAATTGACTTCACACGATGATTTCCGCGGATGTACAAAAGCTTTTAAATTATTTATTTGATCTGAAGAGTGAACCAGCAGTAGGGTGGTAAGCGAAAATGATCCGACAAAGCCCTATAACAGGGGTCTCCAATCCTGGTCTTGGAGAGCCACCGTCCTGCATGTTTTACTCGTTTCCCTGCTCCAGCACACCTGATTCAGTGGTTAAATTACCTCTTCATGTTCTGCAGAAGCCTATTAATCACCCATTGATTCAAATCAGGTGTGTTGCAGCAGAGAAACAAGTAAAACTTGCAGGATGGTGGCCCTCGAGGACCAGCACTGGAGACCACTGCTCTATAAGGTTAAAGTTTATTCCTGTTAGATAGTACAGGCTGCAAATAAAGACACATTTTGATAATATTAATCATTGTGTGTGCTTTTGATACTTTATATAAAACATGAGCCTCAACTTTGTTCATAAACCATAAAAAAGACTTTACTATGGTCCAAAAACTTTAGATTGGATTTCGTTTTATTCCTAAATTAATGTTAGAGCTAACATAACTTTTATTATATTTATTGTTTACCCATTATTAAGTGCACTTATGTTTGAATAAAACCTTTCATTCAACCAATCATTTTAGACTTACATTTGTTTTTAATGTCACCAGTCTTAGCGGTGGAATCAGCGTCCAAGGTCGTGTTGCTCGTCTTGGTAAAAAATGTGTAACCTCAAAAAAATGTCACCAAACAACTAAATAGGTTAGTTTAGGGTTTGGTTGCTCCTTAACTTGCGACCTTAAATAAGTTTGGAAAACCATCAGGAACATGATTTTAAACCTTTTCGACTCACCTGAGAAGAATTTAATAGGTTCAAAACTAACAGCAGAAATCCTCACAGAACCACAGTATTTGCTTCATCCAACTAACAAACATCAGAGGATCAAAATAAAAAAAAAAAAAAATTTTTTTTTTTACTTATTTAAAATGGTAATTGCGTTCTTTTTGGTTTACTCAATGTTTCCTCTTAATTTAAAAAGAAGCTACAGATGAAAGTTAATGTAGTGACTAAAATGTGAATGAATAAATAAATAAATAGGTGTTTTAGGATCTTAAGCTGGTCTGTTTTTGTGTTTTCAGGCAGACGGGTTCCTGTTGCTGATCCTATTTGGCACCACTTGTACCTGCTCACATCCATTCAGCTTTTAATCCGAAGGTCAGCTTCACTGTGACGTTTCGTTCTGCCTAATCACCCTTCTGGTCATTATTCATCACGATCAGTCAGGAAAAGAAACAACGATGGATGTAAACTTAAACCAGACTGGGTTTGGAAGGCAAAGGAAGTGCTTGTGCTTAAAACACGTAACCTTTTCTGACCTTAATGAAAAGTTTTTTGGTGAAAAGTAACAACTCTGTTACAATCATGTCACTTCCTAAAGCAACAAGTCTTTCAAAAACGGCTCAACACACAAACATTTAAGTAGCTTTATCCTAAAACCAATAAAACCCCCTGCATTTTTCCAGGTGTAACACATTTTTGGAGGTTGCATCATCACATCCATGGAATGAATTAGTGCCACCTCAGAAGTTGGAGTTCAGCTGATGTTGTCGACCCAGATGTGCAGCGTTGTGGAGCGTTGTGTGTTGCTGTCAGGATCAGCGCAGTTACGTAACAACTGCTGCTCCTTTGGCCTCAGTTGGAGCCAGTGGAGGGTAAGGAAGGACTTAATGAGCTCTGTTGGTGTGCACCGACAACTCTACACTCGACTCCACTCACAATCTGTCGAAAAACACAAAAATAAAAAGAGAAGCCAGTGAAACTGAAAATGTAAATCCATTAAAATACTGCAGTCCCTCAGTTGACGTTTACAATTTGTCTTATTGTTGAATCTTCCAAAATGATTTCTATGCACTTACACTTAAAATACACTAATTTACCAAAACAGCACCAACATTTTTTCTGCTGACTGATAAAGGGGGTTGGTGTCTTCTGAACTGATCTGCATTTCTGCAAGACTTATTTTAAAAATTACCCAATAATTTGACACTTTGACAGAGTCCGTTTGTGTGGATGAGAGGGAGGCAGGTGGAACAGCGAGGCTACAAGCAGCAGAGGTCACAAAGGTGCAGGACTTCAAGTACTGAGAATCGACTGTCCAGGAAAACAGGGAGTGTGGTAAAGAGGTGAAGAAGTTTGACACTTTGTTCCATTTTAATGTCTTTATTTTGTCCTCTGAAACCTGATTCAGAGAAGCCACGTCTGCCAGGCCAGTGTGAGTACAAGCATCTGGTTGATGACAACGTGGGTTAGAGACAGCGGAGGAAAATAAAAAAGAAACATCTTTTACACCAAAGTACAGTCAAGAAAAAGCTGATCGAGTCTCTTTACACGTTTTCCACATGTTCGAAAAAAACCAAAAAACATGTTAATATAGGACTTAAAAACAAACTCTTGCTGACTGAACAAGATAAAAATGATCTTCTACCAAAGTTAAAACCGTATCAACGTGTTTTATTAACTCACGTCACACATCAAAGACAAACCCCGCCTGAACCCAGCTGATTATCCAGAATGACACAGCAAAGGTGCTCCAAACCTTTGGATAGTCACACGCATAAATTAGGAAATAAATACAACACTTCTCTGTTCAAATTCAGAGCAAGGACACTTGGAAAAGAACCTGAACACGACAGGATAAAAAGCAAGTAAGAGATCCTAGTCTACCCTTTAACACAATAAGTTTTTATATCCTAAAACCTTGTAAAGACTTCATGCTGCACATTTATAAAGAGGGACTTTTTGAGGCGACAGTCATGAACCCGAACTCGATTTATGAGGCAGGGACTTGAGAATGACACCTGAAAACAGGTCAGGCACAAAACGTGACGGGAAAAATACTATTTATTATTGCGACAAACTAAGTTTACACCTTCAAAATGATCTGCTACTCATGTCAAGACAAAAATGATGGAGATCTTTTACCAATACAGCTTTTGTTCACCTGGATCAGGTTGCATTAATTTGAAATTGCTCGTCTGAGACCGATTTAGCTCAATAAAAAAAAAAAAAAAGCAAAGGACATCAACTTTCATCTTAGTGACATCAAATGATTTTAGAAACTGGAAAAGACTTTGGAGGGCTTGGATTAAGGCCAAAAACATTTTAAGTTTCAGCGTCAGAAGCTGAAAAATGATCCGTCTGTTTCGGCATTTTAACAGTTTTCATATTTTTGCACTTCACACATACAGTACACACACACACACCACAAAACAACTGTTCAGTATTGTTGCAGTGACACAGACTTGACCCCAAAATAAAATCCCGAGATCTCCTGTCTGCATTAGTAAACCGACTCCGGATGAGTGCTACAACCTAAAAACCTCTTCTCCAGGTTGTCGGAAGCGTTTTATGTCGCCGTCCATCATCTGTCATCTGCTGTTTGTGATGCTCTGAACGCTGTTGTGAGAGGACGCCGCCGAGCCAAACAGCGTGTGATCGGCCCAAAAAGCGGGCCAGCACAACCGCTCAAAAGTAGTCACTACCTCCTCAGACAGAAAAAAAACAAAGAACAAAACACACTTGGGTACAAAGGTGTCTTGATACAGAAAAAAAGAAAAATAGTTACTTGATCGTTAACTCGTTAGATGACCTTGGTTGAGAAGATTTGGCAAATTGGGAATACTTCTAACTGAGAAGCAGCTGTGACATACATCAGAACAGGACATGGAATCTTACTTCTTCAGTGGGTTTTCAAAAAGTTCACTTCTAAGCATCCTTGGTTCATTTGACCCACATTTAGTTTAGAGACAAACTGCATCTCCTCAGCTTTGAAGGCTGGTTCTTTTCTTTTTAAAAGCCCTTTAGAGTGTAAATATGGTGCAGATACAAAACTATTGCCCAGGTAAGCTTCCCTTTCCACCAAAAAATAAAAAAATAAAACTCCTATTGCTGGATACAGTTGAAGCACACAGGTCCAGTCCCATACTGGAGGGTATGGAAGACATCATTACAGTGCTGGTTAGGATTGCATGTTTAAGGCATTGTGTGTAAAATACAGTTTAGATGCTTTTTTTTTGTTTTTCATTACATTTTAGTCAGTGTTATACATGTGAGAGGATCTGTTTAAAACAAGCAGCTCGTCCTGTTTGGTTAAATCAGGTGTTTTGTAAAGAACACAGTTCGCCGTTTCAGCTCCTTATTAGCTGGCATAGAGCTGCAGGTCGAGTCGGACCCACACCTCTCCTGTTGCGACTTCGTGCAGCAGCAGGCGCCGTGTCACTGGTCCCTTGTTCTCAAACTCTTTCTTTATGGTTGCCACAGGAACCTCTGTCCTCCCGAGAAACACTGATGTGAGAAAAAACAGAAAGGGTTTCAAGTTAGAGGGCGCTGGAAGACAAAATGAAGGTGAAATTAGAAGAAAAAAATGAACAAGAACAATTAATCACAGGCAGAAAGTTTCCTTTCCTTTCCACTAAAATAAACGCTGATACAGTAAAGCAGGAGCAGCCAATCCTGGTCCTCGAGGGCCACTATCCTGCATGTTTTACTTGTTTCTCTGCTCCAACACCTGATTCAGTGGTTAAATTACCTCTTCATGTCCTGCAGAAGCCTGTTAATCAGCCATTGATTCAAATCAGGTGTGTTGGAGCAGAGAAACAAGTAAAACATGGAGGATCGTGGCCCTCTAGGATCAGGGTTTGCCACCCCTGAACTAAAGCTTATTCAAATTTAAGTTATAGTTTACAGTAGCTAGTTTGAATTCATAGACGCGTTAGAGCTGTGTGTGTTTTCCTACATGGGACACTGTGCACGATCTGAGCCATAAGAGCTCATTACGAGCAGCGAGTGGGTCGGATTCCGAGCAGGCGTTTGTGCTTGAAGACCATAAGAGAAACGAACAGACAGCGGGTGAGTTCAGAAAATAAGAGACTGTGTGTGAGGAGTTTGTAGCTAACCATCAGGAGAAAACTGGTCTTTTTCATTGATAGTGATGCAGAGGACATCTTGGTAAAGGTCCTTGATGTGAAACTGACAGTTGAAGTTCCACTTGGGGTTCAGGGTGTCGTTGATGGCTCTGGATGTGAAGGTTTGAGATCCCATGGTCACTTCACAGTAAGAGCTACTTTTACCTGCAGGGAGAGAAAAAGACGGCGTGTGAGAGGGGAAAACGAAAAGGATGTAAGACTAGTTTAAATGTAGCACAGAGGATAAGGTGAAAAGGGTGTGTGCAGGAGGAGCTAAAAACTGCGTTTTAACACAACAACTCCAGGTTATAATATTCACTCAGTAATGTGAATGCACTTATAATCACCGTTGGGTTTTATCGCCTTGAGTTCAGTGGCTTCCAAGATGGTGACCAGGAGTCGGCCGATTCCACTAGCCTTCACAGATCGACCTGCAAACAAACACAAATTGATTGAAAAATGGCACGAATCCATCACACAGTTTGGCCAAATGTAGCATTTGTCAAAAACAAACCTAGATAAACCTTTTCCCTTTTTTTTAATTCAGTCTCGATGAAATCCTCGGAAGCCACCTTTATCTTCTGAACCCATGCCGTCCTGACAGCAAAAACACACACAGCAGTTGTCAAAACACCCGGTGCGCCACATTTCCTTCTGTGCAACTGTGTGTGTGTGCAGCTACCGTTCGTTGATGTTGTCAGTCCTGAGAGAGTAGACTCTGTCGATGTGAGAGATGTGGAAGATGGGTTCGTCGCTGGAGGGATCCGGAAGCTTCACCAGGATTTCGTTCAGCAGCACAGGCTGGAGAAAACAAAAGATGGCCGTCATGCATGAAAATACACAAACAAAGCATAAAAAATGGAAAATATTTAAAGCATCCTGCCAGTGTGTGTGTGTCTTACTGGTTTATACATCTTGAGCTGCACGTTGTTCTTGTTGCTGAACAGTTTGTCAGGCCCAGATGAGGTGAACTGTTTCACCGCATGAGTTAAAAGCAGGAAGTCGTTGAAGAGGAAAGCCCAGAGCTCCTTGTTGCTCTTTGCCTTGTGCAGCTGAAGAGGACAAAATGTGATGCAATCATCCAGATTTGATAAATGTCATTTGAGTTATGATTTAAAAGATCTCAGGTAAGCTAGGTTTACTTTTAGAGAACGTTCATGGAAAAAAAATCCATTTTTAATTCTGTGCTGATGCAGTTTTAGTTAGCTGATTAGCCTTAAAAGACAACATAGAAGCAAATACTTTAATATTTAAACAGTAATACATTATAGCTGCTTAATTTGATTAGTCCATTGGGTTCTGAAAGTTTCTCTCTGCAGCATCAAGCTTGAAGAAACAAAAACAAACCCCCCAAAAAACATGCTTGCATAAGCTGTTCCCTGACTCTGACAGTATTTTGGTGTTACTTACCTTACCGCTGTGCAGCAGCCTCCTGGGACCCAAACAGCTGGTCAGAGAGTTGAAGACCAAATGCTGTGAGGAGGAAAAAAAAAGGTGCAAAAGACATCTTTTGAATTAGATGCAATAAATGGAGATTAGTTGTTTGTGGGTTAACAGTGAGCTTAATACCTCCAGAGGACCGTCACACTGTACGTGGCTCTGAATCCACTGCAGCCTCTCGCAGTTTTCCTTCTCCCTGACCGCCTCGTTCACCTGCACAGAAAAAAACTCTTAGCAGGCAAATTGAAAGACCAGACCCATTTTCAGTCTTAACTAAGAGAAAACCAGAATAATGAGTGAAATAACCTGTTGACAGAGCTCCTCAGCCCTCTCCAGAGCCTCTTTCAGAGACCCTCGGTCAGCGTGACCCTCTGGTGTGCACTCCAGAATCTACACAATCAAATAAATCTGTCAATAACTTTGATACATTCAATAATACCTGAACAAAAAGGCATAACAGATGAACAGGCTGGCATACTTTTTTGATGTGCAGCGGGTAACGTGTGATCCTCTGCATGGGTTTCAGCAGGAAGCTGGACAGCGGCATGCCTTTACACCTGTAGTCTGTGGCGATTTTCTGAAAAAAGAAAAAATATTAAAATAAAACTCTTAGTTTCCACTTTCATACATGTGACAAAAGGTCCAATTGCAAGTCTAACAATTATATTTACATTAGTTAAACCTCTAAAAGAGAAAAAGCATGTCTGGACACCACAAAGATGCTCCTGCACTTAGATTAAAGTACTGGAAGTGTCGCCAGTGCAGCACAAGGGTTTTCAGTGCACCCGTTTCCTCAAAGCCTCGCCCTTCCTCTCCCTCCTACCTTGAGGAAGATCTTGAAGTCCGGCTCGTTGTCGGTGCGAGTCTGCAGCAGCGCAGCACCGTTGAACTGGCTCGAGCAGAAACGGACGTAGGGCTGCATGTTGGAGAGCTCGGCTGTCAGGAGATCTCCGATCTCCCCACCGCTCTTCTTACAGAGACGGAGAGCTCTGCGGAAACATGAACACTTATATCAGCACCAACAGCAGAACTTGGAAAACGTTCAATCGCTGGATGCGTTTGCTCCGTTCATGTGATATTTACTTGACTAGTTTAGTGTTACAGGCCAGCAGCTCCTTCCAGTTGACAAAGATCATGTCCATCTCTGCCTTGTTCAGTCGGCCTGACTCAGACATAGGCTTGTAGAAAACCTGCAGACAGAAATAAATTCCAGATTTACATATTTAAAAAAAAAAAAGGGCCATCATACCGTCTGTCACATCTCAGTCTCACACAAGGATTTGCCACAGCATGTAATTTATTCTGCAGGATTTGAGAGCATTACCTCCAACACCACCTGCAAGTCCTCCACATATCTCTCCTCGGTCTCGATCAGCTCATCAATAGAACCTTGTCTTTTTTTATCCAGGGGGCCCAGAGAGTCCAGGCCGGTCTGGTCTGAACTCCCTGTAGGAGAGGAGCGAAAAGAAACACGATTGCTTAACTCAACACCTCTGCACTGCCTCCTACTGGACGCACAGAAAAACAAAGACGATTGTTGTGTTTCTGAAACTTTTACAAAAAAAAAAAAAGGAAAGCAAAGCAGGAGGAGAAGGAAGGGAAACAGTCACTGTGCTCCAACCTCAGTCATCAAATTGTCACTTACCCAGCACACATTCACCATCTGACCATTCTGAGGCTCCCAAACAAAGCGTCTGCTGCTCACTCTCAGACTCGCCTCTTTCCCCTCCTGCCTTCCCCTCATCGTTTGTCTCATCCCAAAGGTTCAAAAACTGAAATCTGCACTCTGAAGACATTGCTCTGATCGTGTTTCTAATTCCTCAAGTATTTTAGTTTTCTCAGAGTTTGTCTTGGACCGCCCCGTCTCCTTCTACCCATGTGCCGTTATCTTCTCATAGCTGCTGAATCTGTTTGTATCAAAAACAGAGACACCCCCCCCCTTCTCCTCCTCCTACTTCTCTTTAGATCCACAGGCCTGATTAGAGACGACACAGCTAGCAGACTTTGACTTTTCTCTCAAAAGAAGAGTCTAAAAAACTGGTAAAACTGACCAGCTTAAGGCAAAACTACAAAAACACACACATATCTAAGAGACAGTGTAAGTAAGGATGCTGTGTGAAAAAAGGATCTGAATTGATAAAAAAAAGAAAAAACAAATGAAAAAAATGGTCTTGCTGACAAAAAGCGTCACATTTTATCCGTTTATCTAAATCACATGTATTCTGTTGACAATAAAAACACGGGACAATACACGAAGCCGAGTGAAGATGAAGCATTTTGTTTAACTGTAATGATTCACAAAGATGAAATGTCAAAACAGCCCTTTATTTTTATTTTGCAATCAGAAAAATATCCTGCATTTTATAGATTAGCATAAAAAATATGCCACCTTGTGCCAGAATTTCAACATGTTCTTGTGCTCAAAATCCTCACAACTCATGTGTTTCAGTAGGCAGCTTTCTGTTAAATCCAATTTACTTCCCCCCCTCCGCCCCGATTTCACCTCAAAGTTCTCATAAATTTTAATGGAAGTTTATGACAAACTGCAGCTGGTTTTCACTAAATTAAAAGAAGAGGAAAATGCAGGAACTTGTATTTTACCATCTTTCACTCGACTCCTTTACAGTGGTTTACCGAGCCACGGTACGCAGTCATTTTCACTTGTTGAACTAAAGAAAATCCATCCACAAAAACAAAAACTATTCAACTTTTTTGGCCTTGTTTAGTGCATGTTACAAGCAGAATTTACTTCCCCATTTTCCAAAAACAAAAATCAAATCAGAGCAGCAGAAAAAAAATGCAACAATAACTTATCGTTATTATCCCTGGAGGTGTATTTCCCACATGGTGAGGAGTATTTGTACGACAACAGACTTAGTTTATGGCTTTTAAATGACTTGAGCAAACTCTGCACTTCTGCTTGCACCATTTGTGTCCCAGTTAATCTAAACTCAAGGTTTTCCTCGTCGTAAAACAAAATCATCCTTTGCAAAACGGTTACAGTAAACCACGTTCCCACAAGAAAAAACGCAAAGCATCAAAACTTAAAGGATTATATCCATCGAGTGTACATGAAAGTGCATAAAAGATGAAGCACTGCAGGTAGTCACAGAGCTGCATCAATGTGCGTCTGGAAGAGAAAGGCAGCGCAGGAGAAAACACGGCTCTGATCAGAGACTCTGTCTTCTGTGCTGCTTTTTGAAACCACAGAAGTTTACCTCATTCTGAGACTACATCCGTGTTTTACAAACAACTTTATGGTTTACCAACTTCAACATCATAACTGTATTTAAATATCTATTTATTTTAAAAACACTAAGGTCATATGTATATGTGGGACTGGGATTTGGAGCATAAAGCCACATCAGTTCATCTTTATGGTAAAAAAACAAGGCCTCTAAAGGCAAACCTTTACCATTATCAGTATCATATTACCATTGTGTCACACATGCAGCCTGTAAATAGATAATATAGTAAATGACAGACAAGCATCAGAGAAAACCCACTATTCCTCTATTTCACACATTTCTTTAGTGTTATCAACTTGAAAGAAAGTTAAAAAACAAAAAGGTTAAAAGGCACAAGGCTTTAAGAGTTTACAAAACCAGCAAATAGGGTCATTAAATTGATTCGACACCCAATAATTTCATAAAGAAAGGCAGTTCTCTCAGTATTTTTTTCTTCTCACTGATAAAAGTTCATAGTCTGTATTTCCCCTGACGCAGTAACGAAATCTGTAGGCAGAAAGTCCAAACACTCTGCCCTGTCACAGTAACAGAGAGGGATAGTGGGTCTCTGAGGCCAGCAGGAGGAAGAGTCTTTCTACCACCCTATAAGGAGAAAGACAAGCAGGGGAGCGAGAAAAAGAGGGCAGGAGAAATAAAGGTTGGGAAAGGAGGGAGGAAGTGAGGAAAACAGTGAAATAGTCAATGGGAAGAAACACTGAACAGATGGAGAGAAATGCTGATAATAGACTACAGCAAAGGACTGGGATTAGTTAGTCTCGGATGTCTGAAGGAACGAGAAAGACTCTGCTTTGCCGTGACACGAGTTTTACTCACACTGCTGACTGGGGTCAGAGTCTCCTGTCATCTTGATATAATTGGTGGGGAACAGGCCGGTGACCCCGTTGACTTCTCCTTTCCACCAGTCGGGGTCATTCTTGTCCAAAACATTGATCAGCTGCCCTTCAGAGAAGCTCAGCTCATCCTGGTTGGCAGCTGTGTAGTCGTATATGGCTGTCACCTGACAGACTGAGGCAGAGCAGGACAAAATGGGTTTCTGTTTCCACCACAACTTCTTTCATCCAAGCAGCAGATTTGTCCTGAGGAGCGTTAC
Source organism: Kryptolebias marmoratus (assembly GCF_001649575.2). Taxonomy (NCBI): domain Eukaryota; kingdom Metazoa; phylum Chordata; class Actinopteri; order Cyprinodontiformes; family Rivulidae; genus Kryptolebias; species Kryptolebias marmoratus. The sequence goes on from NC_051444.1 coordinate 11,808,978, forward strand.
CTGGTTGGGGTGCTGGTGTGGATTTGCCGCTGTTGGAAGACAGGGTTTTAACGTGAGAGGACGGGAACCAGCCCTTCTGACGTTTCTTTCCACGAGCCTAGAGTCAGAGAAGAACAACAAACAGATTGTAGGATTTTAGGCAAGCAATGAAGACGCTGACAGAAAATGACGCCCAAATAACTCTCCAATATAAATAAGAATGATGGGATCAGGATGTGGGTTTCTTATTTCTCGGACATAACCCTAATTTGCTTTTTTCTATGTCAGCTAGGGGGGAAAAAACATCTCTGAAGGGATTTTCATGTTTTAATAATCTGGTCACAGCTGACAAAAAAAAAAGTCAGAAATCACAAACAAACAGATTTATTTTAGGGGTTCACACAGAGTTGAGCTGAATGCAGTTAAAGTGACCTGACTGTGATTATCCACTGCACAGGACTAATAAAATAAAAAAAAAAGAATATGTATAACACTGACCTGAAGTTCTCCGAGCCACCAGCCAGAGGAGTTCTTGGCAAAAACGAGAATTAGCTGGCCATTTTGCAGACTGAGCTGGTTGGGGCCAGCAGAGGAGTGGGCTCGTATCACCTGGGCGATTTCTGTGCACACGACACCAATGTAACTTAAAAACTGAAGCAGAACACCTGATGTGTTTGTGTTTCCACTTAGACAAAACCAATGACTACTAACAAAAGGTCATACTTAAAATAATAATTGTACTTATTTTAAAATGGTAGGTGAAATTAATCTCAGCATTCAAACTGGAAACTTAGAAGTGCCATTAAAATAACTCATATGCCTAAAAAGAAAATGACACAATGTGTCTGATTCTGGTGAGCGACTTAAACAAAATCTAAAAACCATCTGAACTTAAATAAGTTTAAATTTTACTACAATAAAGTTATCTACAACTAGCTACTCCATCACATCAAGTCCAAGGGCAAATTAATATATATTAAGTCACCAAAAACCTGAAAATTTAGTACAAAAACTTGATCCTCATCGCACTAACAGCCCCATTATAGAGCGGCCAGAATCAGAGAGGTAATAAAATAGAAAAGTTGGTGTTCTGATTCAAATGTTGGAGGAGTTTGGAGAAAAAAAAAAGGCAGAAATGAAGACTGATATGCTCAATATGAGCTGCTAAGCCTTTTTCCACACAACGTTTTATCTACTAATTGCCTCATTAACATGGTTAAAGGATGCCATCTTTCTGCACATTTTGTTTCTAAGGTCAAAAGGATTCTTGCCCAAACGAATTAAACAAGGCGTGTTTACCTCTTCACGTCACATCTGTGTAAATCTTAGTAAAACATTAGCAGATCTTACCTTGCTTTTTCTTTCCAGATACACTTGATGTCTGAAAACACAAGTTTTAAAGTTCAGTCAGATTTTAAATACCTCTTAAATAAAACACCTAGCTTAATGCTAAATAACAATTTACTGTGATAATGACATCTATTTCTATATTACCACAAACTAAAGTCTCAAAAATGACAAAAAAAAAGCTTCTCAAACTCATGCAGCAGGACAAACTCATTAAGTTTGAGGAGTCGCATGCCATCGTGTGTTCAGTGTTCTTACATCAGCATCTTTAGGTTTGACGTAGTTGCCTGGAAAAAGGCCAGAGCGCTCCCCCGTCGAGCCATTCCACCACTCTCCTTCTTTCTTGTTCACCAAGATCACATCTCCTTCCTTAAATGTCAGGTCATTAGGCTCCGGAGACTCGTAGGTGTACAACGCTACATACTCTGCGACAAAAACAAAAACATTTGTTGCTAGGGTCAGATAAGCTAAACTCCTTTAGTCAGGCATCATCAGCAAGACCAGAATGACTGACAGTACAGTACAGTTTCTGACACATGGCAGTTCTCTACATCCATGTTAGAAAAATCAATGTAAGATGTTGAAATTATCAATGGATACAAAACATACGATGTAGAGCAACAGCAACATGTTTGTGCCAAACAGCTGAAATAATCTGATGTGTTACTGTACCTTCTTGCTGAAGGTTGTCAGCAGAGTCTGCAGCATCAGAAGGGGAACTCTTCGTGCTAAAAACAGAGAGAGAAAGACTCTATTACTCCACTTTCTTTTACCATTCAGATTATAACATTCTCATCAACACATGGGAAAGTCCTTCAGCTTGACCAGTCAGCTAAACGATAACAGGTCAGGTTCTGCTCAGAGCTCCTGAACTCTGCCGGCTTTAGCGTTGAGCCAAACCTGAATGGTGAAGTTTGGAACATGCACTCGACTGACGGGTAATTCAGGAGCTTCAGCCTCAAGCTCAGTTTCACCACAGCATTCAATGCCAGCTGAAATTAGAACGCTCATCGCCGCCGTACACGTCCCTGTCTTTTAATAACACCCACAAGCCCAACAGTTTTGTCCCAGATCATTCATGTTCAGTCGGCAAAGCCTTTGACAAGACCCACAACGCCTGACCTGACAAAAAACGGGAGGAACAAGTCGGCATGAGCCTGCTTCAAGCACAAAAAGGAAGCCAGCAAATTTGTTGCTAAAATACATGTATTTTTTCTGTGAGATTATTATTTTTGGTTAACTGTACCATGTTGGCAAGATGTTTTTAAGGACAAATGAAAAATACTTATATATAGATTAGATCTTAAGACTGCTGGAGTTCAACCAAGTCAGCCATGAGTGACAATCTGTTAGGATCACCTTCTTTACTGTGTCCATCTGAAAGAAAGACTACAGAGTACGGCTCAGAGAAACTACAACAACACGTAGAAACTGAGCCTTTTTTTTTTGATTCATTAGCAAATATAAATCCAAACTTCTGTTAACAACAAAATATTGTGGTAAAACAACATGCAACATTTTGTTGTTACTTAAAAGTGTTTCGATTAAAAGTTGGTAATTTTTTCTTTGTGTGTGTTACATCAGCACATTCCTCTTACAAAGAAGGAAGAAATACTTTGCGCTCTCTGAATGCCTTTACAGGAACTGCCACCACATCAGTGCAGTCACAAGTTAAGTCACACCATCTGCTTATTTTCACTTATTTACCTGAGCTAAAAGCCTCCTACAGATACATTTGTTATTATGGCATAGAGGTAAGTATATACTTCAGGCTACTGGGTTCATGTAGGTTAAATGAAATGGAAAAACACACATTGTGGCCAATGACTCTGTAGTAAAATCAACTTTTGGAATCACCAAGCTGTAGTTTGTTTTGCAGGTAGCCAAAACTGTTCTAATAAAAAAAAGGCGGCAGGTTTAGTTTCAGGAATATTCCTGAATTTCAACATGCTTGCTGAGAATGTCTCGTTGGGTTACAGACATGCAAACTGATTGCTTCTGTTGCAACACTTAGTTTCTTTTCAGAACATTTTCGAGGCTTTTTCAAATGTATTTACCTAGTAAACATTCTTTCAACTCTGTCTCAGATAAAAGAGCTTGTGAAACTGCATTACTGTCCTGAGAAAACTGTGATTAGAATCTGAATATTTTAAAATACGAGAAGTGGAAAACCTGGTGGTGTAAGCATTTAAATGACTGGCATCAGTAGTTCTCTTTTAAGGCTCGCTTGACATAAACATTGTTTGTGAGGTCCTTAGCAAAGAGCTCTACATTCATACTGAGAAATCTCTACCTGGAAGAAATATTTACATGAGTGTGAGTACTTACTCTGAGCCCTCCTCTTCTCCCAGCAGGGTCACATAAGTCTTAGGGAACCAGCCCCGTTCTCCATTCAGCTCTCCCATCCACCAGTTCTCCTGCTTCTCCAGCACATGAATCACATCATCTTTGTTGAAGTTCAGATGATTGTCTGTCTTTGCAGTCCAGGAGCACAGGGCCTGAGCCAACAGGTTACCCACCACCGGCTGAAACAGAAATGACATCTCAGTGAATATTTAGGTATAAATACCCCAAATGTTCAGACAATTATCAGAGTACCGGGAAAAGCAGCCACTCCGCAGAGCTCTCACCTGCCCACGTGTCTCAGAGGGTGCAGAGTTTGGAGAGTGGGTCGGTGTGAAAGCAGACTTTGTTCCTGCTGCTTTGGCCGCTTCGAGTGCGTTGGAAAGCTGAGTCTGGATTGGCACTTTAGAAGGAGCAGCAGCAGCGGTATTTGTTGTGCTGGATGGGCCCACTTTCTCAACGTAGCTCTCAGGAAACCAGCCCATCTTGCCCTGTCTGCTACCATACAGCCACCCCTCCTCCCGCTCGGTTGTCTCATCAACCTGACGAGGAGACAACAGCATCCCAGTGAGAAGAGATGTTTCGATACTAAAGGATGATGGAGAAACATGAGCTATTTGTGTAAAGCTTCACCTCAATGATATCATCTTGACTGAAGCTGAGCTCTTCGTTATTTCGTGCGGTGAACGGGTAGAGCGCCTTGAAGGATGTGAGAGCAGCCGACTTCCTGTGCTGCGTGACCTTTGGCTTCCCTCCTGAAGCAGCACATCAGCATCATAAAAGGTTATTTTAAATCAAATCCTGAAGACGACACTGAAATGTACAGGAAGGTCTGAAAGTGTGTGTGTGTCTCACCCTTTCTCTCCTCCAGTCCTCTCAGCAGAGACATCAGCTTCTCCTGAACATCCACCTTCCCTCCATTCGGCTGCTGCTGACGAGACACCTCCTCCTTCCTCTTTTTCTCTAACTCTGCTTTCCTTCTCTCCTCTTCCTCCTCCCTTCTTTTCTTCTCCTCTTCTGCCCTCTTCCTCTCATCCTCACGCCTCCTCCTCTCCTCCTCCTGCTGCTGCTGTTGCTGCTGCCTTCTTCTGTCGTCCTCCCGCTTCCTCCTGTCATCTTCCTCTTTCTTCCTTCTCTCCTCCTCCAGCTTCCTCCTCTCCTCAGAATCTCGAAGAGCTGCTTCAGCTGCCCTATGTCGTCTCCTCTCCTCCTCTTCTTTCTCTCGTCTGCGCTGCTCCTCTTCTAATCTCTTTCTCTCGTCCTCCAACCTCCTCTTCTCCTCCTCCCTCCTGCGCCTCTCCTCTTCATCCTTCCTTCTCCTCTCCTCCTCTTCTTTCTTTCGTCTTTCTTCTTGCTTCCTCTCTTCCTCCAGTTTCCTCCTCTCTTCCTCTAGTTTTCTCCGCTCCTCCTCCAGCTTTCTCCTATCCTCCTCCTGTCTGTGTCTTTCCGCTTGCCTCAGACGCTCCTCCTCTTCTCTTTTCTTCCTCTCCTCCTCTTCTCTTCTCTTTCGCTCAGCCTCCTCCTTCGCTCTTCGGTCTCGTTCGGCCTGCTCTCTAGCAGCCTGTCTCGCTTTTTCCTCCTCTTCTCTCTTCTTAGCCTCCCTTTCCTCCTGGAGCCTCCTCTGACGCTCTTCTTCTTCCCTCCTTAGCTTTTCTTGACGCTGACGCTCCATTTCCGTTTTGATACGTCTAGGAGTAAAAAGTAAGTTTTGCATTGGTTTAAAGTTTTGCACAAGATTATAAAGTGCTTTAGGATTTCTTTCTCTACGTAAATCGTTTACTGTATCAAAGTATAAAAGCATTATTGAACTGTACCTTTGAGCTTCCTCCTCCTCCTTTCGCCGTCTCTCCTCCTCTTGTCGTTTCCTCTCCTCTTCCTGCTCCTTCTTTCGGATCAACTCTTGCTGTTTTTCCTCTTTGACGCTCCGCAGCCTCTCCAGGGCAATCTGCTGCTTTCTCTGGCTATCTCTCAGCTCCTGATGAACACAAAAATGCACACACATTTAGCAACTAAATCAAATCAATTGTATAAAACTTAAAGAATAAACAGACAAGACTAAGAACTGTAAACAAGCACCATGCATACAACAGCCAAAATCCTATATAGTTTGAAGGAAGTGCTTAAGACAGAGAGATAGAGAACAACTGGAAACAAGTAAAAAAAAAAGTAACTTTTTACAAAAAACAAGGAGACCTAAAGTGAAAACCTTTATTAGGTAGAAGAGGTTACAGAAGCAGGCCAGCAGACAGAAGACAATCTGAAGCATTGAGTCCTCAGCACCTTCAGACTGTAAAGTAGGGGAGACAGGATGGGGGACTGAGGAGAGATGCAAGTGGTCAGGTGGAGGAAAGTCGGATGAAGAGGAGAAGAAAAGAGAAAAAAAATAGAAAATGGGGAAAGTCGGTGGTGAGAAGGAATGACAGGAAGAAAGAGAGGAAACAGAAAATAAGGCCTCAAAAGCCAGGAAGCACGAGTGAGTATAAAGTATTTGTACTCTGCAGAAAAGTCACTGCTTTAATATTAGATCTGTTCAGATCTGTGCTTATAGTTGTTGGTAGTAATACGGTAAGAGCAGCCCGCCTCACACAGAAATGATTTCAGCTGAACTGTACACATCAAAAAGTTTTAAAGAATTTGACTCAACAGAGCAAATACTGATAAGAATTAGGATAATTACTATAAATCATGCTGCACAGTTTAGCAGTACATTTCAAAAACTAAAAAAGCAGAGATGTTATGGTTTGAGACACAATTAACGATAAGCAAATGAAAATTTCCATAATAAACTTTATTGTAATAGCCAACAACAAATTAAGCTTGGATGATAATGTTGTTCCTACCTGCATCTCTTTGTTATACCGGTCCATCTCGGCCAGTTTGGTCGAAGTCTCTCTCTCCAGAGCTTCAAGCTGTTCTCGCAGTTTCAAACACGTTCCCTTCTTCTCTGAAACACTCATCTTCATGGCAGACATGGTCGACACTAGCAACAGATCAAATGTACATTACCGTGCCTGCAGGTTTGTTTGCAGAGCAATATAAAGATTTATAGTTTTCTTCCATTTTTTTTTTTATATCTGATAATTCATATTTTATCTTTAAAACAACATGGTGCTGTTGTTGGGTCCAATTCTACTTTGTGATCTGATCAGTTTATTTATATTCAGAATATACTGAAGCATTAGAGCCATATTAGCTAATCAAAAATCTGTTTCCCCGTTCATCAACAGGTGCAGATGAGATGGGCTTTGTCTGCTCATCCGTCAGGACTAACCTGGGGGGTTATTCAGAGACATGTTTTGGAGTTTCTCTGTCAGTCTCTTCTTCTCTGGAGTCAGCTGGGACAACTTCCTCTGGAACTCCTGCCCACCAGGAAATACAAACAAGATGTGCGCCATTAGGGGAAAGTGAATGACGTACATGGCACCATTTTAATCATAAATGACAAACAGCTTTACGATATTAAATCTCAATTGGCAAAACATTATAATAACTCAAATAAACATGAAAACACAACATGCATACCTCTATCTGTTTATGCAGGGCGTAAATATCCTGCTGGCGTGTCTCTTTCCTCTGAATGTTGAGGTCCAGTTCAGTGCTCTGAACTTTCTTCTTGTTCTGAATGTCGCGCAGTCGATCAGAAATCTGACGTTGTTTGGTACCCTGAAACCAACAGAAATCGAAGAACGGAGAAAGGTCATTTAAACTTTAGCTCTGCGTGCATCAGGTCAAATGTAAAGTGTGTTTTCTGTAAAAGTTTGACAGGTGCAAAAAAAAAAAAAAAAAAATCTATCCCTCTCTCTCTTTTAGGCACTCACCACAGCTTCCAACTCCATCTCCAGACTTCTCTTCTTTGCCTTTAGTTTAATGATGTCCTCCTGCTCCTGCTGCTTCTTTACCTGCAGCTCTCCTCGTTTCCTCCTCTCAAATTCCTCCTTCCTCTGACGCTCGAGCTCCCGCTGTGCAGCCTGGAATGATTTCACACAGAGGAAAACATCGAGGTAAAAACATGTCCGTGTGAAACAGAGACACAGCACATGTACGAGAACTAAACACACGACTCATTCACACAGATGTACCTCTCTCCTCTCCAGCTCTCTCTGTCTCTCCAGCGCTCTCTGCCTCTCCAGTTCTTTCTGTCTCTCCAGTTCCCGCTGTCTCTCCAGTTCCCTCTGCCTCTCCAGTTCCCTCTGCCTCTCCAGTTCCCTCTGCCTCTCCAGTTCCCTCTGCCTCTCCAGTTCCCTCTGCCTCTCCAGTTCCCTCTGCCTCTCCAGTTCCCTCTGCCTCTCCAGTTCCCTCTGCCTCTCCAGTTCCCTCTGCCTCTCCAGTTCCCTCTGTCTCTCCAGTTCCCTCTGTCTCTCCAGTTCTTTCTGCCTCTCCAGTTCCCTCTGTCTCTCCAGTTCTCTCTGTTGCTCCAGCCTCCTCTCCTCCTCTTTCCTCCTCCTCTCCTCAGCCTCTCGAGCCTCCCTCTCCTTCCTCTCTTGCTCCTCCTTTTCCTTCTGAGTGCGCCGCTCCTGCTCCCTCCTCTCCGCCTCCAGCAGAGCCAGTCGTCTTTTCTCCAGCTCGGCGTTCCCTTGCTGCATGTTGGCTTTGAACTTATCCTCAAATGACACTGGAAGGAGAAGGAGGAAAAAGTTGCTGTCTGTCTTCACTTTTCACCCACACTTTGTCAGTCCTGTGAAAAATCCTGATTACTTATTTGAGCTTTTGAAAAAAAGATGTTCAAGGAAATAAAAAGAGAATAATTGGTACAACTGCTACTGACAAATAATGACAGAATAATATGAAACTAATTTAATGTAATGAGATTTAGAATATTTAGCTCAGAACCTCTGTTTTTCTGCCTGGTGTTTATGTCACAACAATATTTGTGCTGATGTAGGCATATTTTCGCTTGCCAGTGTGTGTGTGTGTGTGTGTGCAATTATAAACTGCACTGACTCCTCCACAGCTTTAGTTTCTAGGGACTAACTGTGCACAAGGCAGCATGTAAACAAGACTACCTTCCTAGTACTATTGGTATTGTGAGTACTGACGGTTAGGTCTGGTTTTCTGTGGAAGCTCGATGTCCAGGTCATCAATCATAGCTGAATAGAAGGAGGAGCCGGTGCCATTCACTGCACTCCTGTAATAAAGATTTTGAATAAATATATTTTTAAAAATGCACACGTCATTAAATAAACAACAACACATATACAGTATATAAATACAGTCCATCTTTATCTCATGTCATCATTAAAAGAAATGTACATCAAGCGTTTAAATGTAAAAAAGGTGTTTTTACCTTTGTGAGGGTGGCACCAACTCTGGTGGCAGCGTCAGTGGCAGCGGTTGTCCGGTCTTTGCCAGATCCACCAGATGCATCGCTAGAATAAACTCTTCTCCTTTCAGCTTGCCATCCTTATCAACATCAGATAAATTCCTGCAGGGGTGGGGTTACAAGTCAAAAATCCAAGCTGGAATTTGTTGTTCGACCTTAAAGCCAGTGAAGCTGCACACAGAAGAGCAAACTACTTTTTCCTGTTGATTTATGTAACAACTATGCTACCTATTTTCACTTATAAAACTGGGACAATGTGGCTAATGCACCTTTATTCAGAATAAATAAGTATTAGTTATATTGTATGCATGCATGTAGCATTTAGCTGAAGTTATAGAAAACACTGTAAGCTGAGAAATATTTATCATCTAGTGCTCATAAAAGTAGAACATATAATAGACATCAATAAGCTTAAGGACTTTAAAATCCTATGAACCTTTACTGGTAAGATACTACAAGCAGTAATAAATGACAAAATATAAAAATAAAAAAGCTACTCAACTTTAAATGTCTTTATCTTAAAGCTGCCTTTGTTTCTTTAACGTAATACTACTGAGAACATGTACACACACACACAAAGATTTTCTCACCAGATGGAGGCCAGCTGTGTCTGTGTTAGCATTGTGGTTGCCATGGCGTTTCTCACCTGCTGACCTGGGAATATGAATGACGAGAGTCAGAGTGGTTGCGTGGCTCAGATGTGTCGGTCATAAGAGGAAGGAGGGTAAAGTGAGACTGTGAGGTCTGACTTAAACAAGCAACCACAGTAGTTCTTGTCCCTAATCTCTTTAAAACGGGGACCTTTTGAAGTGTGGCAGTAAAGTGATGCTTATATAAAAACCTGTTTAACTGCATAAAATTCTCTTTGATATAAGAGATCAGGGTTAAAGAACGGCATGTTTTAGTTTGGATTGGAACTTAAATGAAAGCAACCCACTTGTGCAATTTATTTAATGAGCTGTGCCACATTAGTGAAGACATCAACTACAAGCCGGACTGGAGTGACTGGGTGAGAGAGCATGTTCATACGTTTGCTATTGTCATTTCAGGAAGTCCTGAGGCTTTCGAGAGAACAGGTCCAACGAGGCTTTTAGAAAAAGATGATGAATGCACACATGTCAGTGTGTGTGTTGAGAAATTTCCAGCATCTGAACACACCCGTAAACACACAACCAGCACTTCCTTTGAGGTAACTAAAACTTAACACAAAGTTAGAAAACAAAAAGCGGGGTGGCAAGTGTTATGAAATCTGTTCACCAACATCCACACCTGCAGTTCTGCAAAGTGCTGCGTTTTGTGTAACACCGTTTAAACGTGCACACAGACATGAGCAGCTCATACCTGTGAGGAATCCAGTCATCTGCTTATCGAGGATGTTGAACTGCTGCCTGTATTTCAGTCTCGAGGCATGCGGCACCGCCCAATCACTGGGAACAGCAGCCATTGGGGACATCGCAGACAGAGATGATGGCATAAAGCTGAAAGTCAGAACACTGCATGCATAAAGAGTGACTGGAAAAGGTGGAAGTTTGTCCTCATGTTTAAAGTCCTGTATGTGAGGGTTTGCTTTACCTGCCAAAGCCAATATCCAGCAGTGGTGAGGCATTGTTCATAGCAGCAGGAGAAGCTGAGTGTCCAGCTGGAGAGGAGTAGAGGGCTGCAGAAAGAGGTAGGCCGAGAAGCGAACATATAAGAACATTTATTTAATGTGATTTGAAACGTCACTTGGACAAATCAGGCAATCTCATGGCAACAACTATAAAAGCAGAGACTGTTTTCTTTTGTTGTTGCTACAGCTGAAAGAAGCCTGAAGACGATGCAGTAACTGATGTACACTGGTCAGAGACAGAAATGCAACAAAGATGGGACAGAGACGCCAAGCTCTGCAAAATAAGACTAAGAGACATTCATTTTCTATCTAAAACAACAGAAATGTTTCATCATTTGCACAAATAAAGATCTTGTATAAATGACGTATTTCTCCTAAAACTTTCCTGCGACATCAAACATTATAGAAGCGATCATCAGTAGATAGATGACTGTATTTAATACACAAGAAACCATGCAATTCCAAGGACCAAGAATATCTGGAGGATCAATCCTATAAAACTACACAATTTCTATTGTGGCAACCAGGTAATAAACAAAGACATCAGGAAGATGTATTCCTGAGAGCACTGGGTAGCATTTGCACAGCTGGAGGTACGTACTGTTGTGTTTTGTTTACAACACGTTAAGAACGGTAAATAAGGGACTGTTTTTGTATAAATAATAACGCCACACAACTCTGAAAGAATCCACAAAACCGTTGACAGAGCAGAAAACAAAATTCAGGTTAGAAGTTAATACGAAGGAGCAACCCTAAGTAGATAAAACAAAACCTCACTCACTCAGAAACCTTTCTAGGAATTTCAAACAAATTTACTGAAGAAATTTAATTCCCTTAATTTTCAGCTTTGTAACCCTCCCCTGGACACTGCAAGTGTAAATCTATCTGGAGTATATTACACTTAAACCCCCTCTAACCATTCGGGACTGAAATTAATGTGTAAAAACAGACAAAAGAATATTTGCCCCTTTTTATTATTATTTTTTTACAAAAAAAAAGGGCCATCCACATGTCATTCAGTCAACTAAACCAAAAAGTGAACATTACAAGCAGGAGCAGTGAGTAGTAAGTCAAGAATGGTGAAGAATTGTAATCTAAAAACCTGCTCTGAAGAAACTTCTTAAAAGGGGTTGAATTACAGAGTATTTTAAGCTGAAATGCCTGGCAGATGAATAATAAAACCAATGGAAATTTTTAAAGAGCAACGGGACTCTTACCAGTAGTCATAGGTCCAGCGGGGCCTGGTGGAAGGAATCCTATGGTACCATTTGACAGTGCATTGCTTCCCATAGTGCCCATCATGGGCCTGGCCGGGGCCGAGGCCATCAGTGGGGTCAGCCCTGTTGATGCAGGAGCATAAGGGCTGAGGCCTGCCATTGGCGTTAAAGGTGAGAGTCCAGGAGATGCCACAGACATGGGGGTCAACATGGCAAGGTTTGATCCAGGCATCATGGGCACAGAGCCAATACCTACAACAAAGTTTAGATGAAACAATTTAAACACATGTGCAAAACATTCATAAACACAACAATAACCAAACCACTGTACCATAGTTGGGGCTGGACATGACTGAGGTGGAACTACTAAGGGAGTGAGCGGGTACTGGAGGCTGTTTCATGATGATTGGCAGTGCTGAGGGAAGCGCTGTACCATGGAGTTTGAGCTTTATGAGCTTCATAGCGATGGAAAACTCCAGCCTGTCCATCTTTCCATCCATATTCATGTCAGCCAAAGTCCTATGAGAACGACAAAAGACAACGAATACATAAACAATGTAAAGAACTGGTGCTTCAAAACATCTGTTAAAGTATCTCATCAATAACAAATGTGCCAATGTTTGAGTAGAAATGTGTGTTTTGTACCAGATCTCAGCCAGCACAGGGGCAGGCAGCCCGGACTGGAGGAAAAACTTCCTCGCCTGATCTCCTACAGAGAGAAAGAAAAAAAATAAAAACTGAAAAATATTTATTTTGTTTATAAATAAATGGATGCAAGTTTACACTGACTGTGTTGGGACTGAAAGGAAAAGGCTCAAGAAGCCAAATGTTGAGAAGCTCACATCTGCATTTCAAATCTGTGTCTGTTTCATGCAGCACTTACATATTTTTTTTTACTGTGTCTTCAGGAAGTTTGGTTTTATTAGATGAAAGGATTAAAACATTGTTGTGGCAAAAGAAGAAGTATTTAAGCAGGAAAGTCGGGGCACATTGGGCACCGGGAGTTTGTACCTGAGATGTAGCCCATTGATGGGGAGAGGGTGTCAAACTTCTGATCATGTTTTACCCTCTCCTCAGGAGTGATTGCCCACATATTTGGACCTAAGGATATAAAAAAAGGACATATTAAAATGATACTGAAATTTAGCAGCTAATTAGACACTCACTTGCATTAATCTTGTTGCTAGCAGTGCCATCTTCATCCCATTCATCTACACTACAGACAGAAAGACACTCAGCTCCTCACTATCCACTGAACACAAACACAAACTGACATTAACCCTGAGCTGCTTCTATCACCAACATCAAACTAACCTAATATTTTATTCATCTGTGCATCTGCATTTATGTCTTGTGTGAGATATAATGAAGAGCTGAAGCCACTTTGTAACAATAGAGAACATTTTTTTTACCTCAGCTCTGTCATCATCATGAAACTCGGTACCATGATGATTAGCCTGCTGACTCAACCACTAACTGTAAACATGATGGTAATAAAGAGCCTCACCATGACTCAGAACTGTCCAAAACAGCTGCTGTGAGGAACTCCAGCATCTATCAGCAAAATTTTAAACGTAGGAATAAAGTAATCAGTCCAAACAAACTGATTAGTTGGTCATTGAGTTACACATTTTTAAGTCCTGTTAGATATTTACAAACATTTGGATAGGTTTAGCTCTAAATTTATGTATAATCCCTTATTTAAATATGGGCAAACTACACCAAGGCATGGAGATGCTGTTTGGTTGAACAGCCATGTTTTTGGTGAAGGACTGTGAAATGAACGAATACATAAAATCTGCAAAAAAAACAACCTCCAAACTTTTGATGAATCCGAGCATGGAAGTACCTGATCCAGAGATGGTTAACAAGCCTACACTTTCCATGATTATGAAATTCTGAAAACAAAATATTAAAATTCAAAAACAAAAGTATTAAGACCTAAAAGGCAAATAAGCAGAGAAATTCCCATAAGATAGCTGCACATAGATGAGATAAGTTAGAAGCTGAAGGCCAGCCTCAGCAGCAGTCAGGAGTTGGGAATGCACTGCTGTATTGACAAAGTGATATGAAGCTTGATGCTGCAGGAGGGCAGAACAAGCTTACACCTTTCAATAAAGTTTACACACAGAAGGCTTTCTACACACCAGTGTTTCTACATGGTCCAGTACAACGGACAAGATTGAAATCATAATAAAATTACGAAGAGTTCCTGCATCTTTAGCCCTGTAACCAAAACTAGATAGAAAGCTGGCATTAAAATACGTACAACTACTACAAGAACTGAAACTGTGTTGACACTAAACACATCTGCAGACCCCCTAAAAATCAATTTATAAAAAGAACACCAAAACAAAACCTCCATTTTTCGCTTCCAATCAACACATTCACTCACTAACTTCCTTCGAACACACAAACAGCAGTGCTCTTACCATTCATGTTTGCACGTGGAGAACTCCCAGTGGCGTCCTCAGCTTCTGCTCACAGCCATCTGCAAAACACAAAGTCACAGTCCAGGCATCAGTCAATACTGCAGCTGAGCAGTGGTGTCACGAGGGAGGTGGAGGAAAAGGGAGGGACAGGAACACACACACACAGAGGCAGAGCAAGGAGACCATTCTGATCAGTCAGCAGTCAGAAACAGAGCTTCTCCAGTTCTCTTTACTCAGGCAAAGACTGGCTGTGTCCCAAAGCTTTCAAACCAATAAGTGCTAAAGCCTTTCAGCTCTATCAACAATGACTCTGCGCAGGCCAGACAGCAGAGTAACAAACACTAAGCAACTAAAACTATACATCCAACTATGCATTTTCGGTTCTTGAAGATCCAGACCACTGTTAGTACTGTATTAGTCATAGTACTAACCGAAGGGACCACAGTGTTCCTGTGGTTTAGAGTGGATGGTCTGCTGTGTTCATTTCATCTTCTGATCCATTTATAATGACTACATTTCATCTGCATCTGGAGGCCAATTTCAAAGTAAACCATTAAAAAAAAGGTTGAGCAAATGTACAAAGCAATTCAGTCAGCTGTTGCTCAGATATATGAATCAAAATAGTGGACTTGAATTGCCTTCAGCTACCCCACTTTTCAACCCAGAAAAGCACTTTTCTGTCATTTCATAAGCATTTTACAAAGTTTATTCCATCAAACTTTAAAACCCATTTGCATGGAGTAACGCCTACATGGACATTGAGTGGAAATGAGCTTAATTTTGAATAAACATGTAAAGTAGCAAAAGGACCAATTACTTATGTCAGTTTAAGGTTAAAAGAGTAAACTTTTCAGCACCAACAAGTGGACCCAAATGGCTCATTTTTTTCTAAACTTATGAAACAGACAGCTAAATAACATAAAAATCATTTGGAAGCTGACCTTCAACTTTTAATGTCTGTTTTACTTTCAATTATAAAAAAGAATTACTACTTGGGTGACTTGAAATAGAAAAGCTGAAACAGTACTGAGACAGAAAGACCAAAAAAAGTCACCATAGGTCTCAATATATGTGGTCTTAATAGAGTATAGTTAAATGTTGATAATTTTTGTTTTCATCCTGGTTACGTTTAACAGCACATTCGCATTACCAGTGTAAGCAGCAGTGACGCTGGCGGGGCTGTAGACTTGTTTAATAATGACTGGGATGGCCACGAAGCTTGTGGTTGGTCATAACATGTCCCAGATTCTGTGTGCACAAACTCAATGAACCATTCATGGGACCCTTGTTGACAAAAGACCAATTCATTGTCATGTACTGGGTTTGCTGGTACGTTTATAGGTTGTAGTGCTCTGTTTGGCTGAAATGCACCACAAAGCTTTTTTCTTATTATTATTTACAGCAGATTTCAAATGCTTTTAGAAGTGGAATAAATAAAGAGGACACTGCTGATGGTTAATAACAAAAAACTCTAAAACTGAGGACTAAATTGTATGCGTGAAAAGTGATCAAATGAATGTAACTTGTAATACAAAACTAGCAGAAGCTTTAACTGTTTTACAGCTCCACACTGGAGACAATGAATGTTTCTGTCACTTTAGACGCATGCTGAACACCTGCTTCCTCTGAGATTATCTGCCAGCCATCATCAGCCTGTCAGTCTCTCATGGTAAAGAGGGAGGAGGAAAAGAACGAGAGGAATTCCAGTCCTGCTGCTCATTGGTTCCTGCCTGGTTCCACACATACAGAAGCATTTCCTCACTAAACGTTAGTTGCCAAAAAGAGTTTCTGGGTTTTAGAAGAGGAAATGCTTTGATGGCCAAGGAAATATATTAGTTTTGGTGCTATGACTGGTTTTTGGACAGTAAGTTTATATTGGAACACCACTGATCTCTTTGGTGTTTGTTTAGGAGAAGACTGACCAGATCAATGCTCTCACAAGTCCAGATAACTAAAAGGGAAAACTAATCCATCACCTGCCATCTGTCACCCTTTCATCTCTCGCTCCTCATCCCTCCTGTCTCCTAAGTGTACCGTTCCCTTCTCCAGTTTCTGTCTTTTATTCTGCACTTTTCCTTTTTACGCATTAATGAATTAAAAAGAAAGTTTGTTTACCACTTAGTCTTACAGAAAACATAGAAGCCAATCCGAACAGAATTTCTCAGAACATAAATTGTTGCTCCCATTGTTCTGAAGGTCATAACTGTACAAACTGTACTCTCATAAAGTTGACAAGTGGATTTTAATGCGTTTCCTGGAACTAATGAAAAATGGCCACCATACAGCACTTCCAAAGAAAATCGGTTTTCTTTTATTTGTTTCTTGTTTTTCCTCTAACATTAGTTTGGAGCTCTGCACAGATACTTCATATAGATATCTTTGGGTCTTTCAGTAAAGTCTGTTGTACTGCTTGTACTTGACCAGGTGAGACAAACAGAAAATCAGATGTTAGAAAGTGTGATTATCATCAAGTCACTGATCGAGCAGATGGCTGCTGGCTGAGATAACTTAGACAGTTCTGCCTGATATCACTTGGGTCAAAAGAAGAAAACAAATCAGCTTAATCTCTGAGGCAAGCACATCCTGTAAGATGAGTTCCAATCTTTTTAAATCGATTATATGTGTAAATACACATCGTACAATGAAGGTGTACAGATATTTAAAAGCAGTCCGTGTTTTGCAGCTTCTTGCGTCACCCGTAACCTGCAGTCAGTACAGAGTGGGAGTCATATCCTGCCTCCTGTGTGCTCAAAACAGGCAACCCTGGCTGAGTAGCTCACAAGTAAACAAGCAACCCCAGCCCAGACTGACCACAGTTCATGTATGATCAGTCTTAAGCTCACAGGCTGGACGTCAGTCGCTGAGCTGGTATTGTTTGGGAACCCAACCTCTTGTAATGTTACACTGCAGGAATTTTAATGAATTAATGAAAGATAGCAGCAGACTGTCTGCTTTAAGGTTTGCTGTTTCCAGAGTGAGCGGAGTCTTACTGTTCCTGACAGGATATCCTCCTGACCCACTGAAGGACTGGCAAACTCAGCTTTGCAAACCTCATGCAAATCCTTTCTGAAATCGTCTAGCGCACACACACACACTCTCGCACAGGAACACACACTGTGTCAGCAGAGGCGAACCCTCTATCTGCATCAAAGCAAGCTCACAGAGGTGGAATCGGGCCAGTGGTCAGCTCCACCTCACATCAAAACACATTTGGTTTGTATTTCACCAGTGATGCAGAACCTTTTAAAAGACAAACCGCAATAAAGTAAAAACTGACGAAAGAGACACAAGTACTGTCATACACTTACAGCTAATCCTAAGTTATCTCATAACTGCTGTCATGCTTGAGCACATAAATAGGAACGTGAATCATGTTGGCTCCTAACTTGACACTTGTGAAACTTAGCTTGCACAGACATGCAGAGGTGTGGGAGCAGTCAAGTGTCATGAGCAGTCATGAGCAGTCATGAGATCTACATGCGAAAAGCGGGTAAACAAGATTTTTTAATATCAATCTGCACCTGCAACGATTACATGTCAAAACTGATTTATCGTTTTATTATTAACTTTAGAGGTTTCAAACATCAAAGTTCCTCTGTAATTGTTAAGAGTTTGCAATTTGAGGTCTACAGAGTAATTCTCAGTGTATAACTACACTGAATGACTCTTCAAGGTCATTTTGAGCCACTTCATTTTGAAACTCCAGCTGACTGGAGAGTGGCTGTAAAACAACCCCTCTGCTTCCTGGACTGTGGTTTCCTCACTTCAGATCTGGCTTCGATGGTCAAACCTCACCCGCTTCAGTTCCACTTTGAGACGTGTTGACAGACTGGGACGCTCCAGTCTCACAGTGAGTATAAACACACAACACAGGAAAGTGTTGGATAAATAAATTGGCCGTTCCTGACCTAGCTCCTTCAGTGAAACTATGGTTATTTCAGTTTACCCATGAGTGCAGTCAGCTGTCTGTTTATTCTTTGTTAAATCTGATGAACACTGTAGCTTGCTCTGAACGGGACCTCCTTCAGGAAATGAATATATTCTCTGTTCTTAATGCCACAATTAATTCATTCCACCACTTGTTTTTTCACTGAATATAAAACTATGCCTCCCTCCCTTCAATGCCCTCATCACTACAAACAAGGCCTGTCTGCCAGTGCCGTTCTAAGAAATTACTGATGTTCTTCCGCCTCTCACGCTGACCTCAGCTCCAACCACAACCCTGCCTCTGCTTGCCGACTCTTTCCTCTCTTCTGTGTTAGTCTTCTTCACCTATTGACTCCTGTTCAACAGATAATCCACAACACATCCACTCGCTTTCAAGCATCCAAAACAACTGCAGTGTTTGCAGAGCCAGATTAAAGTGTTTCAGGGAGGATTTGATTCATTCTGTTTGTCGTGTTGAGCTTTTTGTTTGTTTGGATTGTTTTTTTTTTCCTAAGAGGCAAGGCAGGCCTCTCCCTCCTTTCTCTAGCTTTGACCCACCCTGATTTGTACACATCTTGACATGACTGGAAAACGTACACTGATAAATGAAGCTGGCTCATAATAGTTCAACGTGAAAGACCCACGAGCAACATCTGAGCTGAAGCTTTTTGAAGCCCAAGCTGTAGGATGTTATCTGAATCAACTCCTTGACCGGAACGACAATAACACAGCTCCTGCAAGGTGGACAAAAAAAGTAAGGCCACTGCGCAGCGTCCAGTATGCAAAACATTTTCCGAGAAACATCTTTATCCATTTGCATTGTGGTGAGTGTTTAATGCCAGAAACAAACACTGGCAGATTAGCACGTTGTATTAAGATGGCAAATTCTCTTCTCTTCACCTGCCTTAGGGTTATGGTTGTGACAAAAATTATATATTTTCCCCAAGAACACAAAAACAAATGACATCTGAACTTTCCCGTGCAGGACTATTATTATCAGTCTATTTGTTTAAGTAAAAATACATTTCTAAAAACAGAATTAATACTGTAGAGCACACGTCTCCAACTCGAGGCTTGTGAGCCAAATCTGGCCCTTGTTACCATTTATCTGGCTCCCCGAGGTAATATTTTCACATTAGATCTGGATCCACCAATCTGTGACAGACAGAGATTTTAAATCGCTTCTCATTTGGTTTAAAAAACTGAGCCTGTTTCGTGTGGATTTCTCATAAGTTAGTCAACCTTGAAGCCAAGAAAAATTAGATACACAACAGCGAATGCCAAACGAAACCGATCGAATTCTCACAGCTGAGAAAAGAATCAATTAATGTGCGTCGGGGCAACAGAGAGTCTGCTTTAATTAACTTTTTCTCTTCTTATCTCAAAGTCAAACATTCAGATATTTACTGAGGATTTCTTTGTAACTGGGTTGATGGATTGCACTAAAATGTCTTACTAGGAAATATACAATGAAATCTAACCATAAATATAATCCTTGTGTAAGTTTACCTGATCCTGGCTTTTCTTGTCTCTCACGTTGAACAATCAGAGACCCAGAATGGGACAGCCTACAATAGGTCTAAAGCAATGATTCCCAAAGTTGGGGTCGGGACACTAGTGTGGGTCACTCAAAACCAAGTAGGGGTCCTTAGATAATCTACAGATATCAACTTACAATAAAAAAACTTAGTTTTTATGCTATGCTTGCACCATATTCGTTACAAAAACTTGAAATACAAGTCCATAAAGTGATTTAAAAAATAGCATAATAAGGGTGAAGACTGTTTGTGTTGTCATTATGTCCTTATTTAATAGAGTCATTAGCATTTTTGGATGTTTAAACAGCCAACAGATGTGGTCACACAGCTTTGGCTTGGGAACCACTGGTCTAAAGAATAAAAGCTAAAAACCAGCCCCAAAGTTGCACTGTCACCCTGTGTTTTCCATGCAGACAACCCTCCATGTTTCTGTAGATGAACTGATAGGGTTACATTCCCTGATCACTTGTCACCAGCCACCGAGACCTGCAACCTGTTCGACCAGTTTCAACCGAGAGGAATTTGGGAGACTTTCAGGCAAATCTGCCTTTTTGCGAGCTTTCCAACATGAGCCCGACCTCGAAGCAGAACCTGTGATTGACCCAAACCTCTCGGAGGTCCGTAAACCCACCACTTCATAACAACACAACACAGCTAGCTAACCGAACCACGGTCCCAGCTGGTTGTTATTGAGTTTAGCACTGTTTTTTGTTTTTGTTTCTCCTCTCATACTCCGAAATTAAAGTCAAAACCAAACGGGACAGTAAAAATCGTACCATAAAACGCGCGTAAAGCGTAAAAGTTAATCTCCAGAGGTTCGAACGGTGTCAACAATAAACTTACACTCGTGCTTAGATAAGCAGTCTGGCTTGCGTACCTCACACGGCCGGAAAAAAAAATAATAAAATAAACCAAACTTCTGAGCTTCCAGATACGATCATCCACGACTTCTGGGCGGCTCTGCGTCTGCTCAGCGTCCGCGGAGGGTCGCGGTTTTCCGGAGAAAGACGCCGGGGAACCTGTTGCTGACAGCTCGGAGCGTCACACCGACAACAACATGGCTGACGATCACCGGGAGGCTGAGCCGCGGGGCTCTGTTAACGTCCGACCGGCCGCGGTGGGAGGAGGCAGGCTGGGGAGGGAGGGACCACGGAGGACAGAGGGGGGTGGGGGGACGGAGGGGGACAACAGGGGACAGGCGAACCCCATGAAGACAAGACACAGAAAGGACAGCCGGACGCACTAAGCTGCACTGGTTTTAATAGAGCCTGAGTTACAGCTGGAGCTCAACCACTTCCTGTTTGGTACAGGCCCCATAAAATTAGGGCCCCACATTTCACCTGACAATAAATAAATAAATAGTGTCCACTGTGAAGAACTCTATTGAGGGCAAACTTGAAACAAAGGAATGTAAGTGTAAGTCATAGGAAGAGGCGACAATAAAGTGAGGCCCAAAACAGACAAGATCCACAGTGACTTCTGCACGGCTGCACAAAATGTCTTAAGAAAAAAGTTCAAAATGCAAACAAATAATTATAATAAGATTAATGACCTAAACTCAACAGGGTTTGAAATTGTGTAACTTTTCATCATCGCTGGTGAACAAGACTCCCAGAAACTTGAACTCATTCACCTGTGTGAAATTTGTTGCAAGTAATTAGGAGTATAGAGAAACTAAGTAGATGCAAACATGTTTGCAGATTTTATTCCCTGTTCTGTCCTCAAACAGATTAAAATCTGGATTTCTAAACCAAAGTTGCCCACAGAAAGTGAGTCTTTTTCACATTGTGAACCTAGTAAAAATGTAAAATGTGCTCAGCCTATATAAATGCAGAACAATCACCATTTGGTGTTTAATTAGGACCATAAACTCTTAACAGTCAACTTCGTTTTCCTGAATTGTAATTTTCAATTATCTATACTGCATTGTTTGTAAATATTTGCACTGCAAAGTGCTGTGAAAATCAATGGCAAAATCTAGAAATCTGAGTCTAGAAAACTCTGGATATTGAACTGAGAAATATGTAAATAAATTAGCAGCTGATACACTTAACCTTTAGTATACCCGAATGAATGTCAAAATGAAAGGCATAGACATTAAAAAAATAAAATGAAATGAAATATAACTACTAACATGGATAAACACAAGACTGTACCACAAAATAGCGAAGCAACTACAAAAACACTAAATAGCTGATGCAAAATAAACAACAAAATCAAAAATACATAAATAATTTTAGAGAAACAAAGTAATAATAATAGTTTGAAAAATCCTTGCTTTTATGCAGAAATTACAAGTCAAACTACACTAATTTGAACAAAAAGGACAAACACATTTTTACTACATTATCCATGGTGCTTTGCGGCTGCTTTGCGACAGTTTACGGCGTTTTCCGACATGACGTACCGCGGTTTGTTTCCGCTTCTCAATCCTGTTCGCTGAAGAGAGAAAAATGTTCAACAAGAAACCTCGGAAAAACTTTCGGCAGAGAAAAAAGAGCTCCAGCGACGATGAGAACAAAGAGACGAACAGCGGAGAAGGAGGTGAAAACGAGAAAGCCCCGGCAGCGATAAACAAGCCTCCTAAAACGGCTCCGGGCCGCGGCATCTCCTGCTGCTCCAAGCGGGAGGCGACGCCTCCGAAACCGGACAGCAGCGACGAAGAAGTCGGAGGATCGACGCTGGAAGTGGCGGAAGAAAGAAGAGAGAAGGAGAATTTTGGGACAAGGAAAGCAAAAAACGCGGTCCTCAGTTTCTCTTACGACAAAGAAGGTAGTACACCTGGGGCTTTGAAGTTAATATTTTTTATTGCTGTGATTTGATCATTTATTTATCTCTTGCATCTGTGTGTTAGCTGCCCAAGGGACCCAGATAGAAGTGTACTCTATTTTACAAGATCTGGAAATAAACATAGACTCAGGCTCATGGTATATATACAATCCGCAGAGGGTAATATTTACATCCTTTTGCTGTCACAGTTGAAGAGTCAACTTTTAAGCTGAAGAGGTCCTCTGATAAAGCAGTGCTGTTTCAAGTCAGGAAGAAAGAGGCTCCATCTGCAAAACCCAGAAAAGGTTGGTTCATCAGGTCTTCCTGTTAAACTGTTTCATTTTGTATTATAACTGAAGCAGGACTTTGAAGAAATAAGTCAGATCTATCTATCTATCTATCTATCTATCTATCATGTCAAGCAGCTCATTAGAATAACACAAATTTCACAACACAGCAGAACAACAAAAACATGATGACAACTACTTCTTCTGTATCTTTACTGTCTTCCAGCCCCAGGTGGTGTTGGTGTCCCATCATCCAGTTCTCCCAGGCACAGCATTGAAGCTTCACCACGTTCATCTCATAATGATGATGATGAGGTTGATGATTACAGCAGTAACAATGATGACAGTGATGACGATGATGCCAGATCTCAGTCACTTAACTCAGACTCTGACTCCAGCCACTCTTCTGTCAAACAAAGTACGTGTTCTATATGTAGTGTTGAAGAAGTGACAGAGTTTTTGTGTATGTATAATTGGATTTTGAGTGCGTAAAGTAAGATGTGTGTTAATCCATATTCATATTCATTTTACCCTCCACAGCAGTTATACCTAACGCTGAGGAGATTGATGTGGCCAGGAGGCAGCGTCGTGCTGCTCGAGCCCAGAAAGAGTTCATTCCTCTGAGCAGAGATGGCCGAAGCTCGGCTGGCAGCACCCCAAGTCACTATAGCAGAGATGACGAAGACGATGATGATGATGAGCAAGATGATCATGAGAGAAGAATTGAGTTCGCTCCACGAATGAAGAGCATCAGGGAGAGGATTGCAGAAAAACTAGGTATGAGTATAGATAAGTTGATAAAAATACTTTTTTATTTTATTTCTTCAGACATAACAATCTTCTCATATTTGATCTGTGTGAATCATTCTGTTTTCTTTTTAGCATGGAGATTTTGTAAACTGTGGATATAACATTATCTTATCTTTTGTTTGTGTGAATCAGGAGGAAGTGATGGCAGTTTCTCAAGCTCTGGTGGGGAGGAGCAGGAGCTTTGGGAGCAGACTCAAATTGACAAAGGAGTCAAGAGACAACCAGGAGAGCAGGTAGGAAGGCTTACTAAACATCAAGATCTTTTATTTATATTTTTTAATAATTTTTAATGTTTTTGTCGTGGATTGTCTCCTTTTTGTCTGGTGTGATTCTTCACCTTCTTTCAATGGCTTTAAATTTGGCCATTGCATATTCATTTATTTTTCCGAAAGCCCTTTGCCAGTGTAGCTTCTCTCTCCTTATTTAAATATTCTTTTTGTTTTTTCTCACCAGAGTCCATCTGGCAGTGAGGCCAGCAGCTGCAGCAGCAGCAGGCGAGCCAGAGAAAAGCACAAGAAGAGATCAACAGGGCTCAAAGTCCCAAAGACTCCCCCTCCCATTTCTGTCTCAATGATTAAGAGAAGGATCACTGGAAAGTTAGTATCTTGCATTTGGACCACAGAATAAAAATTTTAAAATATCATGCAAAAACCTTGAAACGCAGTGATACTCCGGCAAGTCCATTGAACATTTAATTATGAGCCGTAAAGATACAATATTAACATTTTGATCTAATAAATCATTTGTGTAATTGCATTTATCAAGACATATCTAAAATCTAAAAATCTGATATCTAAAATGCAGTTATCATAGAAAATAACATTTAAAGCAGGAACAGTGATATTCAAGATGTTTTGAAATAACTGGTCAGAGTTTATGCATCAACATTTATGCATCAAACCAGTTGAATTGTTTTGTAGGTATCTTATAAAGCACATTTTTGCAACTAATGCACAGCAACTAAAATGAAAATTACATTCCAGAAAGTCATTGCTGTCAGCTCATCTGTGACTGTTGAAAAGCTTGCCATAGAACTACTGATAAACATAGCAGTAATGGTATAAAAAAAAAAATTAAAGAACAAAAATACATTCATGTTTATATTAACCATTGCATGTTTTTAAACTTCAATGCCAAATTTTATTCTTGCCTTTTGCGTTTCTGCCTAGACTGGACTCCCTGAAGGAGGTGCACAGAGCGCGACAGGCAGAGCTGAGGAGAATGGAGGGAGACGTCGAGAACGCTAAATCCTCCTTGGAGCTGCTGGAGGAAGGTTCCTCAGAGAGTCAGCTCAAGTTTTACAGGACCATGACCCTTTACGTCCACAACCTGGTGGAATGTCTGCGGGAGAAGGTCTGATTTTAATCAGCTGTCTCAATTCATTTCCTGTTACCTAACCTATCATGTGAAAGCATTCAAGTAAAATAATTATTCAAGATACTGATAAAACCTGACACCAGTCCAAAATAAATACACAAAGGACAGAAGGTTTGTAATGGAAAACTCCACAGACCAATTTACTAATTAATGTTTTAAATTCCAGAGACTCTTCAAGTTGTCTGTATATAAAGTTTTATTGTTTGTACTTAAATATGTTTCATTACATGAGAATTAATTGTATGTTTTTGACTTCTAAACTACAGTTTATCCATGTTTATTTAGAAATATTGATAAAAAAATCGTTGTTGTTTTCAGATTGTCGAAATCAATTCTTTGGAACTGGAGTTGCACACCCTGCTGTCCGACCAGACGGAGGCACTGTTGGCTCAGAGACAAAAGGGGATCCAGGAGCGGGCTGAGAGCCTGCAGCAACTCAGCTGTGAGTGGCGTCTTTGTGTTCCTGCGTATTACAAATAACACTACAGTTTGCATCAGGGAATAATCTCTGGTTTGGAAACGTTTACATTAACTGGATGTTCCTTTGCAGATAACACGGATGAGCAGAACGGCAGCTCAGCCAAGGAAGAAAACACGTGGAGGTGAGTGCAATAAAAATGTATTTCCAGTTCAAATATTTGTTTTTCATCAGTTTGTTGCTGTTTTACATTGTAATAAACGTATTCTGTAAGGGCTGTGAATCTGAAGTTACAGACTGATTAAAGATTTGTTAATTTGTTAATGTAAATTACAGCACAGCTGACCTTAATGCAGAGGAAGACTTGGAGTTACATAAAGACACACAACCCACTCCAGAAGAGGAGGAGCAGATGCAGAAAAGAATAGGTATGGTGGAATTAAACCTGTTATTTTACTGTGTCTTAGAGCCTCAGCTTACAGGTTTTATTTTGTTGATGCATCACACTTTAATGTGTGTTAAAAATGCAGTTTGTTCTGCTACAAACTTTAACCTTAAGTAACTTATGTATTTTAGATGAGAAGTAGTATAAGCCTTTTGATATTTTACAATTCTAGTTGCTCGTATTTGTTGTTTTTGGCTTTCATTGTGCAACTAAGTAAATGAACGAATACACTAGGCTGTGAGAGCTCTTGCTGACTTGTCTCACTTTCAGTCCTCTGCTGTGTCATTAGCTGATATCCAGTTGCGGTCCCAGGCGGTGTTTTCTGATGTCCAAGACGACTTCTGCGACGTAAAGAAGATTCTGTCTCGGTTTGAAGAATGGAGACGATCCTTCTCGGAGTCCTACCACAATGCCTACATCTCTCTGTGTCTGCCCAAGTTGCTGAACCCCATCATTAGACATCAGCTGCTGGCATGGAACCCTTTAAAAGTAAAAGTTAAAAAAATATACATGTGAATATTCAGAAACCCTAAGGCTTCTTTAAACACAGCTTGTTTATGTTGTGTATGTGTTTGTGTCTCAGGACGTCAGTGGAGACTTTGAAAACCTCCCGTGGTTCACAGCAGTGGAGACATTTTGTCACGGCCACGACCACGAGGAGCTCGAGCACACAGACAGGCAGACGCTCTCTAATGTCATCGAAAAATCCCTCCTCCCCAAAATAACCGGTAACGTCCTGTCTCTTTCTACCACACATGCTTTGACTTTCACCTGATCTTGGCCACACAAATTAAATTAAAACATGCAGTAGATGAGAGCGTCAAAGAATAATAAGGGCTGATTGAAGCTGTAAGTTACAGAACAGAAACAATCAACAGATAATCTTTTAAGTGGGCTGCTTTAATAAAAAAAGGACAAATTACAGTGTAGTCTTAGCTTTTAGCTTTTTATTTTCAAGTTATGGTACGCTGGCTCTGAAATTACCAGATGAGGATGTTTCAGCAGGCAGATAATCACTGAACTGCTTCTTTATAATCTGTTTCAGTTTAGGAATGCAAAACATTTTATATCAGAGAATTTAGGATTTTACTTTGTTTTTCTCTGCCTGCTTGAGAAACATGATATTTGAATGTTTCTTCTGCTTGCTATCTGTTCATCTTTAACCAATTTTTTCTGCACACTGCTGTTCACCTAATATATAATGGTGTGCTGTCAAAATGAAGCCACAGATGTTACCTCTTTAAGGAAGATGCTCAACATTTGCTTTAAAAAGCTCATACAAACTAAATTAACTTTACAAGTGGGATATAATACGAGTGGTTTTGTGATTAAAATTCAACCGTTTGACATATATGTATTAAGCATTAGTGTTCTTAAATCATCTTTTGCAAGTGCTATTTTAAACTACAATTGAGTCACCTTGTGTGTGTTTGTGTAGCCTTTGTGGAGCTGGTGTGGGACCCCATGTCCCACCAACAGTCGGCCTGCCTGTCTGGTGTTTGTCACAGACTGAAGGAGGATTACTCCATCTTTGAGGGAGAGCAGAGCAAACCAGTCAAGGTAAAGGCAACATGATAATCACGCTGACTGTGAGCAGTTTGTCTGCTGCAGCTTCTAATTGCTTAAATTTTGAGGTACATGAATGCCATATGTGTAAACGGGATAAAACATTGTTGTAGATTGTAGCATAAGTTGTATTTCCGGTGTGGATTTGTCTCATACAGGGCTTAATTGAGGCTGTGGTCAGCAGGCTGAGGAGCTGTGTAGATGAAGACGTTTTTATCCCCCTGTATCCCAAAAAGTCAGTATACTTATATGCCCATTAAATGTTAGGTGAATACTTGAATGTCTCTCTGTAAAAGCATTTATTTTTGTTTCTGTCATCTTTGAAGATTCATACCCACGTAAATTACATCCTCTTCTTCTTTTGTACAATTATTATATTGTCTCTCTTCCCTAATTGGAGGTGATTGGTTATTGATAAGTGACTTAGATATTTTTGTAGATTTGAGATCAACCTTCTGTTATGATCTGAATCTTATTAACACCGTTTGCTTGTCTGTCAAGGTTTTTAGATGACAGATCATCTCCTCAGCGTCGCTTCAGAGATGAGCAGTTCTGGACAGCTGTAAAAGTACTGCCTAAAAAGAAATTACCTCAACTTGTTCATGTCTTTGCAATAATATAAATAAAGTGAACCTGTCTTTTTAATCCGGGTCGTATTGTGTTTCTGATAGCTACTAGATAACATGGCAAAGTGGGATCAGCTGCTTCCTGACTCTGTTTTAAAAGAGTTAATGTTGGACAAACTTCTGAATCGATACCTGATGATTACCTTGAGTAGCCAAACCCTGTCCAGCAGCAGTGCTGCCTCCGCATGCAAAAAGGTATTTAAAATAGTCCTTGGAAATGTAGAATTGATGTATTATTGGTGTAATCTGTAATGTTTGATCTTAATAACCCGTATTATTCTGGTCATCAGTTTCTTTGTTAGTGAAACTGCACTTCTTCCTCTCTCCAGATTGCAGATTGTGTTCCTCTTTCTTGGTTCAAAGACGAGAGCGTTTGTTTGCCCCAGATGCAGAATTTCAGAAACTACGTAGTTCAGAAAGTACACAGCATCTGCAAACAGCAGCCTCCTGGAGATCCAAACACCAAGTAATGAAACCACACACGTTTCTGTAAAAACAAAGATTTTAGGATGGATGTCAAATCAGCTCACTTGCTGAGAAATGAAAAAAAGACTTAAATTATTATTTCCACCAAATAATAAGATCAATATTTATGTCTTGATTTAAAATAAAAACTACCCACTTACATAGCTGTTGTATTCACCTGATACGTTTTTATAGACAAGCAGCAGTGACTTTAAATCACATTAAATAAATTAATTTGATTAATTTCTTTACATTAAATTAGGTACGTTTCCTCTGCAGGTCTGCTGTGACTGAAGAACTGAAGGTTCTGAGTAGAATCAGGTGCTACGACTCAATCGTGGCTATAACGGAGAAATATCGCTATGAGGACGTCGTCTACTCTCACCAGCTGCTTAACCAAGAGACTGTTTGAACAAGAAACGCAGAAGGAGTAAAAGGATCAACCTGAACGGATTCATGTGTAAGAGGGAGAACAAAAACAGTTTTCTTGTTTAGATTTAATGTGCAAGTAAAACAGTTCACAATTTTAGTCGTAATTTCTTTGCCGTCCTGTATAAATGAGTATATTTTTATGAATAAAGTTTTTCATTGAGATTTTGTGGTTATTCAGTTTAGTTTCACTTTAAAGTAGAATACAAAATAAAGAATTTGGCATTATAAAGCAGAAGCTGTCTCTAAACAACAAATACAACATTAATTTTGTTCTGAAGCAACAGATTTCAAGGCCTGAAGGGATTTTCATATTTTATAGCCTCATGTTGATAGTTTTTTTTCCTTTTATAGCCATCATTATCCTGGCTGGGTGACAGAGGCTTTTGAGTTTAAAGTTAGTGAATGAGCTTTTATTTTTTTTTTTTAATTTACAGGCACCAAAACCCTAAAATGTCTACAAAATCCCAAAGTTACCTGTTGATCATATGGCAAGCTGAGCATTGTAAAATTAATTTTACTGTACAACCTTGGAGAAGCCAAATTAAACCTGGAGAGGAAATGTATATGAAAAAAAGACCATACATTAAATCCTTTGCAGACTTTGCGTTTATTTAAGGCAGACACAAAGCTAGAAACACCAAAACTCAAAACTTTCACAAAATGCTTCAACAGGAACAACAGGTCAGGATTGAAATCAGCTGTACGTGAAACTATTCTGGTCCTTAATGCTTAAAGTTTAACCTACGAACTAAACACCGTGACTAAAGAGATGTTGACCGTCCTTATAGTGCAAAAGCAACAGCAAGCGTTTTAAAACAGATTCAAAAGAAAAATGATGAACTTTCCAAAGTGTTTTTAATAAAATAAACTTGAATGTGAACAGGAGCAGATTGATTTACTCCACTGAACTGGAACAAACATTTAAAGGGTGCCAAGATTTTTTCCCCTCAAAGTCACATCTGATCGTAATAATAGGCATGTTTTTTTTTTTTAAGTTTGAGCTGTTAATGGTGCTTAAATCACTCACTGTACTTCAATAAAGCCTAAGTCTGAACAGAGACTGGGAGTGAGATGAAACGTGAAGTTTCCTCAAATCCAAACGTTCTGCCTCCAACCTGGATGGAACAAAATGACCACGTTCCCCTCAAACAGAATACAGAAAACTTTAAGAAAAGAATGGAAGCTTGTATAGTATGAGAGTTTTGATTTGTTGAAAACTAATGCTCTTTCTGCATTGTGTGTGTTAGTGCACAGAGAAAAGACCGACTTGTTTTTAAAACAATCTTATAAACATTTGAGTACCAAAACGGTTCTTTCTGTATTGTTTCACTTAAATTATGCCCGTGTTCAGACACATGAAGTGAACCAAATCTTGTTGAGTTTTTGTTTTTGGTTATTAGCAATAATTATGTTAGTGGACGATGACCATGCAAAACCTAACGGTCGTTTTATTGTTCTTATCCAGGAAACTCCACGACAGTCATGCTTTGTTTTACGTTTGCAGTCGGGAAGGTTTCTCTCCAAATCAAAGATTTAAATTCTGAAAACGTCACCAAAAACTAATTTCTGACTTCAGTGTGGCTCTGTATATCAAATATGTCTCCTTTAAAACTTCCCATTTGTTATGTGTAGTAATTAGTGCTCACAAAAACTTGGAATACAGCAGCAGGAAGGGGACAAACTTCTTAGATGACGGAAAACTGGATGCCGTGTTTATTGAGGCGGTCGATGAGTGTGGTTTTTGCAAAAGCACCTCCTGGAGTGTACACTCCTCCCCTAGAAAACAGATAAAGACAAAAAAAAAGAGAAGTAAATTAAAGTCAAAGTTGTTTTCAAACTTAAGTCTCAAATATTTCATCAGCTGGTGAATGAAAATGATTTATTTGGGTTGTTTTACATTTATATACCAATATAAACACTTCAACAAATGCACAGGTTAAAACCCAATGAATTTTCTTATTCCAAAAGGTTTATTTCTTTGGCAAAATTTTATGTAGCAGTGGAAAAAAGGATAAACCCTTTATGTTATGGTGCAGATTCTGACTGCTAATCAAGTAGAAGTGTTCAAATTAACCAACAAGGGATTTATGACCAATCAGATTAAATAGCATATTTGAGTGCGATTCCATCTTTGGGTCACAAAGTAGATCTGGACTGTGAGAACTCACTTCTTGGGCAAAGCTGCAGGTTCGTTGAGAATCGTCAGCGCGGCCTGAACCATGGCGATGGGCGTGGCCACGTAACCAACCTCTGAATGATGACAAAGAGAAGATTTAATGATTAACACGCTAAAGAACAGGTTAGTGATCTTAGCATTAAACTTTGTGGTAACGTTAAAACTTTAATTTAATCTACCTGGTCCCTGAACCACTGTGCGGATCTTGGCGTTGGGTTTGCCCTGGGAGGGGTCCTGGTCCTCTGTGTAGCCCTCACCATAGATGGAGAACCGGAAGGACGAAGCCTCCATCTAGCAGACAAAGCAACACAAAACAGAACAAATGATTAGAAAACAAGTTTTGTTTTTATACATTTCTATATGTAATTCTAATTTTTTATTTTATTTTTATCCTGTCATTATTTCACCTGTTTTCTGGTCGGTCCAGCCTTCGAGAAGAAGCCAAAGGAGAAGAACTCTGGGTACTGAACAAAGACACAAATGAGCATCAAACTGTTTCAAAACGCACTGGATGTGTGCGTCCTGTACTGAAGAACGTGTGGTCACAGCCAGTAGCCAAAACACTTTATATCTGGTGCATTGTTTACTCTTTGTTTACCTTGGTGAGCAGGCTGCGTCCAAAGCTGAACTTGACCAAGAACCAGAACATCATGCCAGCAAATATCAACTTGAAAATGTTTCCAAGACCTCCAACTCCAGCATATGCTCCATACTGGACCTGGGATTAAAATTAACAGGAGGTAAAAAAAAAAAAACCAAAAACATGCTGCATTCATGCTACCAGCATCTGACAAACAAATCTGCTGAAGAAAAAAAAAAAAGGATTTGATCCTAAATTCCTTAAGAAATCATTGAATATTGAAACTGAATGGTTCTTATTTGACCATCAGAAGTCACACACTATCAAAGCATTTCGTCCAGAAGAAACTAATGCATTTCTCTTAATTACTAATCCCAACACTAACCGGTGTGGCCTGATGTTCTTCTGTCAGGAAGCGTTGTGTTCTTTTTACAACAGCGGGATCAGAACCAATGAAGGGTACAGCATACTGCTGGATCTCATTACTGTAGAACAGCGCTCCTCTACAAACACACACGGAAAAATTTAAAACATTTGTTAAAAGTACACTCATCCCCATATGTGTACTTTAACATATTTTTTTTTGAGGTGGTCATTTTGAGTTTGCTCTCTGTACCTGCGTTTCAACTTTGGGCCAACAACGGGGAGAGGTTTGTGATTAAACTTCCTCCGAAGACTTGGGAGCTTCTGGCGGTCAGACAAACCGTAGATGGCTGACTGCCACGTGCCGTCGTGAATACATCCACCCTGACAAACACACAGAAGAACAGAGGCCGTGAATAATAGGACAAAGAATGCATGTGATATGAAGAAAAAAAAAAAAAAAAAGATGTGTAAATACTAATGACTGCAAAGACAAGAAGAGGAACACAGGTAAATGTGTGGGAGATCAGGAATTAAAAGCCGTTTTAGTTAATGAACCTATGAGTAATGTAGTAACAGACCTCAGATCCTGAGTTGACGGTCAGGAAGCTCTCCACAGAAGTTAGGGTACCTGCAGACAAACACACAACAGTTTGAAAAATAAAACTTCTTGCAAAGGTGCGTCTTTGAGCTCCAACTTTGGACATGAACGTAGACTGAATGTGTGCAGACCTTTGAACTGGTCCCTGGTGTAGAGGACTCCCATGTCTGCAGGAATGGAGTCGAACCCACAGCTCCCGATGATAAAGATTCCTTTCTCAGCTGCCTGGCTGTTGTAGTTCAGCTGCATGCTCTCCAGAAACTATACATACAGAAACATACACACACGTGTGTATATGAAGAAATGAGACATACTTTCCTGCTAGAAATTTACCATTTTATATTGAATAAAATTCAGATTTTGTTTTTTTCCCCTAAAAGAAAATTCTATCATTTTTTTGGCATAAACTCAGAGCAGAATTTTTAAAAATTAAGATCTGATGAAATATTAAAATAAAAAACTGATCGCAGATGAAAAAACAAAACAAAAAACTTGCTACAGCTTCAATTTTAAAAACTAGATGGAGTTTAGATGAGACAACAGCTTAGAACATCCTGTTGTCCTAAGGTGACAAAAAAAACAAAACAAGGAACTAGTTTGTTTCTTTCACAGAACTTTTTAGGAATCAAAACTGTACCAAAACACCCACTGACCCGGTTGTGTTTCAGTTTATGTTGCACACAAACCAGTATGTGGCAGCAGCTGCTGGCATGTGGCCAAGTTGGAGATGAATTTGTTTAAATGGATACAGCATGAAACACAGCGTGACTCCGATTTAATCCAAACACAGAGTTTCAAAGCTGAATTCCAGGACCTCTGAAGGAAAACATTCATGCAATGTCCACCGACAGTAAGCAGGCCTTACTTATAGATTTAATTTAAGTCAGACGTGTCATCCTAAATGAATGAAGTACCACTTTCAGCTTGCATGTTATTTATTTAAGATGCTTTAAAACTGAGTTCCGAGGTGATAAAATGATCACTGTAGCTCAAACCAACATGCATGTTGAAATGAAAAATAATCTTCCCCGTTATAAATGACATTAGATAATACATCTCCCAGCGCTGTAGATACCTGCGGTTCTCCACTGATGTCGATATGATGAGCTCCGTTCTCCACGCAGGCTTTGACCACTGGCTCACCGTAGAATCTGTACTATAAAAGAAAAAAGATACAAAAACACAAATTAGTTCAAACTTCTACCTTTTTAAACTTTTATTCTAAAAAAATTTTAATTTTTGTCTGAGGGAGGGGGAAAAACTTACACATATTTTGATAAATACCCAATAAATTTAATCCTCACTCCTATTTAGATAGAAAATTGAATAAGACAAATTGTTATATGAAGCAGGTTGTCTTTCTGTTTTAAAACGTTTGGAGTTTATTTAATCATATCTGCTCATTGACTACCGTAGTGTAGTTCATGTGTAGCCTTTTAAAGTAACAGTATCTGGCTGCTTTTCTGTACACCTTCATACCAAATTTTACTACACAAACGTAAGCTGCAGAGTAAGTTATATTCTTAATAAACACCACTAACAGAGCTTATATCCTAAGATAAACATGACTCTGATGTGTTTTTCCTCACTCCAGGAATAAAGGAACTTTTTTGCATATCAGAAAAGAAAGCAAAAGATTTTAAAAAATCAAAATCAAAGTGTGGTTTGTATTTTTTTGTTGTTGTTCCAGTTCCGTTTGAGCTTGAAACCAGCGGACAGAGTGCTGCTTTGTGAAAACAGAGGTCGTTACTGTAGAAGAAGAACTGCTGCTTTAAACGGACTCAGTTCTGACCTTTTTACAATACAACTTATTGTGAGATGTAGGTCAGTGTCTTTCATTGTCCGTGGAGGCTGCTGTGTGCATTTTTAAGACCACATGAGCAACAGAGAAGACAGAAGAAAAGGAAAAAAGTTTTTTTTTTAAAAACCCACCTGAAACAGAGTAAATTATGTGACAAATGCATAAATAAACAGACACATTTTGATGGGATCCTTTACTTACAGGCCCGACGCAGTTCAGAACAATCACAGCCTGCTTGCACATAGCTGCTAGGGAGTCGGGTTCTCCAACATCTGCGATGATCACATCCACCTGTGTTCTCAGCTCGGGTTTACCTGTCAACACACACACACACACACACACATATTAATACAGGTGCCCTACAAAATAAAGGCAGCAATAGGATCATCAGGTTTGCTTGTATTCCACATTAAAGCTTCAACATTTCACAAAATGTTGTTGCGACACATTTGTATAACTTTAATCTATGCATTACCTAGTAATTGTACACTCCTACTGATCATCTGAAGTCCAAATAAACATAAACAAATACATAAAGTGATAGAACAGTTCTTTAAATATTTTATATTTGCAGTTATACACTAAAGACAAAACATGCTCAACTATAAGCCTGTGGGGAACCAGAAAACCGAGTTCCAAACATGCTGTAGAAGAATTCAGTATTGAAGCTCCAAATTGACTTAGTGCCAGTTTTAAAATCAATAAAAGAGACACACAGGAAAACTAAACTAGTTACACCCCCTCCAACAAGATCAGAGCAGCATATATTTAGACGAATAATGATCACAATGTAAATGAAGGAGGAACAACCTGAGACCCCAGGTTCTGAATGAGTTGGATAAGGTTTTGTGGGACCTTGCAACAAACAATACAAGTTATTTTAAATATGTCCCTGGAACAATCTGAAGCTCCTCATAAGCAAAGGACACATTTTTGTTCCAGCGAGATAACTTCTGTGTTCAAAGTGTGACTGGCCTAAGTGACTTTGACAGGTTGTGGCTGCCATTTTGGATGGAGATTAAACCGTGAGCTGATATGTTCCACCAGCTGTTGTCCACTCCCTGAAGAGAACGCCGAACGGGGGGAGACAAGAGAATTACCATCTAATCCTCTGGAAACTTTTGTTACAAACATGACAACAAAACAGCTCCCTGATCTACATCTAGCAAAGGCCTCGCTTTTCCACGTTTAGAGCTGTAGAATGATGTGGCTTTCAGCTTATTAAGTGGCCTTTCAAATGTTTGCAATTTAAGTTCCTGTTGAAGTGAAAACTCAGCTAGTCACCTTCGTTTTTAGAATGATGTACGAATTTATATTATTATTTATAATTAGATAATTGTGCAAGTTTGTCAATCACTCAAGAAAATGGTAAAAGGTGACATGCTGGACTAAAGTAATAAAACTTAACTAATAAATGACAGTTGTTAATTTAATTCTCTGGACTATTTGAAGGAAACGGACATCACTCCTGTCAAAAACAAGCTGATTATTTAAAAAGTTTTGATAAATCTTTTACAGTGTGAGGAAGAGATATTAGTTGTTCAAAGCTTATAGTTTCAGCAAAGTATAAACTGCAGCAAACAGAAATGTGAACTGAATAAAAATGTTTGCTGCTGGCAAATCACAAGACCAAATTTATTTTTCCCCTCTAAATGTTAGCTTTTGTGTGACCAGGGAAAATCCCCACTGGAAAATAAATAAATAAAAATTCACCCACCAAGTTTCTGATCAGGTCAGGACAGCAGTGGTTGGAAAACAAATTCACATAAACTGCAATTACCGAAAATACCAACATTTCGTGTCACATAAAAAATGACTTAAGTAAAAAAAAAACAAAAAAAAAACAACCACATGCATTCCTCGCCATATTCTTTATGATATTTATAGCGTTTTAAATTTGCGTTGCTTTGCAGATTAATCTGTTTGTGGTGAACAGTGCTGTTTAAATCCAAGTCTACAAGCAAAACCAGCTAATAGGCAGAGCTTAGTGGATAACCACTAAACCTTAAGCAAATAATGAAAAAGATATGAATAATCTGGATGTTTACCTACAACTGCTTCATGAAAAAACACCTTACCATTAATTCTTCTGCAAATGAAGACATGTTGTCCATCATTTAATCAAAATCCATGACTTTAGTTGCAGTTGTCTTACCTCGGCATACAAGACAAACTTAATTTGTTTAATAGGTCATTCATAAATAAATATCTACAGCTTTTATATCCTACAGAGAAGAAATGCCACCCATCATTACAACAGAGATACTGTAACTAATCTGTATAAGGGGAGACTGCAACCTGTAACTTGGCAAAGATGAAGGGATTTAACATACAAATTAATAGCATTGTTGCCACAGTAATAAATATATTAAATGATCACAATAAGACAGTTACATGGGAAAGAAGCAAGTCATTCAGACATACACAATGACCCTTTCTGTCCAGAGCTGCAATTATATCATTTAGGAAAAGAGAGGAAGCAGAGCTCTGCTGTTTTCCTTTGCTGCATTTGAATAAGTGCTATTATAAACTAATAAACTTCTTCTGAGTTCATGGAGGAGTTAAAGGCGCGTCCAACTGGTTGCCCAAGCCTAACCGTCTTATTATCTTATCTTTTTGCCTTATTATCTCGAATCAAAATTAAGAAATCCCATGTCACTGCATTCGTGGCTTGATTAAAAGCTGCCAGACTTCATAAAGCACACAGGCCAGGGGTTAAAGTCGCGTCCAACTGGTTGTCCAACCCTAACAGGATTGTCTTATTATCTCGAACCAAAATTAGGCAATGCCATGTCACTGCATTCGTGGACCGATCGAATGCTGCTTAAAATTTTGTGATCAAATGCTTTAATTACATTAAAAACTATCCCCGCTGCAGCAGAAACAGCCAGTTTCAACATGCACAACTATGGGGTGGATCAGATACATACCGAGGACGCCAGCGGCTTGCTCCAGAACTTTTTCCAGCTTTTGCCTGCTCCTGCCCGCCACGGCCCACTTCATGTTCCCTTTGGGACCTTCGGATACCGTCCGGGCCACCTCCTCCACCACAAACTGGCCCGTGAATCCGGAGGCTCCGAAGATGACCAGGTGGTATGGCCTGTTGGAGGATGTTTCTATCCGCGCCATGGTACCAGCAGACACAGAGAGCAGGGAAAGCTTACTGGGAGACCTCCTTCCTGTCAGTGAGACTGTGACACACTGACCGAGCAGAGCAGACTGCGTCCGCTTTTAACAGCGCTGCTGTCTGCTTCCGTAGCAAAACGGTGCTAATGTGCTAACAGACGCTCACCATCATTGTTTTATTTTATTACATAAATATTTCAGTTTAACGAAAAAAATATTTCTGTAGTTAACATTTTGCAAGCTTTATGTTCTCCTAATAAACTGCGACTTATATCAAAACTCGTTTGCTTTTTTGTGTTCTTGTGCCAGCCTTGGACGTTAGCCAACTACTTCCTGTAGTTTTTTGTTCGTCGCCAGTTTTATGACGTCAATCGGATGCGCACCCAGGCACCACGAGATCTGCGAAACAATTTTGTAAGCAGAGGGTCAAGATGTGATGTGCTCAATGTCACTGGGTTATATAGTCATTTGCAGACACAGGAGCAGGATTTAACGACCCGATGCTGTTAGATCTGGAAATATACGACCATCTCTAGAGAGGTATGTTTGATATTCTTGTGATAAAATCGGTATTCTAGTGATAATCTAGTCGCTACATACCTTGCTAGCCCAGATATAACTACCAAGTTTAACATTGTCAGACTTTTTAACGTTTACGCAATAAATGATTTCAGGTTATTTTG
Source organism: Kryptolebias marmoratus (assembly GCF_001649575.2). NCBI lineage: Eukaryota > Metazoa > Chordata > Actinopteri > Cyprinodontiformes > Rivulidae > Kryptolebias > Kryptolebias marmoratus. Next base: position 11,847,215 of record NC_051444.1, read on the forward strand.
TGTTTATTTGAACGCTGTTAAGCACAGTAATAGCACGGGAATTGGGAACATGGTATTAAAATCTTTATTTATTTATTTTTAGAAAAAGCACATTCTTCCAAATAGCAGCGTGTTAGCAGATTAGCAACGTGCTAACAGAAGCACCTGCAAAGCATGACCTAAAGCTATTTAGATAAAAGTATTGTACTGTTTTAAATGCAATTTTAAATTATTTACTTACCAAGCTAACATGCGAGAACACTATTTGAGAATTATTTATGTATTTATTTTAATTATAGTTTATATTATTGTAGTTATTGCCACAACCACGTGTGTTAATGTCAACACATATAACAGTTTTTTTTTCTTGTCTCCTTATTTCTTTTTGCAGGGAATCCTTTCAGAGGTACCTAAATCTCCACCCCCTTTCCCTCAGTAGATTGTCTGCTTGTCCACCATGTCCACCCAGATTTGTAGAGCAGTGGAGCTTATGCTGCGCTCTTCTTGCTGCCACACCATCAGAAGTAGCTACTGTTTGCCCAAAGCAGTGTTGGGCCCTGTGGGACGTGGTCCTGGGATCCCTGTACTTCACAGAAGATCTTTCAGCCTGGACTCTTTAGGTCCTAGTCAGCCCTCAATTGGTCCATGTTCCCAACAGCCTCGTGCAGAGAGAACGTCAGCACTGACACACAGAAATCTGTCTGCAGCAGCTGTACAGGTAACTTGTTTTTTCTCTTGGTTTTGCTTTTGAAAATACTTTTTTTAAAGGGATTTTTCAATACTTTTTCAAAGTGATATTATCAATGACCTGTTTTTGTGCTGTGCTTATTCTTAGTGGGCTGTATAATTATGCAATAATTTCTTTCTTTTAAGCAACATTGTAACATTGGCAAACACACTGGAACATACTCAGCTGTTTTAAATTATTGGTTAGTTTTCCAGTTCGTTTCTTTGTCTTTTCCTAAGGTTTTGTCTGTTCATATCCATACAGATTAACAGTGACAAAAGTGGCACTATTTTTTTGCTAGTTTAACAAGTTCTTGATCATCCAATATACTACTTACTATTTACCTTTTTAGCCAGGAGACACTGGGCTAAAGATTGACACAAGTTGTGACTTTCATACTACAGACTATAAGAAACGATTGACTTACTGCTCCCCCACAGTAATGATTTCTTTTTCCATATAACCTGTTACAGTTAATAGTTGTTTTTTTCTGTACACTTGTCTGATTATTCATGTTATCATGTGTTATTATTGACCTCCCCCAAGGAGGTATATGTTTTCCGTAGCGTTTGTTTGTTTAACTCAAAAATTTATGAATGGATTTTGATTAATTTTTAGGAAATGTTATGGTTGTCACAAAGAGCAAATAATTAAATTTTGGTGGTGATCGGGATCATGATCCGGGTTCTACAAGTTTTTATGCCCCTATGGATCAGTCCTATTATGACATAACAATGATAATGGCGGAGGTTTGCGCTCTCCAAATGCTTCTTGTTATTATTATTATTATTATTATTTTAAATAACTACCAAAGGCACCTTGCTAGGTGATAAATTATCCTTCACATCAAGCTAATTGTTGGTTTCAACAAAGTTTAGATTTTTCTAGCTGTTTTAATCACTTGATGTTGGATCTGTGTATTGATAATGCTTTTGAAAACTAAAACTAAACTAAACCTTTTGTGGATTTTTACAAAGTTTCTGTCCATCTTTAGAAAGATACGTATGTAGGTATGCTCGTCTTTTTGTAGATTGTTTTCACTGAGAATGTATAAATGTCTTTTGACAGGGTCAGTTTCGTCCTTTGTGCCGTTATGACTACCTGGACCTCGGGGAGTTGGAGGAGAATGTACGTCAGGCTCAGGCTTGTAAAAAATTCAGACACTTCATTGTGGATCCAGATCTGGCTAATGTGGTCGCACAGCATTTGGGACCTGATTTACAGGATGGTAAAACTGTTATCTTCGAATGTAACCCAGGTACGTTTCATTTGTTGTGTAACATTCATCCAGCTTTGGACAAACAAAGCATTTTTTTTTTTACAAAAGTTCAACAATGAATAATGTTTACAAGTATGTGTTTAATATCCTTGGCAATAAAATGTTGATATAATTTTTTAGGTCCGGGAGTGTTGACGAGAACACTATTAAATGCTGGTGCTCAAAGAGTTGTAGCTCTTGAGGGTGACCGATCCTTCTTACAAAATCTGCAGGTAGTCTAAATGCCTCAAAGCATCAAATAGTTTTGTAGCTATACACAGTAGTACATTATTTTCTTGTTTTAACATTTGTTTACATGTTGTAGGTGCTGGAAACACTACTTGATGGTCAGTTGGAAGTGGTTCACTGTAACTACTTTAACCTTGACCCCATCGGCGGTGGCTCTGTGAAACCTCCAACTATGTTCACTGACAAACTGTTCACCGACCTGGGAATTTCAGAGGCTGCTTGGAACGACGGTATAAGAGAACAAAACACAGAAACAGTCACGCAAACCAAATCCACAATGTTGCAGACTTTCTCCTATGAATGTGTATACACAATAATTTACTGAAAGCCTTTTTATCTTTTATTTGAGCCTTCCTGACTGTAAACAACCCCCACTCTTTTTTTTCTAAGAACATATTTTTGTGCCTCATAATGCTAAAAATCCTAAACTTGTGCATTCCAGCTTTCCCTTTTTAGATAGACCAAAGAAAGGAATTTAATCCATTCTTTTTCACACTGACACATTTTTCAGCAGTGATTTCTGTGTATTGCATTGTAGCGTGCCAGATTTAAAACTGTGTGTTTGTTAATGTTTTTATGTGTGCTTCTCTCCAGATATCCCAGTGAAGGTGGTGGGAATCTTGCCCCTGCGCAATAAGCGTGGCATTCTGCTGAAGATGATTTATTCTTTGTTTGAGCGACTGTCAGTTTACAGATATGGAAGAATAGAGCTAAACCTCTTTATAAGCGAGAAGGAATACAAGGTAAAAAACCAAAATCTGTTCTAATTTAAATAGTTTTGTGTTTTTGTGATGTAAAATAGATTCTATAAATGTTTTTTTATTTTATCTGGGCAGCTTTAAAACAACAAGTTCTGTAAGTTATTAGTTGCTATAGTTAAAGGTTTCTGTCATCTTCCCTTGAGTTGCTTTATTCATTTTTTTTACAGCAAAATCAAATAGTTGATGCTTAGGTAGAATGTGATAACTTGTATGAATCAGACACTTGTGTAAAATAATTAACCCAGTTATTTGTCCTTCAGAAAATGTTGTGTCGTCCTGGTGACATGGTAAACTACAGAGCCTTTGGTGTCCTCTGGCAGATGGCTTGTGATATTGAACTTCTGCACAAGGTACAGAATGAAGGAGAAAAAAAAACAGTATTCAAATCTATTAGAAATAGTTAGGGTTGACTTTGTTTGTAGGGGGAACTGTATCAGGTTTTATGATAGTTCCTGAAAGTGAATGTTTAGTATTTTACCTTCTTTGTTTCTACACATTTGTAACATAAAGTCAACCTCCTCATCTCTGCACAGGAACCCTGGGAGTCATTTGTGTCTTCAGGAAAAAAAGTGCCTAGTACTAAGGGCAAGGTAATTAAAAAGAGCAGGCTCCATGACAGCAGCGGAAACACAGTTTGTGTTTTTTAAGCATTATAACATCTCACTTTGTCCTCCCTCAGGTTGCAGATGATCACATGTGCCTGGTGCGGCTGCGTCCTCGGGCAGACCTGTTCTCTGCAGGCCTCACTCCCTCTAATGCTTCAACCCTGGTGATGATGATCAAACAGTGCTTGGTAAAGAGGAAGGTCAAGCTCATTGACAAGCTCAAGTAAGTGGTTGGGACAAAAGTAAACTGATGGGTCCGGAGCCCACTTGCTGCACACATGCTCCATCAAAGGGCTGTTCTTTGTTGAAGACGCACAAATCTATGCTAGCGTAAATCACAGGCTGTTTACATTAATGCCATCTCATCCTTTCCTCTCACCTGGCTTATTGTTCTTTTTGTGTGTGTTTTCTTTCTAGTCTCTGGTCTCCTGATAGTGGGAGTAATCTGTTATCGGAGTTGGGCTTGCCAGAGGACATACTTACAGGCCATGTGTACCCAGAGGACTATCTTAAACTGTTCCAGCTGATGGACAAGAGTCAGGAGTTCACACAAAGCTGGCTTTATGATGAGATCTTGGAAAACACACAAAGGGAGGGCTGGGCCTAAAGTACAAACAGGCCATGTGTAAAAGACTTAATGAACTTAAGCAAAATGCATGTACAAACGAATGTAAAAAGAAATGAAATGTGTAAAATAAAAGACTTTAAAATAATGCTATGTAATAAAACAAAGATGCATGCAAAATTATTTTAAATCATTTATGAAATTATCATAAATAGTTTTGTTACAGGAATGGTTTAAAATGTTCTGCTTTAAATGGGTTCTTAAACTTGGAGTTTTGAAAGTTTAGGTTCATTTTGGAAACCTACATTATGAAATGTATTACACCTTTTGTGTCACTTATTGCAAGTTGGGAAGAACAAGAATTACCTTAATGCCTCGATCAAGTGTGAATAAGTATAAAATGTGGCCCACCTTTCAGTGTACAAAGACTAGTTTCTTAAAGTAAACATCCTACATTTATCTTGTCTGAAGTAACCATTTATATTTAAATTTAAAGAGCTCAGAGATGCAGAGGTAATCTTTTCATTGTACAATATGAACTGCATTTTTTGTACAGCCTTGTGAAATGTCTCGTTTTATAAAAGCTGCATATTTACAAATTAATAAATCAGGATTTTTCCATGTGTGATGTGAAGGAAAAAACTATTTTAGTTTGTTGACACTGTATTGGTCTTTTTTTAGGGGGGTTCCATGTTTGTGCTAGACCAGTGGTGTCCAGTCCTGCATGCTTTAGTTGTTTCCCTTCTTTGACACACCTGATTTGAATGAATGGGTGATTAACAGGCGTCTGCAGAACTTGAAGACCTGCTGAAGAGCAGGAAACGTGCAGGATAGTGGCCCAGGATTGGACACCACTGCCCTAGAGTAATATGTCATTACCTTAATTGTATTCAGTGAAAATCTGGCAGTGTAAGGTTTTGCCTTTTGAGCATCTGCGTTTGGAATTATGCCTTTATTTGTTATAAAAAGCCTTTGATTTCAAGTAACATTTATTTAATAAACTACTGTATTTTACCAAGAAGTGTAGTTGGTAGATTTTTTGCTTTCAAGTCTGCCTCATTACCTGTGAAATGACCGGTAAGAGGTTCCAAAGAAAGACATTGACACTTGCAAATTGCTGTGGCTTCAAGTTTCTAAACACGCATGGAGAAAATACAGTTTAAGTGTTTAAAGTGATTCTTGTGTGCTCATCTTACCCATGAGGCCCTCAAATAAAAACAAAATGGCCTAATGCAAAAAGCATTTTATTTATTATTCTTGCTGTTTTAACAAGATATTTTGACTAAGCCATAGAAGAGAAAGTATTACAACATAACTGCTTGAATCTATTTTTATTTTCCTTCAGCTGTCTGGAGTAAGTCAGTTTGGCCTTTTCAAAACACAAAGTTGGGGTCCAGACCCCACTGTGGGTCATCATGAAACACCACTGGAGAGTCTTCAGATAAAATTCAGAAATCATATTAATATTAAAATGATTGATCAAGGCATATTTTCATCATAAATGTTAAAATAATAAATGCAGCAGTTATAAATTGTTCAAAAATAGCATTATAGTTAAGACTGTGTTGTGTAGTCAAGTTTGTCCACCTAAACTGTCAATATTTGGAGCCAGTCATAATAGCTGTCAAAATATGCAGTTTTTTAGTGTTTTGAATTTGATTTTTTTTTGCTTCTAACACAATTTCTACATCATACAATGTATTCGATTTACTCCCCCCACGTGACTCTACTTCTGTTGACTCTCGTTTTCAGAGCTTTTAGAAGAAGAACTTTATATTTTCCTGGGTCTCTGATCCCACTGTTCTTCCTCTGGCTCTGTTTGCATCCGGGGATTTTTTGACAGACTCCCAAACAATGACTTATATGGAATAAGTCATATAAGTCATTGCTACCAAATGCGTCGCGCCGCGAACTCGGCGAAGTTCGAATGTAAACAAACGACTCGTAAATGTTGGCAACAAAAACACGACTCTGCCGATTTCGCTCATTTAATACAAATTACACCTTGGACTCTTTGCAGTAAATGATGATGATTCAGTTGTTATATTTTAACATAGAACGATACACGTATTTTGACGGCTATTATGGCTATATTGAGAAAAAAGAAGAAGACTTGCAGTAACACTAAAGAGCCGATAGATGGCGACAGAGCGCTCTGTGTTAGGCCCGGGCCCTGTGACAGCGACGACCCCTGGCTGCTTGAGGAAAACCTCTTACATTTTAGTCATTACAACAACATCTCCGGCAAGGTGTCTGATGCTCAGCTCTGCCCTTCAGCCTCTCCTATCAGCCGTGAGTACCATTTAACCATTACGTGTCGCAACATTTACAACAACTAGAGCGATACTAAAGGCTAATGCGCGGCGTTTTTAAAGGGCAGCCAGATGTGCCTGCTGTTCGGCAGGTTAGCTTGTGTTAGCTTATAGCAACGTACACAAACACGCCTACATCTCTGTACTGAGACGCTGTGCGGTCGGTATCGTTCTTTAAGGGGTTGAAATTAACGTCCAGAGCTTAGCTACTCGGGATTTTTTTTTTTTTTTTACCCTTTTTGTTTTAGTGAAACAACACCTCTTACACTGCGCCAGATTCATTTCCAATAAAAACGTAAACTGGGCTTGTTTAATCGTAGCCATGCTTGTCCCCTGACAGCTATTAGGTCATGTTTCGCTGACTGTTCCTGACATTTTGGGGAAGTGACAACTGTGTGGTCTGTTTTAGCTTAATTTACATAACGTTGAATGAGAAGATTGAAGTTGTGTAGGATTATATTAGTTACTGGAATCAGCCTGTGTAGCTTGGCTGCTTATCTTGAACACTGGCCAGTTCTCCACCTATCTGGGTGCAGTTACTGCACATATTTTAGGTTCTTAGACTTTTAACTAATCTAGCACCACAGGTAGACTCTGTCCTGTTAGTTTCCTAATACATAGGCCTGTTCATGTAAGAGTTTCCTCTCATACAGTTTCTTTTTTTTCCCCCCACCTTCTGTGTTTGTCCCCTTTGGCTGGATTACCCTGATTGTTTGTCCCCTCTTTCTGTCTTTCATTATTCATGGCCTCCTGTAGAGAAGGTCACAGACAAAAAGAAAAAAAAAGAAGAGGAGAGAATGGATGTTTGTGGACGGATGCCTCTGTGGGAGAGAAAGAAAAAGATACTGTAGAGCAAAAATGCTTCCAGGCAAGGCAGGAGAGTTGTTTCGGACTGTGATCTTGAGGTTGTTTCTGTGTAAATCTTAATGTCAGAGTCGTTAGCTATGGTCTGGGGCTGCTCTCACATTCACATCATGAACTGGGATCTTGAAGCAATTATTCCGCTGTAAAAACACTCCTTTTTCTTACAAGTTGGTCTGTTTGCGGCCCAGTTTTTAATAATGCAGAAAGCATTTATAGGGTGTTGTCTCCTGTTAAAATATACAAAGCCTATGGAGCACAAGTTTATGGCATGCTGAGGGTTTTCCCCTCTCTTTATAGAGTTGTCTCCAAATGCTTCAGTTTCACAAGAATACAGAAATGCTTTTCCTGGTGTGCTGTGAGGTCTTAACGGCACAGCATTAAAAGAAAAACAATTAGCTGGAAACCAGGACAGCTTTGTTTCTTCAGCATGACCTTAATTAACTGGGAACTACGCGTTTTAGGATGTTTTTCTCATCTTCCGGGGTCGTGTCTTATCTTATTCAATTGTTTAATTGTTTATTGTTTGCTCTGAAGTGTATCTTGAAATGATTATTTTCCATACGCATTTGGAGTAAACGTTACCTTCTGTTCTCTGTTTGCTTCTACTGAGTTTATTTATCCATATTATGCTGAAATCTGTAGATCTCGAGAATAAATGGATGAAATTTTGGATGTCAAAGTTGACAGGACTTTGTGATCTTGAACACAGCTGAATAATTTATACCCCACTATTGTTAACGTTTAATATCATTAATAAGCTGCATTCAGACATGAAGACCTAACACATCGTACTGGAATAGTTTGTGAAAAGGCACATCAGGTCTAAACAAATTTGGACTTGACTGTAAATGCTGTATTTGGATTAACACGCAGGTTGTTGAAGGCACACAACTGAAAAGTGGTTATTCCTGTTGTGTCAGTTTTTACTGTCGCTGAGTCAGCTGTAAACACAAGAGAGGCCGAAAAAGTCAAAAGCCTGCTATTTCACAATACTGATTAACACGTTAAACCGATTTACCAGTTTGTTCACCTGCCCTCAGTCTTCCCAGGTCCGACACTCCATTTAGTAAATTAAGTTTTTGGGAATCTTAAAACAAATCAAATTTAACTACTGAAGATCCCTAGTATCAATAATATTTTTTTGATGATGGGAATTTGTGAAGTGTTTTTGTAGTATTTAGTTTGCTGTTTCATGTCTCAGTTTAAGTAGTTTTAACCTGTTCACATGGCTTATAGTTTCTACAAAATAAGTCAAACCTTTCACTGGAACATTATAAATTATTCCACAATAAGTTGCAGAAGTTAGTAAAACCAGTCATAATCGCAGCCAAAATTATATTTTTATATTGTGTCTAACGGGTTTTGCAGTTTTTCATCATTCTGGCATTTTTGTATTTTAACAGTTATAACAAATGTTTCATGATCTTCATCATTTGTGTCATAAACTTAACACTATTTATGCATGTGCATAAATATACAACACACATTTATTTTTGTGCATGCAAGTATTCTGCAGCAGTGATAAATGTGGGAAAGGCTCTTGTGGTTTTTTTTGAAAATTATTTTTATCGTCTGGTTCGTTTGGCGGCTTGGGAATGGCGCAAAACTTGTTTTCTTTGTGTTTTTCCCTCCCGAGTGGAGTCGGCTCCTCTCATGCTTTCTGTTCCATCTTATCTGATCCTGTTCATCTCTGCAGGCTTGAAGAGGGGCTTCTCTTGTTGGCAGCACCGGCCTTCGAAGCTGTGGAAATCAATGGATCATGGTGGTGAGTAAGCGTTCGGTTTCCTTACAAAACATAAGCGGAGCAATTTCAGAAGTCCAATAGAAAAGTAATTGGATTTGATTTACAGTGAAAACGACAGCTGGGAATGAGGAAGGCTGGTTTGGCACCTTTTTATCTGTGCCGTGGTTGGTGTTGTCTCAAGTTGCAGCCGACAGTCTATAAATCATTTATAACGTCTAGGTCAGCTGACAGACTCTCATTCAGTACAAGAAAATTAGGTGTTCATTGTTTTTTGTTTTTTATTTTAAACATCTTTTTATTTAAATGTAGCTGCAGTTTCAGTGGAATTTTCTTGTCCGTTCTCAGGTCAGCTTGAGAGGGACGGCAGAGCGATGTCACAGGCCCATCTGGACCTCTGTGATAACCTACCCAACTCCGAAGCTCTCGCCGCCCAAGTGCAGAACCTCAACGAGGCAAAGACGCTCACGCAAAGTCTCCCTCTTTCACGAGGCGATGAGGAAGAAACGTTCGGCCTCGGTCGAGAAGCGACTCTGAACAACAACGGGAAGGATGAGCGGGAGGTGGTAGAAAGGAAGGAGGGGGACACAGGACGAAGGAGAGATGAGGACGAGGAAGAAGACGTCGATGAGGTGATGAAGGAAGAAGAGGAGGAGGAAGAATCTGAGGCGTCAAGTTCGGTTGTTGGCTGCCAGTCTCCAGATATTCTCATGACTGATTCTTCATATTCAGAAACTGGTAGGGGTCACAAATCCTGTACGCAATGGAAACAAGTTGTTGTTTGTATGAGCATATTCACACTGCTTTACAAAATAGTTTATTTTTAATCTTTTTCAACTTTTGCTGCGAGTCTCTCTTCGGCCAGATGGAGGCAGCAGAACATCTTGAATTATGCATCCCTGTTGAAATCAGATTTTTGTGGTTCAGTTTTAGGCAGACAGGTATTTGTCACCCAGTAGAGGCAAACGTCATTGCTCTTTTCTTTTAGAAACATATTTCTCCTTAAATTTGTCGAAGTGACATTCTCATCTTTCAAAAGCGCGTCACTCACTTTGTCTTGTTACCGTTTGTCCCCGTGAACGTCACAGTTGGTTCATCAATCATGAAAAAAAAAAGAAATCCCAGAAAACAAGTTGCTGGTGGTGTGTCCAATACACGAGCTCAAAGAGCCCTGGTACTGTGATCTGTTCTGGCTGTTCTCATCACAATTTGGCATTGCAGATTATGTGTGTTCACACTTGCTGTGAGAATGTGTTTCCACGTTCATCTGGAGAGCTGATCTTGATTACGCGCTCTAAATGTAAATAGGGTTGTAAATAATCTCATGCCAACAAGCAAATATATTCAACAACCTCAACTGCATTAGCATTTAGACAGTCACATTAATTGCAGAATTATTTACAAGATCAGATTGTGGCGTAATACGAGTGAAGTAAAGGAGTAAATGAATTATTTGATTTGTGTTGATAAAAGTACACCTTGAAGCTCTTCACTGAGTTAATTCTGGCTGTTTAGTGGCAAGCCAATGTTTATGCACACTTATTATAATGATCAATGTATTTTATTTTTATTTCAGCAATGTAAATTCTTCATCTGATCTTTATGTTGGACACCTTAGCAGAGCTTCAGCCAACTTAAGGTCTCCTTTAATTTGTTTACTTCATTTACTGGGATTCAATGTAAAAATGCTATTCATTAGAAAAAAACCCTAATGTTTTTCAGTTTTTGGGATGCAAAAATTATTGTTAAATAACCTCTTAGTAATCCGAGTAAACGTCATTCTCATCTCGTTTTAATGTAAACGGCATGCAACCTGTAAATGCCAAGGGAACCTGTTTTATCTCTGAAAGACACTTGTTCACAAATATCGACTGAACACAACATCAAACACAACGTAATCACGTTAGTTACAGAAACATCATTCTGGGCTTTCTTTCTTTCTTTCTTTGTGTCGTTGTTCTGTTTGTATGTTCAGATGGTCTAAAGACTAAACTGGGGTCGGTCTGATTAGTGGCGATACTAAAGCATAAACCTAAACTGGATTCCTTAAATGGATGTTAATGGTTAGAAATATTATAGATAGAAAAAGCACAAGAACAAAAGAGACAGACATATGACTTTTGTTACTGACGGTGTGAAAACACCACATCAGCTTTGAGCTTTGAGCTCACAACTTCACTTCTACATTCGAAGAGACACATTTCCTCGTTGACACACCCACACAGCTGCTGCCATTGTCCATTACACATATTTATGTCTGGTGGCATTCAGCACCTGCCAGGACGTTACACAAAATGATTATAACTGAGTGAGTTTGAGGTCAGACACTGAAGTGATGAAGGACAATTAACAGTGGTTTATAAGATATGTACAGTATGTTAAACATTCTTCAAATGGCAATATATTGTATACATATATTTCCACAAAAATTGTGTCATTAATGGGATTTCAGTCCACATTACTTAAATTTCTTAATTGACATTTAGGTAAGTTCTGCATTGTTAGAGTATATCTCCAGGAAATGTATGTTTTTTTTTTTAAAGTAATAGAGATATAAGTATAAGTTTGTATGTTTAAAGGTAAGTTCATTTGTAAAGTTCATCTGTATGCCTCATGTTTCTTTCATTTGTTTTCTGTCTGTCTTTCCCCCTGTAGGAAGTCTGTTGGAGACTCCGTATCCTTTCAGCCCTGGGACCAGTCCGGAACCCACTTCCCCTATCACTCCAGTAGTCGGTCCGGAAACTTTACATCCCATCAGCTCATTGGAACTGAGCCAGGGTGACGCAGAATTACCCGGGTCGATGATCTGCACACACGGGCCTCCTTTTAGCTCAGGGCCAGTAGATTTTGTTCCTCAGATGGTGACCTCCGGCGGACCAGCTGGGCCTTCATGTGTCGCAGAAGCTTCTGACAAGATAGTTGGAGACTTCTCTGCAGAACAGTTTACCTCATCCACGGAGCCTGTTTTTAACTGTGGGCCCGCTTTCACCAGTGGGTCCAGCAGCTCGGACACGGGACCTATCAGCTCAGCGGCAATGACATTCATGTTCACTGAACGAACAAGAACTGATGCTTCCTCTACTTTCACTCCTGCGAGTGCAACAACAGAACCCCTCGCCTTAACCACAGGGCTTAATGCAACAGATACAGAATTCACTTCCACCACGTCACATTTATCCTCAAATCAGGAACAAAATACCTCCATTCCAGTGACCACTTGCGCTTTGTTCTCCACTTGCTTAAAGGGATCTGTTTTAAGTCCCGCTCTGCTGGAGTCTCTTGAACAGCTGGCACAAAGAGGCGACGATACCCACCTTCCACAGTACTTTCATCAGGTAATTTTAGGTCTTTTATCGGGTGCATGTCAGGTACTGTGAACTGTGCATTGCTACCATTTCCATCAGCAGTCTTTCCTTTATTGATATCTCGTCGGTTTGCTTGCTGCCCTTCTGTCACGCCTGTCTCTTTAATTCTCCCTCTTACACAAGTTTTTAAGTCGCTGTTATTTATCCACTCAAGCTGAAAGTCAGAATGGCACTTTGTACCCTCGGGCAGAGGTGTTTTCTGCTTTTAATCCCAAACAGAATTACAGGCACGCACAGAAGCCACGCTGCATTAAAAAAAAGGCTGCACGGTTTCGCTCTCTCTCACACAGACCTGCATGACTGAACTCGTACATTTTGAGGTGGGCTAATATTTTTGTCAATTTGATTTGCATTATCAGCCACATCTCACCTGTGTTACTTACAGGTTTCATTCATACAGGTCTGTATGTGGAAATCATTTTCTTTTAATAGTCACAGCTGAGGTGTGCTGTGGTCAACTCAGAAGTCAAAATAAAAATGTTTTCCACAATGCAGTGAAGGAAAGAAAAAGCTTTTGCGCTTAATGCTTATGTTCTCGTAACATTTATCTGACCACTAAATGAGCCAGGGATTAAACTGGGGTGAAATGTTTTTACTGTCTCCGTACGGTGAGCTGTAATGTGTCAAACTTATTTCTTTAGCACGTTAAAAACAACCGAAGTTGACTGAAGTGCTTCCCAATTTAGTCAAACAGATAAAATACAGCAGTAAAGTACAAGACACCCTGGGACAAAATATTTCCTGGTATCTTAGACAGTTTTAAATTAAACCTGAATAAATGTTCAGTTTGTAGTGTAAAGCCTCACTAGTAGTTAATGTTAATAAAAAAGAAATTTACAAAATTAACAAAAAGTAATAAAAGTGAGTGTATGGCAGGTTATCATATCATCAAATTCTTTAAGATTCAGCACAGATAGAAACCAGTTTATTTCCTTTTGGCATAGACAGAGTACAGCCCAGTTTGTATTGATTTAAATGGATTTCACAGACGTCCAGTAAAGTTTTACATCAAAGCAAACACATTTTTCTGTCCCTCTATTAACAAAGTGATCTTTAACCATCAGAGCTGGAAGCCTTACTCCATCTCTTACTTTAAACATGATCATAACCTAATAATATCCTAATAATAATAATAGTAATAAGTTTAAAATCAAGTCTGAATCCTCGAATATCACCTTGCACCCGTGGGGACACCCCGTGTCACTAAAGCTTTTGAAAGTGAATGTTGAAGTGAACAGGACCTGCAAGTTCCTGTTCTGTCAGGTTTTGGATCCCATTACTACACAGAAACATACAAAAGGTTTCTTTTTTTTTTAAGAGTGCATCTATAAGGAGACGCTCAGTGAATCGGATGTATATTATGCTAAATAAAACACCTAAACTCAGCTGCAGTGACTCTGACTGATGAGTGGTTTGACGTTCTCCAACATGTCGTGACTTATTTTTTACTCTTAATTGACTCATCCTGTCTGTAAATCGGAACAAATTACCTAGAAAGTTCATGGAGTTGTTGGACTCGAAAGAGACGTGCGCTTTCATTTGCTCCTCCTCCTCCTCCTCCTCCTCCTCCTCCTCCTCCTCCCTCTCGTCTTCGTCCTCTCACACACACACACACACACACACACACTTCTCTTGTTCTGAGATCAGCTGAGCAGCATGAAATAAGGTAGCGTTTTTGCCTCGGTCTCTCGTTTTTCTGTCTTTAGGTATATTTTTTCTTTTTCACTCTCGCTCTAAATTTCGCTGCATTTCTAAAGCGCCTGACCTCTGATTGTACCAGCTGTATTATGTTACAAAATGTTTTTTTTCCTCTCATAGTTAATGATTATACTGGAGCACTTACTCTGGATTGTGTAGTTTCTTATCTACTTATTTTGATTTTTTTTCTTCCATTTTGACGACCTTGTTTGAGAATTAGTTTCAGCCTGAGTTAAAACTTTATTTAACAAGTTTCTCTAAAAACTGTGTGAGAACTGACGGGATAAAAGCATGTGCTTCATAAAAAGTTGTATTGTCTCTTTCCCTGCAGATTGCTGAGGCCTTTGTCCTTCAAAAAGACTGTATCCTTGCGTGTGTGTGTGTGGTGGGGACTACTTTTATATGAAATTCTCAGATTGTGTCGGTCCTCTACGCTGTCCCCTTGAACATTAACTTTTATGTTTATGTTTTTATAGCAACAAGATACTGTACAGAATGCTCATTCATTTTTACACCATGAGGCTGTAGGCTCGCTCATAAAAAGTAACACAGTCATATGAATGCTCTCAAACCTTATTATATGTGATTATTATTATAAAATACAGAAACAAAGTCTATACAGAGTAGGAGAAGACGATGGGGGTTTATGAAGGCGAGGCTGAAAGGCAGAAACAAAGTAGAACTGGAGGTTTGATCGGTGGAAAGACAATAGCATTCAGGCCATGAATGCATAAAAGAAAAAGGGAAAGCTAGCCTTGCTGCCATGTGTCTGTAGAGCATTAGTTAGTGAGAGAAAGCATTGAACCATGTCAAAGAAGGATTGTGTTTTGGCTGCCCATATCCATAAACATGAGTCTGCATCCTGCAGAAACCCCTTCCACTTTCTCTGTCCTCACTTTCCTTCTTCCTTTTTCCCTCCAGTCTCTCCTCGTCCTTCTTCAGTAAAACAAAAACAAAGTTACATGACGTTTACTTTTATTTTACTTCGAAATTTTTTAACTGAGCATTAAGTATGCTTTCTGAAGTTCTGCTGGATATTTGATGAATTTTAAATCATTTTCCTGACCATTTTCAGAAGATTTAGTTCTTACTTTTTGTCAAACTAGTTACCATAAACTAATGAATACTTGAATTATATGAAGACACTTAAGGGATCAAGCAGTGTTGTGTTTACAAATCAAAGACAAATTGCTGTTTTCTTAACTACAAACTTCTGAAAGGCATGATTTTGCTGTAAACATTTCTTAGCTTTGCCACTGTTTTGCCCTCAACTTGTCCAGTTTCCTCTATTTCCTCTCCACGCTGCACACTATTCTAGGGTATGTCAGGGTTTTGGTTAAACGTATTTTAAAAATGACTGTCTAATTTAGTGTATTGTGTCTGTTTAACTGTGAAATTAGGCTTTTTCTGTAAGTGCAGTTAACAAAAAATAAATGTGACTTTTTATCAAGCAGCTTGTAAAAAAAGTGTCTAAAGATACAATTTAAAGCTGTTTTATGTTCTGTTTTCTGTACTTTTTAGCTCTTACTTTTAAATCAGGTGCATTTTTTTTATTGCCTAATGATTTGGGAGGTTGAACAAAAAAAACAAAAACAATAATGAAAGTAAAAATAACGTTGTTCTAAAACGCTCAGGACTGAAAGTTAATTAAAATAAATAAATTAGAGATGCTGAGGACTGTTCTGCATTATATTTACATCATATATGATTTTAGACCTCTGTCATCTGTATTGGCACTTAAGTACAAAAAAACACGCCACACTTCTGAAGCAAACAGTTGTCTATTTTCCTGTTGTGCATGTTATTTTTCTTAATTGTTGGCTTTCAGACCAGCGTGCATTATGGTTCATCCAGCTAGAGAGACTCTACCACCAGAGAGTACTGGACAACCTGAACACACTTCAGGAGCAGTGGGGTAACACGGCATTTTCTTCTCAGACATACACACACACAAACACACACAACAATTGTAATTTAATGGTTTTCTTCTGCTTGTATATCCAGTAGGAAGTGTCAGTGTGTTATACTCTACACTTACCCTTACAAACATATAAAATCACACTCTTG
The DNA here is from genome assembly GCF_001649575.2 of Kryptolebias marmoratus. Taxonomy (NCBI): domain Eukaryota; kingdom Metazoa; phylum Chordata; class Actinopteri; order Cyprinodontiformes; family Rivulidae; genus Kryptolebias; species Kryptolebias marmoratus. The sequence goes on from NC_051444.1 coordinate 11,863,406, forward strand.
TATAATTTTTGTTTCTTTATGCCTTAGAGAGTCACTGTGGGGGGACAGCTTCTGATCTGGCAACCCAGCACCTGGACGCTCTGAAGCACATTTGCCAGACACACACTCGGTCAGTCTGCATGCTTTCCTACATGTTTATGTGGGGTGCTCATATGGACTCTTTTCTTTTTAGATATTTGCTCTCTTTCCAAAAATATGTTTAGTACTATTTTTATTATTCAAGTAAAAATAAGACGGAACAACCTGTAACACTTCATATCATATCATTATCTGGTGTCAGTTTATGAGGTGCAGCAGGTACTAATGTGAGGACTGAAGCATTTAAAGTTCGGGTTTTTGAGAATAGAAAAAGACCACGTAGACATTTTTATTCAGGTCTGAAAGATTCCTATAAAATACACCAGCTGATGACTTCTCCTGCACACAGAATTTGTCTTTGTGTGTTTATTGTCTGTGAAACTGCCATATTTTCTAACAGGTGATTTTAAAAAAATCTTTTTTTTTTTTGAGCTAGCAATTATTAAGAAAAATGGAAACTAAGTATAGGCTGTGTGTCATTTCAGGTTTTTAAAGAAGGGATTTTAAAATAGTTTTGGGTCGTGGGTTTAACCATGATCCTTTAGGCAAATGCATCATATGAGGCAGAAAACACACTTATTATTATTGTTATTAACATACACGGAGGAAGTGGAAATCGAGTAGTTTAGCTTCCTTAAAAATAATAATACAATAGAACCTTAGTTGGCCTTTTTTTCACAAGGGGAGTTTAAAGAGAGTGACACCTGTAAAATGCACAGACATTTATATCGTGCACACCTGGCCAATTAGTAAACTGTGTTAGGTGAGTGTGTGTGTGTGTGTGTGTGTGTATCTGTTTGTGTGACTTTGATCGTGCGTGTCCTGGTATGTGATGAGCACTGAAGTGAAGATGGTTAAAACATGTGGCCTTTAGCCGCCACTGCTGCTTCTGCACTTTTAGACATTTGAGCCACCACGTTGCTAGAGTTTCACTTCGCTCACACGCACACAAACACACACACACACAAACAAACACACGTACACATACAGAGTCGAGTTTCCTTGACTTCAGAGGACATTACACTGACTTGTATTCATTTCCTGCAGACTTACGCTAACCTGAACCAGAGCTTATGTGATCTAATCTATGCCTTAAAATCAGTTAAATTAGCTTTTTCTCTCCATAATGTGAACAGATTTTGTCCTCTCCAACATGAGTTACACGTGGACCACACACACACACACACACAGACAGATTTTATTAGTGTTCAGGCTAATATTAGATTAAGAAAGCAGGGAAAGGTCATGTGTCTTTTGCGTCTTCGTTTACTAAAACCAAGTAGTGGCCCTCCATACTCTCAGCCGTCTCACTCTGTCTCTCTTCTGTTTATAGACCAAGGACAAGAGATGCTGAGGTAAGACATTTGTGGATTTTTTTATGCATTTGTGTGTGTGTGTGTGTGTGTGTCACAGAACTGGTCAGCATTTCAAGGGACTTCCTGACACGTTATTTACACTGTGTCTAAATCTCCTTAAGTATTCCTGATGTACAGTTAATTGTTTTTATTCATATTACACAGAAACTTGCACAGTATTGCTTATATAAATGTAAATGTTATACTGAAGCTCTACAGATGTTTTTTTTCCCTTGGGAATGTGTCCACAGTGTGCAGATCTGGATGTTTTGAGACCTAAATCTGAAGGAAGGGATCTACGGCCTTCATGTACTTCAGGTGATTTGAAATATGTCAGTAATTTGTATAATGTGTGTAGCTATCAGGATAAGGCATACAAACTTTGTGGTGAATAAAATTTTGCTAAGACAAAATAATAAAGTTTGAATTAGTTCCATGGTTATTGCAGTTTGTGCTGCGTTGCTGTGTATGTGGGTCTTTTTTTAGGATCTCAGGTGTGAATTTATGTTCCTCATATTAATATTTAATGATATGTAGCTGTGCATGGACATTAACACCCAAGTATTGTATTTATCATAGCCAGTTTATTTATGCTATTGTTCATTTTACTCGTGCTGCTCTCTCTCTGCAGTCAGAAGTTGCACTCGTAGACTGAACTTTATTTAAAAGTTGCATAAAAAACAATGAAATTCATGTATAATGTATTCAAGTATTATAACTGGAATGAAGTTTACTTTGTGTACTTTAAATTTAATTTCACCATAGCTCATTTTCTTGACAAATGCTTGTTCTGCTCTTTGATCTAGCCCATCAGGTTGAAGGAGGGATGGAGCAGAGAGCTGAAGACTCCTCTTGTCTGGTCACACACTCCAGTAGTTTGCTTGAAAAGCTGAATCTCCCCGAAAAGGACAGGGAAGACCCTGATGAGGAATTAGAGGGGAGGGACATTTTCGATGGATCTAAGCTGACTGAAAAGCGAGACCGTGGCAGAGAGGTGGAAGGAGGGGTAGAATGTACCATTTCAGTCCTAGGAAATGGGCTGCACCCCTCTACAGCTGGAGAAATGGATTGGTCCAATCCTGCAGAGCAGCAGGGAGAAGATTTAGGTCCAGCACAGGAAAAGGAGGCACAGGGGGAGGAAGCCGAGAGCGACATAGAGGAGGCAGAAGAGGCTTGGGCGATGGAAGATGAGGGAGCAGAAGATGAAGAGGAGGAGAAGCAGAAGGAAGGAGACTCTCATGTCTGTCAGGAAGCTCCCTCGGTGGAGACTCTGGTCAGCGGGGCAGAGTTGGTGGAGCAACATCTGCAGACAGATGATTTAACTCAAGAGGAGCTACATGATGAGAGCCAGTGGTGCCGAAACACCCAGGTACTTATTATATTTTTGGTCTATATCTGGGTGTTATATATTTTAGAAACAAATCCAAGCCTCTATGTGTTTCAGTTCAGTTATTACTGACATTTTAGAGTTTTATATCCTGGAATCATTTATGAGTTCAGTTCAGGAGTGTCGCCTTTACCAAGACTGGTATCTTTTTCTGTGGAACAGGTTTATGTTGGTTTACATGCTTATCAGTTGCTCTGTTTTTTAATGTCCCATCTGCTGGAAATGCATAATGTACTGCTTCCTTTATTCCAGGTTGTGTCTGATCTGAACGGCTTTGCATCAGATTTAAAGACATTAATCAGAGCAGAAGAGTTTATCAGCGAAGCGAGTTATCTCAACTATTTTATGGCGACACAGCCCAAATGTTATAAATGTGTTTCCCATTATCACTGCAGGAGAGCTCCACAGCCTGGCTTCACGAGGAGACACTCCCTCCTGAAGAGGCTCATCTGAAGCAGCAGGAACAGCGTTCAGAGGAGAGGGAGGAGGAGGAGGAGGAGGAGGACTACGAAGTTGACCAAGCTCAGCTCATCAGAGAAGCTCCTACACTGGACGACATGGCAAAACTCATCACAGTTGAGGAGGTGTGTATGACCACTAAATATGTTTTTTTTTTTCTCAGCTACTACCACACCACATGTTGGCTGTATATCTGTAGAATTGACTGAATTATTGTTTTCTGAGCCGAGTTGACTCTGGCCGCTGTCTCGAATTGGGTTGACTCCAAAAAGTTGATCAGCTGTAGATGTACATCCGGTGATTGCTTTCTGACAGTTTCATTAAAATGCATCCTGTGCTTTGTGAGATATTTTACTAACAAACAAACAGACACACACACACACACAAAGATTCAGCCAAAAATGTTATCGCTTGTCTTTCCCCAGTGGGCGATAAAAGTGCACACTATCAAACTGATGTCAAGCTGTTTCTTAACGCTGCCCTTTGGTTCAGTTTCAGTCTCTGTTTCTCCACACTTCTTGCTGGATTTTGCAACAATTTGTTTGGTTAAAACAGATCAAATGACATAACATAATCACTGTAAGTTAAAAAGGATTTGTGTGGGAAATATGAAATTTAGTTTGACTTTTACCTCTTCCATTTTAAAGATTAGACATTATCGTACAAGGACCTGAATCACGTTTAAACATAGATAGTTGTAGTATTTTAAATGTGAAGGTCATTTTTTGTATCTGCAGTGTCTTCATAACGTGAAGAACCGGAATGTATCTTATCTACAGATCTTCTATGTAATAATAATATTAATAAGAGTGAACATTTTTGTGAAATTGAGCTTTTGTTTTGGCATTTGACTTTCACCTGGACTGTAATCACAAACTGTTGAATGATGTCATTATTACTGCCTCCATGAGTCGGACTGATTGTGATGGGCTGACATGACGTGGCCAAAGTTCATCCCTTATTAAAGTCTGCTCACTTTGAGCCAGAGTTTGCTGTCATCTACTGTGTATATCTTGAGTCACAGCATTACACTATGCAGTACCAGTACCTGGAAATAGCATGATGGTAAATGTGTGGAAGTACTGATAAAGAGAGCAGAGCTCGGGGCTGGTGGTTGTGTCACGTGCAGTCACCTCACAAACACACATTGTGAACTGCTGTTGGTCATACGTTGTTTTCCTTTTTTTGTGTGGAAAATGAACAATTCAAATAAACGTTTTTCTGTAAACAGGAATGGTTTATGACAGTTTTTGTGTCTGTGCTGCTTCACGTCTGTGTTTTGCTTTGTTTCCCAGATCTCCCCTGCCTCTGGCCTCGTCTCCATACTGAAGAAGCGAAGCGTTTATGCGGGCAGCGTGACAGTGCCTAAACCTGAGAAAGCCGCCGCCAAAAGACGCGTGCACTTCAAAGTTCCTGATGACAGCTATGAGCATGGTATGTCTGCGAGTTTATTTCCTGATACATAAACCAATAAAAACTTACAGTCAGTGAAATTCAATCCCCAAACAAGAAAGGAGAGCAGCTCTTTGCGTTGCTGCTTCGATATCAGTGATGTAGAAAAGTGATCATGTTTAGCAGTGACACTGTTCAGAAATTATAATGAATTTCTATAAACTATTCTAACATTTCCAACATTAGTTTGCTCTTCTGTCCTCGCCTTCTCTGACTCCTTGTATCTTTTGTTTCTGCAGAGGTTGGCAGTGGAGATTCCTGTCTGCTTCTCTTCCTTCTTTGTCTGGTTACTGTAGTGATCAGTGTTGGCGGCACTGCCCTTTATTGCGCTCTTGGCGATGCCCAGTCCTCGGTCTGCCAGGACTTTTCTCGAAACGCGGACTTCTACCTGGACCAGATACATCGCGGGATCGCTCAGCTCCAGCTCTGGTTTGCTCCTGGCTCGTAGCAGAAAACCGCTCTTGTTTCGGAGCCACTGACAGGTAGATCCCTGCGGGTCCTGCTACATCCCGACTGTAGAGGTAATGTTACCTCATAGACATTAAAGAGCCTGATGCCATTTATAGGAAATGGCTCCTAATGGCTGAACTTCTAGTTCAGATGCATTTGGCACTTTAAGCTTTATGCACTGAATTTTTAATGCCCTGTAAATACAATTATTCCAGGGTACTTTTGAAGTTGTAAAACAGATGTTCCATAATAACAGTAATTAGAAGAAAACTCAGCTTGCACAGAGTGAAAGATTAAGACTTAATTTATTTTCCTATGACAAAGTATCTGATATTGACTCCTTTAGACGCCTGTAAAGATGGAAAAACGGATCAGTTTGTAAAGTGACTGAAGGGTACAACAGAAGTTGCTGAGAGAGACAGCAGACTTAAGTTTCAAACTTAAGGGCAGATAACTCAGCCATGTCAGACTCTGGCCTGCCCTGCAGCTCCCTCAGTTAAGGTGGAAACTAAATAATAGCAGCTGAAAAACATGGAAATAAAAAAAATATATACATTGATGTATAGTTTAACCACTGTTCACACGTGGAAAGAAACTCTATACGTGGTTTTTTTTTTTAAACTGTTGCAACATCTGGTGTTGCTTTTATTGTAAATTTTTAAAACAATAATACAAAATGTCTGAATGGGGGGGGCATGTGGAAAATTATGCATAAAATGTGCGTTGGACATCTCGAGTTTTAAATTCTGTCCGTCTGTCGTCACTACGTCACGCCGTCGAGCTGCAGCGCCGGCCGACTCCTACATGATTGTTATGGCTCTGTCTCTACCTCACTCGGCAACTCAGAGGTGTAACAACAGTGGGTTGATTTCAACCCCCCCACGCTGCCTTGGTTCTTACAGAAATCACACGGAGACGGGAGGAAGCCGTCTCAGGCCTGGATTGAAAGTGATTTGTGAATGGGGCTTGCAATAGTCAGTGTTTTCTAGCAGATTTTTCAAAAACAAAAAAGAAAAAAAAAGTGAGAATTATTTGCCACGTCTTGGTCTTCCATATGTGTTTGGACAACATTGAACATATTTGTTAAATATGTTTTATGTGTTTACATGTGTAATATTCTTCTTTCTTTTTGTTGATAAAAGGAAAACATTTGTCTTAGAAAAGAAAAGAGGCCTTTCATGAAATTTTCTTACTTTTTTAAAAACCTTTTATTTTGAAATCACTGCTCTGACTTAAACCTGTTTTTTGTAAACAAAGTTTAGTCTTAATAAGGCCATTTTAAAGCCTAATCTCACATTTTAGCATTCATGGCCTTTATTTGTTGTCATTTTTAATATAAATCAAAGCTTAATTTTCTTTTTAATTATTTATACTTTCATTTGCTGTTGTGCTGGATCAGGTAATGCGTTTGGAAATCCACATGTTCTGTACTTTTATTGTCAGAAGGTGAAGAGGACAAATGTCTGTAAAAGAAGATTGGTTCAAGTGTCCTACCGTAATTATTTTCTGCTAAAACGCAGAACAGTGTTGTTTGGAATATGAGGATTATTCAGGAGATGAGAAATGGTTGACCTGTCCATCTTTTGGTTTGCACATGTCAGCTGGCTGGTTCAGATGACAACTACTAAAAAAGAAAAGAAACATTTAACTTTTTTTTTTAATTATTTATGACGGGTGTATCATGTTGGTGGTTTAGAGAAAAAAATTGCAGATTTATTTTTTGGTTTGTGTTTAACTTTGAATAATTTTTTTTATATCTTACATCCCTTTGCTCTCAGATTGACAGACGTGATACTTTAAACATTTTCATCAATTTACTGTTTGTCTTTTTTTATTATTAGTTTCTGAATGTGACTGGAAATGTTTGTGTTTCTATTACTGCTGTCAGGTTCAAGTTTTCTTGAAAATTTAAAGACGGTTTTCTCTTGTGGAGGTAAACATTTTCCTGGTGTAACACATCTTACAACCACAAACATGTAGTTATCATGAACTTAATTATTAAAGTTATATATTATCCCCCCCAAAATGCTATTTCTAAGTAAACTAGTGATCCGTTCTTTACTATATCAGGATCAGTGATCATGTTGTGGTTTCAGTTTGGGGTCAAAGGGTCAGTTTCCAGTTCAGACTGGTCTTTATTGTGAGACCAGGAGGGTGTTATTGGTCTAAATGTTAGATAAATATAGAAAATCTTTACACTTTCTTTTGTGATTTCTTTCTGTTTTAGTTTTCTAAAATGTTAGTTCTATTATTTTGCTCTCTGACATATTACACGCAACCATTTTATAAGAAAATAAAAACAAAGGTACTCCTTTTCTTATTTAATGTTAATTTTTTTAGATAAAACATTTGGGTTTTTTTCCGCACCACAGAGACCTTGTTTGCACTTTCAGACCTCAGTGAACAAACTTTTCTAGTAAAAAGTTTTGAACATGTACACAGGTTTAAACTTATTCTGACAAATGTAATAAAGCTGGAGAATTATTTCTCACTCTGGTAATGGTTTGGCCTAATTTCTTGAAAAAACAACAGTTAATTACTTAATGATTTATTTTAAGGCAGTTGCCCTACCTATTCATTCATTCATTTATTTCTTTATTTATTGCTGATGTTCCAGTCTCACATACAGGCTACCTAATATTTAAGATTTCATTATTGTCCTATAGATGTCCATAGTATCAGCATTTCCATATCAATAGCTTTGCATGTATGATTTACTTTGTATTTTACACAGGGGTGGAAATTAAAAATTAAAAATAAAATAGCTTCTCATCACAACACCTAATTGCTGTTAGACTGCATGTATTCTGTTGTGGATCGAGTGCATCATATGGGTTTGCAGTGAACTGTTGTAATATTTTTATGCGGGTTTTCTCCGCCTGAAGTGGTATTTCGCTTTTATCTAAATAACATTCGGGTTGAATGTTATTTAGGTCATTAGTTTTCCAACAACAACCAGTTAATTTACCAACAAGTCTTTAACTGTGTTTGTCTCATCATGGACAACAAGTCCTGTGAATTTGGAGATATTTGTTCTTTTTTTGCAAAAGTTACCAGGGGGGAACCAAATATTTCAGCCGTCTGAAATAATCGGTTCCCCCTCTAAAACACAGGACAAAAATAATTTACCAACAACTCCTTAACTGTGTTTATTTCTCTGTATTATGATATTATTAGCACATTTTATTTTTAAAAGAATGATGTTTTTTTGTTTTTTTAATGAGAAATATTTGACCCTCTAAACAATTCTGTTAATAGATAAGTCTTTATTTACGGAGACGCAGGGGGAACCGTATCTGATGGGGGAACGGGGCTCGACGTAACAGCAGCACATTGCTGCCCCTTATATGTCAAGAGGACAAATAACACCTTTTCTGTTTAAATTGCCAACCCGCCACAGTGGCGTGTGTGTTGATCAAATTCACCCGCCACTTCAAATATTTACCCGCATTTGGCCAGTGGCGGGTGCTAATTTCCACCCCTGATTTTACAACTCTGTGGTCCTAAAATGGCTTGTTTATTATAATAACTTTGTTTTAAAACAACCTGAACCCTAAAGTAGAGAGTTTCTGCTGAGTGGACGTTGCTATGTCCATTAGCCACCACGAGGGGGAGCTACACTCCCAGGAAAGATGTAAAGTCTTGTTTAAATAAAAAATAGCTTACAACTATCGACAGGTTTGCTTTAAACATGTGTTTCTTTATGGATATTTTGATGACTTAACCAAAAGTGGCGGAAACACGTAGAAATAACTTGTAAGCCAGTTTCCGTTGAACGGAGTAACGTTCCCAGGCGCTGCGCGTACAACGTTTTACCTTCCGTAGCGTTTAACGTGATTGTGACGTCACGACGCAGCGCCTAATGCGGATGTAAACATTGCTCGGCTCATGTGGAGGAGGAGAGGGCAGCGATGGCACCGATGCTGGAGCGTTTTGTCAGTCCCGGGAAAGGTAACGGACTGCGTGCCACGTCCGGGATCAGCAGGGGGCGGCTGGTTGTTTCCGCCGAGCCGCTGGCCTCCTGTGTGTCCAACATGCAGGCGAGAGAAGTCTGCCATCACTGCTTCACACGGTAAGACATGCGATGCTGACTGGGGTCCTGCCCTCCGAGGCTATAGTAGTTGTAGTAATTTAACTGGTAAGCTGTGTACTCGTGCTGTATACAGCTTGTGGTTAAAGTTGACCAATTTTGTGTACGCCTGTGGTTTGATACAGGACTGTATGCAGCTACGTGAAGTGTAATTCTCTTACCGTCCAGCAGATGGCAGCACGGTTCTTTAGTGGAAGAAGTAAGACCTCAAACAGTCGCTGAAGAGCTGACAAACTATCAAAGTTACAAAAAAACAGAGCAGAATATTTTACTTCAATATGATTATAGCTCGTAAAGTGTGACATGCTCCCAGTTTGTATTTACAGCTTTGGTATTGTTGTTTATAAAGCCAGTTTAGTCAATAAACATTTCATACATTTTATCTCACATGCAGGGAGGGAGACATCTTTTTGTTTGTTTGTTTTTTTAGATTTTTGTGGATCTAAAATATTTGAGTCAGGTAATTTACACTTGTGAGATAAAGCTCTATATCCAAACTGTGTATCAGAGGTGATTGTACTGTATGTGAGATTTACAGTGAGTGTATCTTTCAGCTGCATTGATGTGGTGATTTTTGTTTTATCTGGATGCATAATTGCAACACCACTGCCTTTTCCACTTCAGGCAAACCTACTTTATCATTCTGTATGGATATATATGAATTTAATGAAGCTGACAAGGACATAACTGCACTGATTTCAAGTTTAACAAGAACAAAGTGAATGAAGTCTTAATTACTGAGACGTGTATGCTGAATATATGAATATATGCTCATATGTCAGCCAGTTAGCTGTCATTACCACAAGAAAGCACTCACAGACTAAGATACTCGTAGTTTTAGGACTACCAACTGCAAACTCTAACATTGCAGCCTGAAGTGTGCTCAGCATTTAAAATATTGTCCGCCTTTCCACACAAGAAAATGAAGGTATAACAAGAGGAATCAATAAAAAAATTAGAGCTTACAGCTTCACCGAATCCCATTATTTTTCCATGCTTGGGGCAAACAGCAGTCTGTGTGTGTGTGTGTGTGTGGTGGGGGTGAAGACAGAGGCCACAGGACAAAAACCAGAATCATATATTTGAGATATTGAATAAATGTTACGGCTACATCTGCTTTTTTTCTGAAGCTGACACTCAACCCGAGTGTCCAAGAATACTTTATTGATTCCTCAGAGAATGATGGGCACGACGCGTGTATGTCACAGAGCCAGCTGTTGAAAACCAGCTCGCACCACGCGCACGCCGAGTTGCATCTTAAAGATGTCATGTGTAGTCTTCCTGTTTTCACTAAAACACAATTAGCTGCACAGCATGACAGAGTGTTGAAGAATACGTGTGAGAGCATGCAATTATTTGTGTGACTGTCTCACTGCGAGAACAGAAACGACGTGACTGTGTTCGCGAATGCAGATGTGTGCAGGAAATGAGCAGGTGGTGGGGCCTTCAAAGCTGAAGGTAATTACAGGCCTTGAAGGCTGCATGTAAGTAATGAGTGATAAACGCTGAGGGAGTACTCTCACACACACACACTTCAACAAGATCAAATTGCCAGGGGTCAACAGGCAAACAAACAGCAATTTATTTTTTGTACTTTAGATTAAATTTCTTTATCTAAAGTGGCACAAAGCAAAGTGAAGCAGGCTTCAAGTACATCCCACAATACTCGCAGATTAATAAAACAAAGTGCACCCAGTGATTCAGTGGTTTCTATTTTCCAGCTCATGTTCCTGAAGTACTTCTGACCTAAATCAGAGGTAGTTTGTTTCTGTTGGATGCCTCTTAATATCTCAGCTCCATACGTTAACTTTCTATATATCATTCATGCTGTATCGTACCACTGAGGAGTCGATGATTTCACATTCCAGTCGTTTTTGTCTTTCTCGCTCTGCGAGTAATTATACAAGCACGCTGTCATATCAGTTTCTCTGAAGGTCACTCATTGACTTTGTTCAGTAAACGAGAAGGTGAGGAAGCAGTGCGGTCGCACCGACTGTTACGGATTTGCCTTTTTGACTGTGAAACTGAAGAAAAGTTTCAGAAAAAAAAAGATTGAAGTAGAAGAGAAACGACACAATTTCTCTTCCACCGATAACACATCAAACATCAGCACACACACAGACTGAGGAAGAGCGCAATTTCTTATTTACTTATTTATTTTTTGTTGTCAGTATGTGTGTGTGATTATATGCATCTAGGGGCAACACTGTTTCCATCAGATGAAGTCTTATTATTTGACACCAATCTCTCACTCAGGGTCTCTTTGGACCTCAAATAAACACACACACTCACACACACACACACACACACACACACACACCCTGCAGATAAAAGCAACACATCTAAAACCTTTTGTCTTATTTATAGGGAGAAACCTTTGATTGAAAGTTAAATAAACCAGCTTCCATGGGGTCTTATTTCAAAGAAAAGAGACTGACGTATTGACGGGCGGCTGACTTGAGTGTTTTGCTCTGATTTCAGCGTGTGTGTGTTAATGCTTGAGGCTGAACAAACGACAACAAAAAGTTCACAGCAAGCAAATCTTATCTGAAAACCGTGACACTCAATTTTTTTAAAATCAAAGATTTTAGTAGTTGCAAAGGAGGACAACATTATGTAAAAACCATTATTTCCAACATGTTACTTTGAATAAATATTGATTTAAACCAGAACCAGCTTGCTCTAGTTTAGCATCACTTATCATTTTATTAGTCTATTAGAATATTAGCACGTTTGCACAGTCAGTGTTGAAACGATAAAATCATTTTACAGAGGTTTGCACGTTTGTGTGGTAATGACATACCAGCGTGGAGTATGAGCAGCACCGATGGCAGACTGAAGTAAAAATCTAAAATATGAGAAGTAACACCACTCTTAACTTTTCAGACTTTTTATAATAAAAGCCATAATCGGATATTTTAAATAATGAACAGAAGACTGTCTTGCAATTTATTTATCTGTTTGGAGGGAAACAAATGGGCCCTGCACATCTGGAATTGTTTTTAATATCAGAACTATATGGGGATATTTGTGACACTAAATACAAACAAAACAGTACGCAGATCTCATGAGCGCACACACACTCACTTAGGATGCATTCTTCAGACAATTACCTGCTCAGTCACACATGGGGACATTCAGATATTTTTTCAATTTGTTTCACCAAGCTGGCAGGGGAAAAAAAAAGTATTTTCAATTTCTGGCCTGTCTGATACACATATATGCATTCTCCTTTTTTATGCATAATGCGAAAAGATTTATGGGCTTCAGTTCATGTGAAAATGTCACACACACACACACACTCCCCCGACACCGACTCTTTTTCAAACGTCCTCTATCCTGCTGTTACTGGGACCCACCCTCGCCAACAGAAACTGATAAGAGTGTGTGAATGCAGTTGTATGTGAAGCATACAGATTACTGCTTTAGATGCAGTTCGACAAACCGAGAGCAGCAGCTGAGAGGAGGGGAAAAGGATCAGAAGTCAGCAGTCCTCCTGCTCATCCTTTCACCAGCACACCCTTCTCAGTTTATTCTCCCATCTGCTTTCTCCAGCATCTGCTTCCCTTCTTTTGCTTCCCATCTTTTCATCCCTTCTACTCCCTTCTCCCATCATGTCTTTGTTCCTCCTCACCCCATCCCATCCACCACCTCTTATTGCTTATACACAGGAAGTTATATAAATATATATATAATCTCCCGCCTGTCTTCCTCCCCCAACCCTGTTTTCTTCATCTCCTGCTGCTCAATGCCCAGGTGCCTCAAAGCACACACAGCTGTATCATTTGCAAACCAAGTTATTTGCTTTGCACGGGGCGCACACCTCCACTTGTGTGTATTTGTAATCATTTAGAAAGCTCATCTGTGCGCGCCGTCTTTCACTTGAGCTGCGAGGACCAAACGCCTTCTCAGGAATTAAATCATGGTCCTCAGGAGCATGAACATATAAACTGTCTGCCATGGTTCGGCTTTGTGTAACAGACTTAATGAAAGTCTTGTGTGTTTTTCTCCCAGCGATTGTGGATCCTTCAGTGTTTGTGTGCTTTCCCCCTTCAGAAATTTGGATGAATCACAAAGGCTCTCCGAGGACTCGTATTATTCTGCTAATCACAGACGGTGCATCTGTTACTTGTCTCTCTTAAACTTGGGGCAACAAAAAGCCAAGCAAACAACCATAATTTAAGCCCAATGTGGACGTTTGAGATTAAATGAGTAACACATGATTATATTCTTTCATTTGATCTGTTGAAAAAGGTTTGAGCTGCCGTTGTCAATGGGCAGTCGGAGGTTTCTGCCTTCAGTTACGTTGTGATCATTAAATCTTGTGCGTGCCCCTCTGATGTTCTTTGACATCCACTCGGCTCTTTTTGGAGCCGTGCAGTGCCTGCGTTTTCGGAGCTCGAGATCTTTTGTGAATTCTTGTTTTGCATTTCAGTCACTATATCACAGAACTGGCTGAGCCGTGCTTCTTTCATTGGGCTTCTTTCTGGTGGTTGGAAATTCAGCTGCCAGGCATTTAGCTGAGATCAAACTGCATCTGCTCATGCTTCTCCTGGTTTAGTCTCTTTACTCTTTCCTCTCAGTGTTTTAGAATAGCTTGTGAAATTATTTTGTTCACCTCCAGTAAAATGGGAGGAAAAGCTGCCATTAAATACAATAAGTCTCATGTCCCACATAAAAAAAAACCTGCTTTTTCCTACGATCTTTAAGTCTTTAGCTCAACTTTATTAGATTATTTTGTTCGTATCTCTTGCCATCATAAAAGCCGGGCGACCATGTAAATGTAATTGTCTGTATTTGTCTGTTAGGAAAATATGTCATGAGCCACTGAATGGTTTTTTTTAATGAAACTCTCAGAAAGTAAACATCAGATGTACGTCTACAGCTGATTAACTTTTGGAGTCATCCCGATTAAAGAGGGCCACCACATCTTATTAACCCTAGCAAACACAAACAGTGCTATAATTCAGCTGATTTTTCAGTTATTGAGCTACAACTTGGTGTGGTAGTAGCTGAGAGTCATTCACAGCACATACTCTGGGCGCCAACAGATCACTCAAAGTCTTTGTCTAAAACTTTATCATTGAAGCCGGCGAGGGATCTGCATTCCTTCAAGGAATGATAGTTTATGTATTTTCCGTTTAAAGCATATTTTATAACTAAATTAAATATCTTACTTGCAGTTCTTTATTTAAACATAGTTTCTCTTTCATATGAAAACAGAAGTTAGTGTGAGCTGTGCAAAGAACAATTTATAACACTGAAAGGAAGGCTAAGTAAAACTAATGTTTGTACTCTGCAGCTTTGGTGCTGTAATTATTGAGCTTGTTGAAGAGCTGTATGATTTGAAAACCTATGAATATATAGTTTTCAGTTTGATGAAGCTAATTTAAGTTTGTGACATTTGATAATCGTCATGTTTGTGTGACGCACGTCTGTCAGTGACACAGAAGCCTCCCACCCTCTGGTTACTTAAACAGACCTGAGCAAGGCACAACCTGCCAGTTCAAAGTTCAAGAAAGCATTTCATTTCATGGCAAATTGGTTTGTACCCCATAGTTTGGAAAGAATTATTCATATTTCTTCTTGTTTCCCATGAGAAGTTAAGCGTACACTGCTGCTGTCCATTTTCATGAACTTAAACCAGAGCATCAAAGATGACTTCTCAGTGAAAAATGTGCCCTATATGAGATATTGTGCTTGTATGCGAGCGTGTTGTCCTGTCGGTAAGATGGTAAAACAATAAGGAGACCTGTGCCATATGATTCCCCTCAGGCGTCAATGAATCATCCCTTAAACAACTATTAAGAACTCAACAAGAGATCTGAGATGCAGCTGGTGTCCTTCTCACACACACAGACACACACTAGCAGCAGTGCTGTACCTCTCAGTCTGTTGTTTACAATGAATCATGTTTTGATATGTAAGTGTAGCCATGCTGTGGATCCCTGCAGTTTAAATAATTGAGCAGAGCTCACCCTGTGCCGTCATAGTAAAGGTGCATCAGTAGGGGGCAGTAGTGTCCCTTCAGGGGCTGCTTTCGAGTTATTTCTACTCCTCACATTTTCTCACATTCGCTTTGTAAACCTCTGCAGTCACAGTTCTGGCAATGCAGAGAAGTTGCTCTAGTATTAGATTTGCTATTTGGGGGAAAAAAAAGCTTGTCGACCAAATTTTTGGATGGACATGTTTTACAAGTGCTTCAGGCAACCGAAATGACAACTGGCTTAAACGGACCACCTTGCTGCCAGAGATGTGGTACTTTTGTTCAAAAGTGGAGCTGTAGATTTATGGTAATGCGTTTTATTTTCAGCATCTGTACTGTTCAGTTACGCAAGGAGCCATTTAGGAGTGAGATGTATCCTGCTGTGTTGTGCACTCAGTGGGGAAATGAGAGAGTTCGCTCAGGCACGACTGGACAGCTCAGGAGAAAGGAAAAAAAAAAAAAGGAAAGAATTTACATACACCAACACACACGTGCAAGAAGACAGAAGAAAATCAAATGGACTCAGTGCAGCATCCTATACTCATGGGGCATTAATTACCATGCTACACACACCAAGATTGATATGCTGAGGTAGGCCTAATTAGGTGTCTCAGAGCCGAGGCTTTACAAATCTGACCACATATATAAACACGTGTACACACAGATCTATTCTCCTGCATATTAATCAGGTAACAAGCATCTTTTAACCACTTCTGATGAATGTTTCTGTGTCCTAATTATTTTTGTCCCTTTTTGGTTTTCTGTTCCTTTAACTTGTGCACTTACTTTTTTTCTAATTCTACTTTTTTCCTGCTTTGGGCTTTAATCTTCAAGGAATTCAGGAGGCTAAAACTCACAAAGTAGCCTGCAGCATTGCTCTCGAGTAACACAAGCTCGATTTTTCTATATTCTACATCAAAATGAGTCTCCATGAGTCACATTTGTTTGTTTGCTTGCACTTAAGCAAATGGCGAAGCCCAAAAAGTGACTTTATGCTCTAATGTGTAGCTATAAAACTTTACATTTCACTAATAGCAATGATTTTGGGTGCTTGGCAATTTAAAATGGTCTTCATTTGAAATTGGCCACATGGAAAACAATAATTTATAAAGTTAAAGCAGTTATTATTTTTAAAGAATGAGAGAAGACTTGAAAGGTAATGAGGAAATAAATGACCGAAAGAGAGTACTGTGGAGAAATGAAGGGAAATAGTGTGAAAAAATGACATTGTGAGAAAGACAGAGAAACCATTAATTCAGTATTCTGCATGCTACTAATGAAGCCCTTCTAATGTTATTCATGAGTTTTCCTACTGTGCCTTCGGTCCAAGCTTGGACCCGCCATCCAGAAGAGACGCAACATCTGACAGAGACATGATGAAGAAGAGCAGAAAAACTGATGAAGGGGAGAAGGGGGCTGACAGAGAGAAAAGGGAAACTTGGCTGAAGATGAAACAGGTGGACTTCATAGAAACAATCATGAGCTCAGCATGACAGTAAACAAGTTTGATTCAACAAATAGCAGGGCTCTGTTACAGAATACTAATGAAACGAGGGAGACTTGGAAAGTTAGCTTTTTCAGCTGTTTGTTTTCTGTTTACTTAGTTGCTTTTTGCTCTTTCGTTTCTGTCGACATCTATATTTGGACCGAGTTAAGTCGGTGGACATAACGTGGCGCAGTTCATAAAACCGAGTATGTTGCAGAAATCCGCCTGTGTGCTGCCCCGAGGACAGTGTTGGGTCATATCTGCACATTTAAATCATGAAATAATGTAAAAAGTAGAGAACTGTTGAGTGGGTGTTTGTTCCTGGACTAGATTATCTGAAATAACAAGCAGTAAACACTAAAGATTTTGTTGCCACCTTTGTTACTGAGGCTGTGATTCTCCTTTGAGATGTCATGCAGGCACTCAATGTTGATATGTTCCTTTTCAAACCAGCTATGATAAAACGGATTATTGTTTCATTTTTACACAGCTCACGAAAAGCCAAAAGTGTGTTTATCTCATGAATCAATTTAAAGGGAGGAAATATTATTCTCCAGATCTGATCCATTGTGTCCTGCTGGAATACCTGAAATGTGGGACTGAAGTCTTAACTTGTGTCCGTGTCTCCGAGTCAGTACTTTGTATCAGCACTGAATCAAAATCCATAACAACAGCTGCTGTGCTTTAATGCAACTCCGTCAGTGCATAGGCAGCACTAGACTGGTGGAGCAATAAATATGATTTTAAGTCCTGTGAGTAAAATCGTAAATCCTATAGTGGTTGTTTTATTTTGAACAGATCCTGCCCAACTCTATCAGATATTGAGCAAAATCAAAACAACACATGCTGCACATTAACGTACAGTGAGGCTCTGCAGGGTGTAATTACCTCCTGAGGGGCAATGTTCCCAACAAGACTGAGTGGAAGAAATTTAGCTCTGTAATAAAAATAAAGTTGGAATTATCACACTTCCTGTCTGGTTCATAAAAGATGGATTGGCTTCCTGTTGCTGGCAGCTTCTGATCAAACTCCTAATGTAGGAAATGCATGAAACATGAACCAATCAAGCTCTGACCTGCTCTGATCTGTTGTTACTCCTCTGTCTCAAGCTGCAGATTTATTCCTTAAACTGTGGGCGACTTTCCTGTTTCTTTTAGATCTCGACATGACAAGAATTACTGCATTTTCGTGAACTCTCATCCAAGAGCGACACAATAAATTCGCAGCCGACTTCCAAGCTGAAAAGGTCATCGCAAATGAGCCCCGGTGGCATTCCAGGAGTAGGAGAGAAATAAGAGCCGGATGGTGAGGAAAGAGGCTAAATACAGAATAGAGAGCAGGAAAGAACAGGAGAAAAGAGTGTTTTGGAAACTTGTACACGACTGCAGGGGCCTCGAGCCAAATACAACACTCCCGTCTGGTCTCTAACTGATAGAGGACGCTCTTAACTTCTGTTGCTAATGTTGACAGGCAACAGCCTTCGGTCAGAACCACACCGTGTGCGAATGTTTATGTTAAATCCCTGCATTTGGCTTCCAGCTCCAAGTAACGCCATCTACAGAATTTCTAAGGGTGCCCAATGTAATCAAATGTGCAACGCTTTGCTCAATAGGCTGAGGGCATCCATCGTAACATGTTCTTCATTACCTCAATTTGTGTATGTAAGCTCATACCATGTCAGATTTAATTACCAATTTTAGGTTTTCCCCTCTTCTATAAACATTAAGTCACTGATGATGATGTAGAAATCACAAAAAAATGATTTTTCCCTTTCATTCCTATCCAGTCCATCTATAAGTTGCAGCAGTGTTGCTTTGAATATCTCCCCTAAAAGCTCTGCTTCGAAGTTAAATCTGGCTGTACAAGAAAAATGGAAAATATGGAGAACCATAACCCTACTGGGCAGGATTCACAGATGTGCATTTCAGGTATCAACAGTACTTGTCATTACGTTTGCAGGAAATGATTTACATTGCCAGATAATTTTTTGGGTTTGTTACTTTGCTTTGTTAGCCCAGCCTATGCAGAAAGTTGAGTTAAGTTTATTTAAGCAGCCGTAGAGACACCAGACAATCAAATCACCTTACTGATCATCTGTCTGATCTTCCAACTTTAGGCCTGTCCACTTTTCACAAAAGAAAATGAAGGTATAACAAAAGGAATCAATAAAACAAAATTACAGAGCTTACAACTTCAGGCCTGTCTCAGTTCTTTAAAATGAAGCATTGAGACACACTTGACAAACCTTTTAAAGGGCTTATGGTGAGGAAATGGCAATGACTCTGAGGCAGATGGATGGGACATTACTGGATCATTATTGGAGTGTCCCTCCTCCTCCTCTTCTCTGCAGGGAGGAGGAGGAGGAGGGACACTGGAATGAGCTTCTATCATTCAAGATGAGCTGAGATGAGGATGGGCTCAAAGTTAAATCTGACACCTATTTCTTTTTACTCAAGCTGTGCGACAGGAGGAAGTCTGACACTATCGAAAGGATTAGGATCTTTTTTTCAGAATGATGCTCCGTCACATGCATATTGTTGTTCTCCACGAGTCGGCTAGCCATGAAAGACGTGAAAGATGACCTCCTTCCTCACCTGATTAACACTATGTAGAAAACATGTGCGCCCTTCTCAAAAGAGCTTTACGATAAGACAAGACAACACACCTGTCTGAAGTGCACCAGGAACGTGTTTGCTGCTCTGGCAAATAATTACTTCTCTTGAAAGTTGTAAAAAATGCATGAAAGGTGGTTGTACTGGTCACTGAATGTTTTTGGGCGTTTTGTCTGTATTAGTTGTTCTCTCTAAAATATTTTAAACTGCATTGAAAAAACAAAATGTAATATGCAAAGTCTGGTAAATACAGCTCTGGTAGTTTGAGATTTATGTTGATATAGTCATTTTTTTCAGTGAATAGTTGCTGGAAATCACTGTACAGTAGATATAAAGCAGCAGCTATTGGGAGTTGTGTGGGGAAAGATGTGGCTTTCTGCTCCATTAGGAACATTAGTTTAAACATTTTAGAGTAACACAATGGGAGAAGAGAAGAATAACCAAAACAGTAAATCTTAGGCCTGAGACCCAGTCAGTCAGTAATTATCTATTCCTGTATATTTAGATATCGAAAGCATTAAAACTGTAGATTATTTGCTTGGCTCATATTAACCTATTCAGAACACACATACACACTCTGAATGGGTTCCCATGACTCATATCTGTTGTGTGTGTGTGTGTGTGTGTGTGTGCTCTGGTGGTGCACACTCCTGTGGATGTAATTGGCTGCGAGGAGCAGACAGACTCTGCTCTTACTTGTTATCAGGCTGAAGCCAAAATGGAAAAGACAGCAGTCAGACTAGGAGAAACACAGCAGACCTTCAAGGCTGAGAGTATACAGTCGCACAAAAATCCACACAAACACTGCAAGTGGACACACAGCTGTTGCACACCACAGGTCAGACACATCTAAGAGACCGAAGATGGGGTAGGTTGTAAAATTAGTTATTGCATGAATGCAGCTTAGTGCAATGGTGTCCATTCCTGGTCCTGGAGCGGCCACTATCCTGAATATTTTAGTTGTTTCTCTGCATTTCAACGGGTCTTCAAGTTCTGCAGCAGCCTGTTAATCACTCAGTCATTCAAATCAGGTGTGTCAAAGCAGAGAAACATCTAAAACCTGCAGGAAAGTGGCCCCTCCAGGACCAGGATTGGACACCACTGGCTTAGTGTAACATGAAAAAGAAAAAGCCATGGTTATAATTGGTAAAGGTCAAAAACTTGGGGAGATTCTTGTTTGGGTGGTAATGAGGCTGAGCTTGGTGATCTGCAACCTGCTTATGTCCAAAACTAACACGTTAGTGGAGCAGTTATATTGTTATCAATATTAATATTTATATTTAAAGTCTGAGCTAGGGCTACAGGGAAAAATGTTGGTCTCATTCCAGCTTAGTCATTGTCTTTAATATTTGTCCAACTCTACCCTAGAGACAGATCTTAAAATATATTTTCTTTATTTTTATGGAGGTGCAGTTTTTAAGGCATGTAATTCAAACGTGTCCCTTTTTTTTCTCACCCATTTTTGTCCAGACGTGAAACCTTGTTGAGGTGTTCCCAATGCAAAATGGCTCGCTACTGCGACACAACCTGTCAGGTACGTTCGTGTGTGCGGCAAACAAAAATCATTCGCCTACATTTGTGAGTATTTTTAAAGGTTCCTCTCCTGCAGAAGCAAGCATGGTCTGTCCATAAGAGGGAGTGTAAATGTCTGTGTCGCCTCCTGCCCAGACTTCCTACTGACTCAGTGCGTCTGGCTGCGAGAGCCATTTTTGCCCTGGTATGTTTCTGGAATGTCTCATCGTTAATCTCACTCAAACAGCGCGCACAAAGAAGGCTATGATAGGAACGACTAATCATATTTTTCCTTCTGTTAGTCATCTTCAGGGGGTCGTTAGAAAATCTAAAATTCTTATTTTGTTAGTAATTTGAATTAGTTTCACTTCTGAAAACCGTATTAATCTTAAGAATATTATTGTGACGCTACAGTACAAAACTGCTGTTTCTTGCTTGAGATGTTCAAGTGCTTTGTCTAGTAGCAAAAAATATATGTGTTAAACCAGAATGACATGCTGTTCTCCCATTTTCCCTGTTTTTTCTCTTTAGCTAAGTCCTCCTAAAAGCAGTATTGGCGAGCTCTACACTTTAGATGAGCATGAATCACGTAAGTCTCTCCTACGTTTCCACAGTTTAATGCTACTGCAATGACAAATGATCTTTTTACTTATTAGCTGTAGATATTTTTTTGTAAATCAACAAATCATTTCTTTAAATACTTCAGAATCAACCAGACTTCTTTTTTGTTTTCAGTATTCCACCTTTACCACTGTTCTCTTTGTTGTGCCATTTTCTGTACAGAATATTTTACAGCAGAGAAGTTCTGTGTTGAGAAACTACATTTAATTCCAGCAAATAATGGAAGTTTATGAGGGGAAAATGTTTTCTGTCAGGTTAAATTTGTTTGTGTGTGCAGCTCAGGGCCGCAGAGTTTTAATAAAAGTTCTTTTACAAAAGGCAAAGTGAAGGGAGGATACAGAGGCAGCTGATTTCCTGCTGAATGAAAAACTCAATGCTTTAAGGGTGCAGCCCAAAAATGTCCAAAAACAACAGAATAAGAGGAAAACATGAAAATACAAGATGATGGTGGAGTCTCTATAAACCCACACACAGCTCTCTACACTTCAGGTGGTTTCTAAGTATTATTAAGAAAATCACTCTTGCAGTACACAGATTTTGCTTTTTTATAACATATTTTAGACCATAGTATCATTATTTTCTTCCTAAATTCATATTTTACTTGTAGTCTTGGTCCTGTAGTTGTTGTCCTTTTAGTCTTGGCCTTGTATGTCAGAATAGCCCAATTTTAGGATGAATCATTTTGCATTTTTTTAGAAGTCTTTTAGTTTAGGCAATATTTGTCCTGCCATGTTTTGGTATCTTATTCATTAATTTGTCACAGACCTGGATTCTATGCCTGAGCAGAAGAAGGAAGGTCTGTCTCAACTGGCATCCATGTTGGAGGCGTATACGCAACAGGAAGTTTCTAACCTAACACAGGAAGTGACATCAGCCCTGCCCTCTTCCTGCCGGGATGCCCTCAGCCTTATTGCAAAGGTCAGTTAAATTAATGTAAACCCTCGTTTGGTTTTAGATACACTACTTGTGTAGACAGATGAATGCCTTAGCACACGTGAAAAGCATGATTACACAAACTTTTGGCATGTTCACAGCCACAAAAATACTGAAATTCAACTTAATTCAGGCCTCTACTGCTGACTTTAGCCAAACCTCAGTATGTGCATTTTCCCTTTAATCATACCCTTAAGTTTGTGTATTACGGCCATGTTCTTTTAAAACACATAAACTGCCTTCACTGAAACTTACACACCAATGGACAGTTATAGTGAGTTTGTTTTTACCACTGTTAGTGGACAGCTTGTCTCCGCCACGAAAGGCAGGTGATCATTTATTCACCTCTGAGCGTGCATAAAGTGTGTGTGTTTGTTTGTCTTGTCTGTTAGCAAAATATCTTGTAAACCAGTGGATGGATTTTAACGAAACTGTCTGCTTTGAGGGACAGATCCGTTCTGTGGTTGGTAATGATTCTGCACAATATCTGCAGCATACACTAATAACACAGACAAGGTGACGTAGGAGGGTTTTTTATGCATATATCACAAGGTAAACGTTTAAATTGTGACTTGCACTTTTTGTCTCACTCACTTAATAAGCACTTTTAGGTGTTCAACTGGAAATGTTGCTTGGGTAAATAAAAAAATAAGGGATTAAATGATTTTTAAAAAAGTATATTATAGCTTACCAATAGGAGGCACTGTAACTACGTGGACTCCATCCTTAATTTTCTTTGTAAAGAAGTTCTTAATGTTATTCGTCTTTTCGTTTGAGCATCTCTCACAATAGATTTCAAATCTTCTTGTCTCCTTTTACTGTTGTCCTTCTCTGCACACAGCCCTGCCTCTCTTCCCTCTTTTTTCTTTTTCTTATGTGCTTCTTCTTTACATTGTAACTGAGGAGTTTACTGTTGCATCAGTGAGCTTAACAAAATAGGTCATTACTGTACGTGTATGTTCGTGGCTCTGTGTGTTCTGGGATAACCCTTGTGGGGGACCATATTGTGCCACAACATATTTTTTTTTATATTAATAGTGCCCCTCTAGTTCTAATAATGTTACATAAACAGATACAGCTCATGCATACACTCTGACACAGAAAATAAAGCTTTATCATCTTACCCTTACTGTTCTTAATATACCCGAGGGTAACAATGAGTAATGAAGTGGAGAGTGTGTACATGTTTATTCTATATGCAGAACGGGGAAGAAAAGTTTTAGTTGTCAAAGATGCTTAGATGCACATCTATCAGGGAAGATATTTATAGAGCAGCAGATTAGCCTCATGTTTATTGTTGCAGCATAGCAGTGATTCCAAACCGATGACCATGACCATGTCATTTCAGCAGATGATGTGCGTCTGTGAAATGTTAAAAAACTGCCGTGGCATCATTTGTGTCTTCCCCAACTGCAGTGTTGTAATATATTGTGACCGATGAGATCTGTCTGATGCACATTTTAATGCTTGCCTTAAGCAGCTTTTTCTCTCTGAAGTGAGAACGTGGGTACAAACGTGTCTGAATGCGTACTAGGGGAGTAATGATACATGTATTTATGCCAAGTCGTCTGATTGCCTGAACTGTACATCAGGGTCCAGTTCATGCAATCAGATGAAGACTACAGTGGTCACAGGTGACCACTGTGCTCATCTTAAAAGGGCAGACATTTATTTTAAATGCTCATTAGCTGTCACAGCAGTTAAAAGGCACAACATAAGTGCACAAACACTCACATCATATGGACATGGTAAGTGAGATGGCATTGATGTGTCTGACAGTAAATTACAGGTTGTGTACCTCTAAAGATTCTTCTTTCCCATATTTCAGGTAAAGTACAGCAAGCTGGCAGGGTGACATTTTAAAGAATATTGCATGCTTTTTATTTTCTCAATGATATTTATGTCTTTAATTTACCCATTTTCTTCCTATTTTATTAACTTATTTCTCTATTTTAGTCATTTTAATTCAAGCTCCTTCATGCCAACGGGCCCTTGCAATAAAACATCGCTGCCACTGGCAGGTGTTTGTGTGAACTTATTGTTATGCTGCATCAGCTCTTACAGCCCCAGGACCCAATTTTTTTTTTTTACACATACTTATTACATGACCATCACATTACTTAATAAAACATGCAACCTCATAAAACAAACATTCACATGTCCCTCCTTCTCTCCAGAATCTGAAAACCAGCTCCGTATAACCCTGAAGAGAACAAAATGTGCGTAGAACATGGATGGACGGATTAACTTCATTTCCTTTATTCCTCCTATGTGAGAAGGGAGAATATTTCTTGTGGTCACGTAAGCATGGAGAGTTGGTTGAAACAGAAGAACTGAAAATGGCAAATCCAAGTCAAAGGGAAATGGGATGCAGCATAAACAGCGAGAAGAGGAACGAGAAAACCTAAAAAAAAATCTGAACAAGTTGAAGAAGGATAGAATAATGAATCACCCCAGTAAAAGGGTTGAAGTAGCTGCTTTTGTGGCTCTCTGTGGAAAAGATTGTAACTGGGACACCTGGGGAACATGAACACATAAATACACATTCTCATCTGTCCACGGTGGAGCAAAAGTAACTCTCTGTCGAAAACTATGTTGTATTGTTTATTACCAATATATATAGGGACAATTTATCACACACACACCCACAAACCACCTGATGTTACATGTGAGTCTGGAGTCAATAAATTCACACTCCGGCTGAAAACTATTTTGGCTTCAATTACAGGCGTTAGAATGGCTGTGTGTTGGGTGTGTGTGTGTGTGTTAACTCACATATTTTGGTTTAAGTCATTTTTTTTCTTTAGTGCATCTGGTTTGTTGTAATATAGTTTGTGTGTGGGCGTAATGCAGTGTGTGGACAGATGCATGTCTGTGTGCGAGGGTGAAACTTCTTATTCGGATGTACAAGTAATTTATTGTGCTAGGCTTTATATTTTTGGTCGATTTGTCGAGGAGCTAAATGGAATGCCGACCCCATCAATTTTGTATACCTTAACAAATGGAAAAGTTGCCACTCTTCAAGCATTTCATGGTAAAAATTGAGAAATTCGCTTCTTTTTTTAAATCCGAGTAGATGACGCATGCAAATAAGAGGTCAAGGAAGGAGTAAAGTAGAAAATTACAGTTTTTGTTTTATATAACAAGAATTAAAAATGAAATGGGAACAAATTCATGTGGTAATATGAAGCACAAAAACAGAACGTTTCTTCTGCCTCCATCAGCCTGCTTCTCTGTACTTGTGTTTGCTCATTTGCTACATGTGAAGTCATTAACATAATCCGTGCGTGTATGTGTTGGTATGTTCAGCCTTATCGCTCCAGCATTTCCCTGATCTACCATTGTAGCAGGCAGTTCCATGGGCGCTACCTAATTAGCTTAGGCTTTGCAAAATTACACACACGCCACACACATACAGCTTAGTGTAATGACTTTGAGTTCATCGTGAATGTAGTCACAGAAAGTGTAATGCGAGGGGAGAATAAAAAAACATTTACTTAATTGACAGATTGGATGCGTATGTGTGTGGGCGCTTGGGGAGAGGTGAAAAGAGGGAAATAAAGAGGGGAGGAGGAAAGAAAAAGAAAGCAGGCAGACGATGAGTGATGTGTGGGTAAGAGATAGGAAAGCAGACAGAAAGGAAGAAGATGGTAAAGAAGAAATTGAAAGAGATGGAAACCGTCAAGGGTAAACGAAAAGGGTTGAGAAGACAATTGTACTGAGATGTCAAGTTGGGAGATGGAGAATAAGAGTGAGATGAAGGGAACAGAGAGAGAGAGTAAAAAGAAGTGATTGCTCAGGGAAATCAAACACTGTTGAAGAGTTCAAAGTTGAATACAAATTATGAATACATTGAGACGTGTTTAATTAAGAGATGTGATTTTGGAAACCATTATGTTGCAGCATCCAGGCATGTTTTCACTGTGTGTGTTGTAGGTGCTGTGAGACTGAGAGCTGGGGGTAGGGTTTGCCTAATGAACTGCTTTTGGTTCCAGCTCTAGCAGCCGCTGTCTCTCCTGTCTCCTTTATCATCCCTCATGGTGTGACAGCTCATCTCTCGATCGCTTCAGCTTCTTCAGTTACCACCATTCTTTAGTGGTTCAGGTGGGTCTGTACTGGGATAGACACTTATAAATTATCCACATATACATGTCTGTGCGCTGCGTTTAATGTCCCAGTTGGCTACCAAAGGGAGATTCCTGCAGCAGGTTTAGCTCACAAATTAACCTGCCAAACAGATATGATGACAGGCTGAAGGCCTGGTGCTGGGCTGAGACACACTGGTTGTATTCAAGCAGTGGATTTTTGTCCTTCTCTTAGCCCCTTACCTGACATTTAATGACCCTGATAAAAGGTTTTGTGACAGTACAGTTAATTGTTGTTGCTCCGTTTGAACCAGGGCGTCACGGTGCAGCGGTTTCTTAGCACTGTTGCCTTGAAGCAAGAAAGACGCAGGCTTGAATCCAGGCTGGGGCCTTTCTGTGTGAAGTTTGGAGTTTAGGCATCTCTCTGGCTGCTCTGGTTTCCTCCGGCAGTCCAAAAATATGCACATTAGGTTTATTATTTACTTGACACCAGGTGTGAATGAGAGCATTAATAGCTGTTTGAATTGTTTATCTGTATGTGGCCCTGTAATAAATTGGTGAATTAAACCTATTTTTATTGAAAAGATAGACAGTAATTTGGTAGGAATTTGGTATTCTGTAACCCTCCTCCCCATCTTCTTTAGAATTCAGTTTGTCTTTTAACTTTGTTTTAAAAACAGTAAAATTATGCATATCTCCTTCTGCGTGTTAGCTCAGCTCTTTGGCTCCAATCATACCCACACTCAGCTGGAAGAACCAGTAGGTCTGTTCTGAGCGAGCTTTGTACTGTAGTGTCTAATATTGGCTCAGCCCTGTGGGTTATCAGCTCCTGCTCCCATGACACCTTTATTAGCTCTCACAAACAGGACAAATAAAGCCCGGGTGGGTAATAACAGCTTGGACTCTCCGTAAATAAACACTCACAGTAGCTGTTTGACTGCAAACATATTTTGAGAATGAATATTACTTTTTTTAGGATATTCGGCTCCCTAATTAGAAATTATTATTTTTAATCAGACCTGCAGCATGTCATTGACACGTTGTGTTTAAACCCTATAGAAAGAATTATTGGGGTTGTACCTTTTTCTTGAAGAGTTATTTGTTGTGTTTTTCTAGCAGGCATTCTGTTTGCACGCTACAATTGCAACACCTTTTGCTTTTAAAAACCTGGAGGGATGAAAGGAGCATTCATGGGATGTAACAAATTTACATTCTGGCTGTGCAAACATATGTCTGACTGGAGCCCAGTGGCACCACAAATACGATGGCAAACAGCCTGAGACATTTTTAAAAATCTTTTTCATAACAGCTTGACTGACCCTTTGGGAAACAGACTCCAGGTAACCCAGATAGTGAGTCTAATGTTCGCTGTAGAGCCTGTTTACTGCATTTCACAACTTAGATGTTTTCACCAAATAAATCAACTTGAGAAAATGGCTCTGCCCCTCTGCATATCAGGTTATGTCTCAGCTAACTTCACAAGTGCACATCACATTGAGGGAGATTTGTGTTATACCCGGTTTTTAGGTTTGCCAACGTTTGCTGTTGCTATCACCATGAAAGATGGGCAATCATGTAATCGCCTTTGTGCACATCTGTCTATTTGTTTATCTGTTTGTGAACGAAATACCTCATGAACCACTTGACAGGTTTGAATAAAACTCTCAGAAAGTAATCTTTTGATTTACATCTACAGCTCCTTAACTTTTGTGGTCAAACCAGTTCTAGATGGTTCCACAGCTAATCAAGCTTAGATAACACAAAAATGGTTATAATCAGTCATTTATGCAGGTATTGAGCTAAAATTTGAAGTGCTTTTTTTCAAGGAATGCTTCTTTAATTGTGTAAGTTGTAACTTAACACTTAGTATTTTGACAGTTTGCAAAAACAAAGAAAAAAAACAAGATATACCTTAATTAATGGCATTTAGAATAAATTTCTAACATTAGCCATTTTTTGTTAGTCCTTTTATAATTACTCTATTTAAATTTCATTTAATTTACCATTTTAGTGTATGTTATTAAAAATAACTAAATATATATTTACATTCTTAGTGGTTCTTAAATTAAAGCATCATAGTAGTTGAGCGGTAACTGTATTTTGCTTCTCAGTGGAACCAAAAGGGATTTTAGGATTTCACGAGCCCCTCCCTGGAAACACCCCCAGATCGAGATAAAAAGAGTGTAAAAAGGTAGGAGGGAAAGATGACAGGGAGAGGAAGGACAAACACACAAACATGAAGTCTCACTGGGCTTGTATATCTAATATTTTATAATTACAATCAGGAGCTCCTTTAATTGACTCCATCTGTGACCCCCTGAGTATTCATCGCGTGTTAGAGCGAGAAAAGAAACTCTCAAGCAGTGTGTTAATAAACATTAGTGGGAAAAGCTGTCAAGAAAAACTAGTTTGTGATGTATTCTGTGTGAGAAACTGAATGTAGCTCCTTTTCTCAAACACATTACTTGGCTGTATTTTTTGTCTGAATACAAACGTGCCCTGCATGTACGTGTACGCACATGACCCACTCCTCAGTCGCTCATTTATCTCGTCTTTAGCTGCTGCCACGCTGGGATTTGAGATTTAGTTCGGCCTGATTTTGCGTATCTCAGCTTCTCCAAAGGTCAGTTTTGGCGTTTTCATGAGTGATGAAATCACATGAAATTGGCCTCACGGAGCAGCGTGTCTGTCCTCGCCTGGTGTCAGTATTTGTTGTGGATTACATTTTCTGCTTTCGACACAGGAAATTAATTTGTCCCCAGTTTCAAGTATGCAGATGTGTCAGCAGGAGCGTACTGTATGTGGGACCTCCTCCTGCCAACACTCAGCGACTATTTATGTGATTGTGGACAACTTGAAAGCACCACCATGGGTTTCAGTGTTTAGTTTTTGACTAAAGAACACTTTTCACAATAATTAGAGCGTTTCCAAACAATATGCAACGAGCCACCAGTTCTTACTTTGGGATTAAATATGGCAGTGGTTGGTTGATGAATGGTCAGCCCTACAGGCAAGGTGTGTAAGTGCATTAGTTTTATGAAATCTCTTGTTGCCCAGAGTTCAGATGCACTCATCGGTCTTGTGAATGTCATCCAGCTTCAGGCTGCATGTAATCCAATTTTAGCACAAGACAATGATGTCTCGTAATGACAATCACACTTATATTGACTGGTCTGAGAGAGTGTGAGTGTCCTGACAGATACATGTGTGTGTTATAGTCTGGGTTTATTTCATGTAATGTGTTTCCTTCTACACACACACACACACACTCACAGTGCTCTATTGTCCTTGTGAGTCAAGGACATCTTATTTTCACAGGTGAGGGGACACAGGCTGTTTCTGCCGTTTGTGAGAGCCGGGCAGAAATGAGGACACGGGAGGGAAGATGAGGCTGAGTGGTCGCTGAACAAAGACTTGGAAATGAGAAATCGTATGTGGCCGACCCGCGCCACATTGCTGATCTTAAATCTTCCTAATTTGAATAGTTAACAATGAACACATAAGCAGCATCACAAGATGAAACAGCGAGATGAATGGTATGCAGTATTATCAGAAAATGAGCTTCCCTCATTTCATCCATCCATCCATCCATTTTCTTTAACCGCTTCTCCATTCCGGGTCGCGGGTAGCTGGTGCCTATCCCCAGCAGTCACTGTGCGAGAGGCGGGGGACACCCTGGACAGGTCTTCCCTCATTTCAGTCCCAGTTAAAATTGTGTTTTAAAACACAACAAACTCCAGAATTCATTTTAAACTTGTGGCTGTGAAAATATAAAAACCGTCTCCCTCTCTCTCTGTCTGCTGGTGGGCATGACTCCCCCGTTAGCTGACATTTCAGTGCTTGGAGGTCTTTTGATCTTTGATTTCACATCACAATCTCTGCTCATCACACTCTCCACACACCCCCTTTTTTACCCCCTCATCCTTTCATCATCCATGGCTGTATTGCTGAATCGGCTGATAACTCTCTGAAGTAATGGGCAATGAGCTGAAAAAGAGCAGAGGAAAGGGAGATGGAGGGAGGAGGGGGGAGGAACCTGAGGGAGGAGAGGAGGAGGATCAGGAAAGATGAGAGAAATATGAGATCATTTGTTAAAGGTTTTGGAGGAGATAGTAGAAGTAACTTTGAATTATTTAGGTTTATTTTTAAATAAACAAGTGTATAAGCTACAAATATATATTACCTTGCCACGCAGCGCACTGCTCTTTTATGTTCTGCCATTTTTTCTTTTTTTTTTCTTCTAAAAGCACAAGGCATCGCCTGAAAAACAGCACCTGGCTGCTGCTTTCCCTCTTAAATCATGTGGAAGCAGCAAGGGTGGATTTCATTTTCAGTTTTTTTTTATTTTGGCTTTGTTTTTGTTTAATAAATAATGACACGGGTAATTAAATCTAAATCATTTTACAACCTGGTAAAGAACTGATCATTTTTATTACGCCCCAGTATATAAAACCATAGAAATAAAATTAATGTAAATAAAAAAAAAAAAAAGCAAAAGCAAAGAGATTGGGTATGAATTTCTCTCTTACCATATAATTTTACTTTTTCTTTTGTTCACCTGTTATTTTCTGCATCTGCTGTCATTTTTACTGCAGCTCAGTGCTTTGTGCAGGTTGTGTGTGTTGGCTCCATCGAGCATAAAAAATGCCGCTCTGTGTAGCACGCTGCATGACACACACAGGATTTCCAGTGCTTACAGGCTCTTCAGCATTTTCTAGAGCCACTGTTACTGTGATAAAGCGTGAAAAGATGCCAATAAAGTGGTACAATGCAGTCCAAGTAATCAGTTCTTTTTTATCGGTAAGATCATTAAAAGATTTGTCTGCAATGAGTCCTCTTGTGTGCGATCTAAAATTAAACGAACATGTTGTAAAGAGTAGAGATGGATTTTCTTTGGATACAGGCTTCCATCAAGTTGTAGGTAGAGTCATTATGTGGAGAACAGGGAGCAAACAAAGAGAAGAGAATGAATGTCTTTATTATCTGGTGCTGGATGGAAGCAGCGACTCTGATGCTGGAACTAAAAGGTTATTTGTCTGAACACCCTGAGCAAAAAGGCTTAGGCCAGCCCTGCCTGCAGGAAGGAGCCAGTCATGCTGTCTGAAGCTGCTGGTAGAAACTAGCTTTCAGACAGCCAGCTGCTGTTGTTGAATTCAGCCCTCAGATCTGTTTGTATCTGTTGTAGCCTTTACATTTCCTGGCTTTGTTTTTTTCCTCTGTTCCATCAGTCTTCTCTTTCTTTTCCTCCTTTATTTCCCACCCTGATCAAACTGTTTCTGTCTGAAAATATAAAAACAGGTTAGGAAGCAAAGCTATTATTTTGTTTCATTTTTAAGGTTCTTAGATTGATGTTTTTAAGTAGTTCCATTATTTTTAAAAAGGGTTATCAAAAGCCCAGTTCATATTACGCTTTCAAGCTGGACCTGAGATGCCTTTTTGCCATCTTGGTATGATTTATGAAAGGACCAAGGAAACTTGTGGGGTAGAAGTCAATCGGCCACTGTTAAGGTCAATATATGTTAGGTTAAGCTGGCATCGTTGGTCAAGGGTGTGATGACAGACAACTGAGCAACCTGCCGGCTGCAGGACCTAGAAAGGGACATGTGTGACACACATTTTAGCACCACTGGTTCAGCAATGTCGGCTTCATTTATGAAAAAATGAAATCATTTTAGGATGTGGCAGGCTTGATTGGTGATTTATGAATAGCCTGAGGTGACTTAAAAAGAGTCTTTACATCTATATCGCAGAACTGTTTCGTGAAAGACAAAAAAAAATTAAATGGAATAGCAATTAAAGTCCAAACTTTCAGCCATTTTACGAGTCGTATAATTAAAACAACAGTTCCACTGCTTGGTGAAAATAGTTATTTAGGACATCCTTGACTCTTCGGTTTATTCGGCTGGCACTACAAGGAAGTGTGTGAAAGTTAGTAAATCTTACATTTGAGACACAGAAGTCTGCAATCTGATATAAATCCGGAAGAAGATTTAAAGAGATTTGCTTTGCAGCAAACCATTGATGTTCTTGGAGACCTGAGATGGAGATTATTTTGTCCTGCGAAAAGTTCATGACCTCTTTGACTTCCTGCATTTACTGCTGCGTAAAGGTGATTTTTCTGTTCATCTTTGACTTCAATAGCTTCATCTGATAACGGGCTGTATCAGTACCCTTGTCTCGCCCTGCAGGTGTAAACTGGACTCTATTCACACAGCAGTCATGCTATATCAGCACTAAAAAGACGTTGTTCCTTCATTGTTCACCTTTACTAGTTTATAATGACCAAAGCGAGGTGGCTTAGAGCTGTCTCAGTGTTTGATTTCACATAACAAGCCAGTGTTGCTGAATCAGCGAAGGTACAACAGCATCATTGGTTATTGTGGGATGTTCCACTGTGCTGGCTGCACCTTTTGACACACAGTGCTGGGAATACGTCTGCTCTCATCTCAGAAGTGCTTTAATTTTCTTCAATAACCCCCAGTTCTATCTCCATACAACCTTACAACACATTTGTGTTGTGCAACAATGGCTCATCTGTCCCACCTTGAACAGGAAGTGTGACGATCCATTTCATGATCCATCAGACCTTTTAATGTTTATGAATTTTGTGTAGAATAACTGTAGGATTTGCATGACAGCCATAAAAGCACGGGCACTAAACTTCAGGAATGTGCAGCTAGTTTTTTGAATATTAATAGATTTTCTTTTATTTTTTGAAACTGTGTCAAAGGGGTGAGAAAGACGTTCACATTAGCCGCAGTCAAGTCTCTAATTAACACATCTTCTCTTTCTTGTGAAAAAGTAAATAAAATAAAATAAATAACAGATGAAATTGAGCTGAAAGAGTGCAGAATAAATCATTAAGGCTTCACTTTGGAGGCATTTTTTTATTTATATATTTATTAGGAGATAAATGATTTGAAGACAAACCTTAAATGAGGCATAATGTTTCAGTAAAATCAATAAATTCAGTAAATTACTGAAGATGTTCAGGTTAGCTTCATCTTCAACTTCAGCTTCAGTAAACTGAATTATTCTCTGGTTCTTTGTGGGCTGCTTCCTTTTTTTAGTGTGATTAGTTTGTTTTTACAATCCTTGTTTTTGTTTCTTTGTCTGATTGTCTAAGTCTGCTTCTATTTTTTATTCTTTTTTTGTTGTTATTATTTTCTCTCATCATCATTTTTCTCCCTCCCTGTCCTCATGTTATTTTTCTTTATGTTTTCTGCATACCTCCTTCTCTTCTCTGCCCCTCAGGCTTATGGTTTGTTCCTGAGACAAAAATATCAGCCACGGAGTTTCACTTATTAACTACCCTGAATATCTGTGTGTAAGTGTGTGTATGTATGTGCTGTGTTAGCATAACTTTGTCTTTTCCCAGGGTAACAATCAGTAAGAGTTTAAGTTCGGTTTGTTGCATTTGTTCTGTGCAGATTAATAAATAAATCAAAATAAATAAGTGAATTATTGAATAAAATGAATAATAAGTGAAACCGCATTTCTGTTGAGGACACACTCACTGAATGAATAATAAATTGCTGTGTAGCTCCTTATTCACATATTTATAGGAATCTCACTCTTTCACTGTTTAGTTTATAATAGTTATCTAATATAAATATCTAGTATACCATTCTATTTATTCTGTTACAATGTTTATATTTCAACTAGGCAAGAAGGTTTTTTTGTTTTTCTCCGAGCTGCAACATTTTGACAGTCAACTAATTTATTAATCAAAAATAGTGACTTTTTTCCTCTCCATCTCTAATTAACGGATTCCTGCTCATAAACTTATGGCATTATGGTTTATAATTCACAGGGCAGACGACTGCTTTGGACTTGGGCTGATTCTGGTCCTTTTGGGCCCGGTTAAAAGTTCTAGCCACATTCTGGATGGTCAAAACAGAAACTATTAGAGCTGTTTGGACATAGACTCCTTTACTGAGCTAGTTTTAAAATTGAATTTGCAATATTTTAAACACAAGTAGAAAACAAATGTAGGTTATAATTAATGCTCTTATCAGAATAGAGAGAATCTGTCCTTCTTGTGTTTCATATTTTCTGCTCAAAGTCTCGTCCGACTTACATGAACATGCAGATTGTCTCTTTCAGAGTAAAATTCTAACTTTTTCATCACTGGAAAAAAAAAACATCCCAGAGAGCGATAAAATCAGCGTCCGAACTGATCAGCTTCCATCAGAGCTAAAGAGATCCATGAGCTGTTTCTAAAGACTCCTTCTTATCTATTTCTGTCAGGATTGTTTTAGGTTTTGCTTTTGTTTTAGTCTTGAGTGGCTGCAGCTTCTTTTCACTCTGTTTTTCCATTTCTGTTTTTGTTTTTTATGTGCGCATACTGGTGCACTGTATGAGATGGATGAGTGTAATTTCCATTTGTCCTTACACCATTTTATCACCACAGTTTACACACACATTGTTTGTACATGCACACATGGCCCAAGGCTGTACTTTATCACCAGAGGAAACAAAAAGGGGTTTTAAATCAGAAGCAGACTGCATTACATTGCATTACACCTCAGTAAATGTTGCTATATATACAGGGACACAGAACTAGTTGGAAAGCATTGGTATTCACAAGTATGAAGACACAATCAAAATCTTTAAACTCACAGATAACAACCAGGTTTACTGAATGTGTGAACACACTCATCAGATAACAAGTGATTTCAATCGTTTAAAAGATTTATTTTAAGTTTTTTAGTTTTCAACTTTTTTAAATCACAGTGGCTCCCAATAGAAGGTTTTTTTTTCTAAGATTCTTGTAAAAGATAAGAGAAATGGCAAAATACTTTTTTATATGCCTATATTTTTGATAAGATTAAGTTCATTTTTGCCAAACTTAATCTGAGATGGAAGCATGTTTTTAAACTTGATTCAAACTTGATTTGTGATGACATGTAAACCCTGGATTTGTCACATTTTCATGTTGAAACCTGTACCGCACAAGTTTATTTATTTGTGTAAAGGGCACACAGGTGGGTGTGTGATAAGAGACAACACACACGGCGGGCTAACGTCTCACCAGTATTTCTTTTTATGTGTTTTTATTGTATGACTCATTTAAAGGTCACAGAATGCACAATAATGGCCCATAAAAAACTGAATAAAGGTTAACCTAATCAAGTAATACATAAAAAAAGAAGATTTGTGTGAAAAAAAAATCCCACATTGCAACTCCTGAAAGTAAATTTGGTTTCCCTTGGATGACAAGAAACAGGAAGTGGAAAAGGCTTCTTTTACATGACGAAAAATTATCATAATACTGGGAGGAAATTTCTCACAAATCCACTCTGATATGATTACTTTTACTCAGCCTATCAGGGTGTGTGTGTGTGGACGGTACTGGTAAAAATTTCTTGATGACGATTGTAAAGCTGCATGCACGTACACGTGTCCCTCAGTCGAAAAGGATATGATGTCATTATTAGAGAGACTATTGATTTAACACTATCTGTGTCATTAAAGTACTATTACCGTTATGATCTGCTCTATTCAAAACACAGAAACAGGCTATGACTGGACAACCTATTTCTGGTGTGCAGATAATTCGAAAGCATCTCACCCTGTCTTAGCTCACACACACACACACACACAGATGTACACACGCAGATAATTTGATGAAGCATTTGGCCTGTAACCTGATGGTCACCCTGGAGTGGGAGATAATTGTACTTTTACAACCTCAGGGATTATGTGTGTGGGCAAGAGACACAAAAGGTTTTTAATAATATGCAAATATATCATCAGGCTGAGGGCCTCTAATCATGCCTGAATGTCTGTACAAAATAAATAAAAAGATAACAGCACTTTTACCATTATCTTT
Organism: Kryptolebias marmoratus; assembly: GCF_001649575.2. Taxonomy (NCBI): domain Eukaryota; kingdom Metazoa; phylum Chordata; class Actinopteri; order Cyprinodontiformes; family Rivulidae; genus Kryptolebias; species Kryptolebias marmoratus. Next base: position 11,899,747 of record NC_051444.1, read on the forward strand.
GAGTCTCTCATTCTGTTTTGATCACATGCTGAAGTTTTTAAATCAATCTTTATTATTTAAATTGGAAAGAAAAGGTCCACATAATTAGTATTTTACTGTGAAGAGTTTGATTTAACAAATAGCATATTTTAGGAACAAATGCTAACAAGCTGTGAGAGATGACATTCAGAAAGTTGTTTTTTTTCCCTCAGAGATTTTAGAGTCCTACCAAGTTGCTAACATTATGTATAAGTACTGTGTCTTGATATTATTCCAATTTCTAAAGATACCCCGAGGTTGAATATTAATTGGCACAAGATCTTAAGACTGTGGAGATGCACTCGAACTGACTGCCAGTGCTGAAAACTGATGAGAGCAGAATTACCAGTTACTTGGCAACCATTTCAGTGCTAAAATCTTATGTTTTTGGCCTTAAAAAACATGTCCAAAGTAACCATTTGTATGCCTTGGAGCTTGTTCTTAAGAGCATACAGATGATGGCCTGATCCCAATTCAGTGCTGACATTTTCCTCTGGGAGTCGGCGTCACTGAGTGGACAGATGTAAGTCAGACGTTCTCCGTGTTTAACTCTGCACCAATGAGAACTGCAGTGGATACATTTAGATCCCTGTGCTCAACCTGCTCTATTTCTATCCTCTGATGGTATCAGAATAGTTCCCAAATGATCACTGGTCATTTAGAGGACATGTTTATATCCAACTGGAATTCTGCAGGAATTCTCATCCAGTTTTGCAACAACACCCTTATTGATTTGAACATAAACTTCACATTCTGTCTTTTTATGTTTAAAAAGAGGAAGGGTTTTAGCTTTTAGCATTCATGCAACAAGACCGATGGCTTGGCGTGAAAAAAATATTAGTACTCTGTGCCTTCACCAAGTGTTAAAAATGAAAGAATGCTTCAGATAAAAGTTAAAGGTGCAGGAAATGCCCAGGAGAAAAGCCATTTAGGGCTGATTGCATGCTTCACTCAAAGAGGAAAGAGGAATCACTATTCCCCCATGAAACACCCTTTGATTCAGACAACGCTCGAGCAGTCAAGCAGTAAAAAACGATTTCCTGCAAAGAAAGCTGCTCTGAAGACAATGATCTGCTCATTTTATTGTTTCTCGCTCCTTTTTCTTATGGTGAAACCTTCCCTTCAAACTGTCTGCAAGGCTAATCTTTGTTATTTCTTTTTTTTGTTTTTCTTCACTTTTGTTCGTTCTTTTTTTCCCCCCTTGGCTTCATTTGTTGTTTCTCTGCTGAGAATTAGTAGTTTGAGGAACAAACCTGTGTGAAAGCAACCATCTCAACGTTTTTTGGACCCCTCGCTGTCTGATGTGAATATTAAAGTTTCATGTTTGAGAACTTCCTCAATTTGTTACAGTGTTTTGCAGTTCTAATACCTAATCAGGAATAGTTACTGTAATGAGAAATGTTCATTGCTTAGTATATTTTCATGCATACATAGCATAATTAAATTGGCATATTTTTTATTTCTATTAATGATGATAAAAACATCAGTAGTTCAGATATAAATCCTACAATAATATTGTGGCACAAGCTGTTAGTTTGAGTCGCTAACAGAATCCTTTTATCTTCTTAATGAGATGCAAAAGTTAGCATTTATCAGACTGGACAGCTCAGTTGGGAATGTGTTTTTTATTTTTATTTTACATTTTTTTAACAAATTGTTCCCTGATGGGTGATGAGGAATAATAACCAAAGGCTACATTCAGATGGCATCGGAGTAGATTCAGAGTGACCGTTTAGGAAACTGTGGTGATTTTCAGGCACGTGCACAGCTGTTTTAGCTGACTTACATTCAGTGTGGAGAACTAATTCAGTCAGTAATCTCACCTACTGTCACTAGTTGAATTCACACATAAACCCCAACCCGAAACTGGACTTTACTGTCAACATTTCACCTTCTAAAGACAGGTTTTCTGTCCTCATTAGGATTACTGAGTTACTGAGATGAGTAAATGCAAAATCATGCAAAAGGTCTCAGAGAAGTTACAAAAAAAGAGCGTACACATCTACATTTTCCCATTTGCTGTAATGATTTGCTGTAATGTGTAAGCAGCTGCATGTTATTGCATTTGTGTGTGCGTGCCTTAAACAGTATTTCCACTGTATCTGTTTATACATCCATCTGATTGTGTGTGTGTGTGTGTGTTTCAGTGAGTGTGTGCGTGCGTCATTTGGTGCAGCAGCTTGGTTGCTTATCAGCTGCAAATGTGCCAAGTTGACAAAAACACATGTTGACTCTTTTCTTATTCCTTTAGGATATGATGAGGAATCAGAATCAAAATAACATCATTAGGGAGCAGGGAGCAATCTCAAGTTTGATTACAAACAGCCTGAGGCTAATGGTATGTGTGCATTACAGAAACACCATATAGTATATACTGGACTGGCTCGCTATTATGTGTACACACGTGTTTATAGTATATTGTACAAAAATAATCACTTTTTTTCTTTTCTATACACTTTTCAAGGCTTTAGGTTACAGCAAAATTGGCCTAGATGGCAGGAGCAATGCTGCTTTTTGTTTTTTATTTTTCCTTCAACACAATTCTGTGCAGAAGAATTAGTAAAGGGAATTCTAGGCACAGTTTTACACATTTCCCTACCGTTTCTCATGTTTTGAAAGCGTAGTATTTTCTGGACTAACTTCACCTTTCTGTGAGGTGCATGAAAAAGAAAACATCTACACAGTTATTAAAATGATTAGCTTCAGCCAAAGAGGTGGTAATGTCAGTATTATATAAGGAAACGCAGGCATTTTGAATGTTTCACGTGAAACATTTTCTTCTTGGGAATAATGAGGAATTTTCCATCAAGTTAGTGTGTTATTTGCCTTTAGATTTTTGGTTGTTGGATTTAAAAAATATATGTATATTTTTGTTTATATATGTATTGTACCGAAAATTTTGCATCTTAGTTTTTCCAATTTTATTGGCTTCTTTTACTATAATTTTTAATTTCGATAACCTTTGGGAGGCAATTTCTGTTAGAACAGAGCACTTTTGCATCAAAACTATTCATCTATCTATTTTCTTTACCTTTCTTTTCCTTTCTGGGTCACGGGGAGGTGGTGCTTATCTCCAGCAGTCGCTGTGTGAGAGGCGGGGGACACCCTGGACAGGTTTAAGTCCATCTCAGGGCAACATGGAGACAAACGAGACAAACAACCATTCACACTCACACCAAGGGACAATTTAGAGTTACCAGTTAACCAAACATGCATGTTTTTGGTCTGTGGGAGGAAACTGGAGTACCTGGTAAACTCACGCGTGAATGAAGAGATCATGAAAACTCCATACAGAAAGGCCGGGAGGTGAACCTGCGACCTTTTCCTGGTGAGGCAACAGCACTAACCACTGCATTCCTGTGCCGACCCATCAAAACCATCAGAACATATTGAAGTTGTCCAACCATGTTGCAAAGTGCGCCTATTTAGGAGCTCCATGATGAATGTATTAATGTGAAAATACTTGAATTTAATTTATTTATTTAGTCTTACAGTTTAAATGTTGACTGCTGGATGCTTTATGATGACCCCAATGAAGCATCATAAAGCTGCATTGGGGTCATCAATGAAGCACATTGATCAAACAAACACTTTGACTTGAGCTTGAGTTGTTTTTGACGGTGGAGACTTTCTCTTGAATGAGCCCTGCTCTGTGTAACTGTTAGCTTGACTTCCCCATGAGGACTTTCCTCTTTTATAAACTGAGATCTCTCTGACTGATGCCTGCTGCATGCCACTGTGTTTCTCTTAGTCTGAGAAAAAATAAGCCTTAGGAAGGTTTTGCTGTTGCATACATCAAATGAATATTTTTTACCCAGTCGTATCATTTCCCCTCAATCAGAGCTAGTATGAATCTTCAGCCTGCAAAATGTAAACTTAAGCTCCTTTTAGATAAAACCAATCTGAGTTTCTGTCTGCCACTCTCTTTGTAAATTGTTTTGTTAGATGTTTGTCTTATGGTTTTCAGTTTCCGGCAGGCGATTGAAATGAATGACCTATTTTCATTTACTGTGTTTTAATGAGAAATTTTACAAAGTTGAACTGCAATGACTCAATAATGATTTTCACTTCAACTGATGCAATATTCAATATTGTTGTAATAAGAATAGTCATTTAGGTTAAAAGAAGCAAAAGCTCACCATGAAAGTCTGTTTAAGTAGAATAAACCTCAGTTTGCTCTGAAACACTATTTGTACTGCGATATTTTCTTTTATTACAAGGACTGCTTCATCAAACAAGGGACACAGAGTTTCCTTTGCAGCAGAAAATAAGATCATTAGAGTCAGCGGTCTGAGAGGTCGCCAGTTAATGGCTCCTCAAATTAAAGTCCACTTCAGAGCTTCTCTAAATTCAAGAGGCAGACGCATCACAACATCAACTAATCAGGCTTCAACGGTGGAATTTCAGCAAAGAAGCACTACTTAGGTAGAATAATAAAGAGCAGCTCAGCCAAGAAGATTGGATATTAGAGTATTGGAAATCTGGCCTTTTGTGGTTTTGATCAGTCTGGAGAGGGTCATTTGAAGTGTACCTTTTCTGTATAGTTCAAACTTTAATATATTTTGTTAACACATAACTGCATAAAAAACTCTGTTTACAGTGCCAAACAAATAAAGAAGCCCTGAATGAGTCTAAATGTTTATCCAGGCGCTGTATGTTCAGGCAGTGGTGTCAAACTGAGTGAGAATACGACGTTTAGCCTTGTTTTTTCTGTTTGTCAGCCTGTCTGTTGTGAGATGAAAGGGCCGTGATTGGGTCATGAATACTTTATCAAAGCACCTACACACACACACACAGATATACGGCCTTTGATTGGGTCTGACGGACTTTGTAGTTTATCCCAGAGTGACAGTAATTGAACCAATTCCAGCAACATTAAAGACTCGAACCTTCCAGTCAATTTTTTGGACCACCTGTTCCCCACCGTACCAAACCCCCATTCAAATCTTAATGGCAGAAATGAGACCTTCGTAAATATTTTCAAAATGTCACTGAGATAATGTTGACAAATCCCCTTCCCCCTTTCCTCCCTCTCTCTCTCTCTCTCTCTCTCTCTCTCTCTCGCTCTCTCTCTCTCTCTTTCACACACACACACACACACCATCCAGCACCTAACCAGATTGTATTGTGAGCCTTCATGTTAGTATAAACCAAATTTGTTGTACATGTGTTTTAAAGAGCTGTTGCTGCTGTTTACAAGTCAAATTGTTAACTTTAGTAATTCCACAACTACTGTAATTTAAAGATAAGACTAACAATAAGAGTTTACTTTTCATGTAAGTTATGGAAATAAAAGTTCTTACACAATTTGGTCACTGAACTAAAAATGGACACATTTTAGCCAAAACTAAGTTTTATATTTGAAAAGGAAAAAACAAAAAGGTCAAAGTAAAGTAATAAGTTCTGGCTAAAGAAAGCACAAAAACAGATAAACTGGTGCAGTAAGAAACATTCAGTAGCCATTTAATTTGATCAAATTTATATTTTTTTGGCGAGATCTTTATCTCTACTTTTGCGTCTCTAATGTATTCTGTGTTTTGACTATTATTATGCTTCCTGTTTATTAAACCTACTGTATGGAGTCCAGAATTTACATTTTTTTGTTTTTGTTTTTACTCAGAGTTTGGCGTCTTTGATCGTTTCTGTTATTATTTTCCATATCACATGCTGCTCATCACACCATTCTGTCTCTCGCTTGTCTTTGTTCCTTTATCTCACATTTGTCATGTCTACGGCTAATATTGCGAAATAATTGTGTGTGACAGGCAGAAATGAAAAGAATTAAATGAACGAACAAACAAATGGATGCTGGGACTGACATTATCTGGACCATTCAGGAGAAGATGCTTCCAGACAGAATTTTCTGCCTTTTGTTCACTTGCAGTAATGCGGAATTCGAGTGACGGTATCTGAATCTGATCAGACCCGTGATCCCTACGAAGAATCCTCTGTTGTTTTAATCAGAGTTCTTCTCATTTCATTATGGAGAGTTTAATTCATTCACCTGGGATGGATAGGCAGCAGCTCTGCAGATCATAAAATATCTCCCCCTGGCCTCTTTCTGAGCTGGTCCCCCCTCAGTAACACTTCACCACCGTGTCACCTCGTATGAACTCGCACTCACATCTGTGGAGGGCTCTCATTATAAACACGGAGGTTATAAATAAACAGGTAAAAACTGTCTGAGGCTCTTGTCCTACGAACAAAACAGCCATCGCCATGGTTACTGATGGATGGCATGTTCACCAAGCTGTGTGGATGGATTAACTCTAAATCCTCCGTCATTGTATAACATACCCAAAGCAGAGGACACTTTTTTAAAGACAACATTAAAAAGAGAAAATCGTTAAACAAAGTACAGCTGTTTTTCTGTTCAAAACTTTTATTAATGTTAGTAGGAAATGATCTGATCTATCAAATAAGAACAGTTAAAGAGCTGACATGATTTAACTTTCTCAGAAACAGTGTTGTATAGTTTTTATTTTGTACGCTTTTAGGTCACCTTTCAGGCACAGCAGGAAATTTGAGCTTTCATAACTTTCACCGAGCTTACAGGCTTTATTTAGCTTGTTTAAGCCACCACTTGCCCACAGTTATTGTTAGGAATTGCCAAGAAACATAAAGCTGAATAGCAATTGAATTTTGAAATAATTACTAAACTTTTAACAACAATGTGTTTGATTTGTCCTGCAGCCTGTGGCACAGGAAACATTTAATTGGAACAATAACAAATGGACTAATCAAAATACAGTCATCATCTTAAAAAAATAAATTAATAAAAAGCTGCAATTAGTAGTACTATGTATATATATTTTTTTGATAACTAAATGTCAGACCTTTTATTCTTTCTTTTTAACAACTTATGCAGGCATTTAATTATTTAAACCATCTGTGAACCAACTCTGCTGGTTTAAAGAAACAAACCATCTCTCTCTCTCTCTCCTTAGTTTGAAATTTCATGTCAGTTGTCTGAGAGCTCAGGTTGTTCCTGACGTTTCTCTCCTAATTCACACAGACCATCCTGATGTGTTGTGCCAGGTTTATTTACACAAGTGCTCCAAGGTTATCCGCAGCTGGGATTTGTGCTTAAGCAGAATTGGATTTTTGCTACGCACATTTGGCTGTTTACTTGTAGGTTTAGTTATAAGCATTGCAGCCATGGTTTGAATGCTTGCATCGTGACATACAATGGCAGCTCTAACATTTATGCCATGTTAATTTGATTTAATTTAAGTTTATTACTATAGTGGCATGAGACAATAAGCCAAAGCATTGTCCTGTTAGTTTACAGGTCCTTGCAGAACTTGCTGCAGTGCTGGATAAAAAAGTTGACTTTCAGAAGATCACAGCAGGAGTTTCCAGCCTTAATATGAACTCTTATTTATTAGAGGAAGATCAATCATGACATTCATCAGGCTTTCTCCTAAATACTTTAACTCCTGTTGTTAATGCTCTGGTGGCTGTCGGCATACTCTTCCTCGTGCTTGCAGTCTGCATGAATTAGCACTGACCAAATCTGTGATGTAAACAAACACTGAACACAATTAGCAAACATCACACTCATACTGTTGAAGTTCTCAGCCATTTTTGACCGTGCTAAAACAAGTTTTTTGCATTTATGATCTAAGGAATTATGGTTAAAAATGTATTAAAAGTTCTTAAAATGCCCTGATATATGCAGTTATGATACAATACAGGCAATCTAGTCAGATGGTAATGCTGTATACTATCTAATTTAAGACATTTCTCTTTTCAAAGAATGCTTTTTTCCATGCATAAAACTAAAAAGGCAGAAACATTAAACAGTCTAAGCTCTTGCCTGTCAGCGTGTCGTGTTTAACCCCGGTGCCATGGTAAGACTGTGCCATGAGAAAGTTTACATCAAATGATAAGAGGTACGATAAAAGACTCCCTGCAGCAAGTTAACCGATAATCACTCAACCTTTTTTATCTTCTTTCTCTCCTTAAGGTGACGTGTAATTGTTTCACTATCAGTGACGGGGAGCTGCAGGAGCTTGGAGTTGGGCTGTACCCGAGGTAACACACACTTACTTAGGCTTGCATAGACACAAAGGTTGTTGTGAGAAACACACACACACACACACACCTAAAAAGCCCTTTCATTTTACTGTAGCCCGTCTTGCCTCTGTCTGTTAAATTTTACAAGATTTAAACTCAGCTTGGAGATCCAGGACTTGCCCCGTCAGTCCCTCACCGGCACAGTTTCAAAGCGCTCGCTGCGCCTCCCGCTCTGTCCTGACAGTCCTTTTGAAGTTTTGAAGCAAAGCGAAGGGAATGAGGAGGTGATTTTTTTTTTTTTCCTTCTTCTTCTCCTGGCTTGTGAGGTGAAAACTTGAAGGAATATTGTAAGCCTGTTTGAGCGTGACACAAGCAGAAGAGAAGCCAGAGTGCTCTGAGAAAAATTAGATTAGACTCGAACGGAACGTGTGATTGATGAAATGGTTGTCGTCTGGATTGTGAGATTGAAACGCACAAACACACACAAGGCGATATGCTCAGTAATCCCTGTGCTGCGTCCTGCGTGAACGGGGTGGGATTTGGCCCGTTGTCGTACATGCTGTTTGTGTTGTCACACACACGCAGTAACACACACAGCGTCTAACACCGCAGGTATCGCAGCCAGTTTATCTGGCCGGTGTTGAGATGTCAGATGGTCACAGTGGCATTACTAAAGCTCAGCCAAACCACACGTGCCGGTGTGATTTGTGCTGTAACTCATCCATAAATGATAGGCTCGTTCGCAGGATGGTCCCCTGTCTATTCGTGTTTTGGGTTGCCTAGCAACCGTGTGCTTTCTAAAGAAAGGGGGATTACTGTGCTGAGGCTGCACCTCAGTTCAACACGTCTCTTTCTGCTCGTTTTCTGCCTCTGCTGTACTTGAGAAACTCTCTTTCCCATTAGCAGGCTTTCTTGTTCTCTCCCTCTGTATTTTATTCTCTACTTCTCTTCTCTTCAGTGCTTATTGTGCTGTTAAAAATCTGATCTGAAATCCCCCGAGTCCTTCATCAGAATCAAAATGATTCACAGTTGAATTATTAACTCAGACTTTAGTTCACTGGTTGTAATCCTTCTCAGCCATGTAGGTAAAATAACCTGAGAATAATTTAAACTCATCTGTGGCTGCAGACAAATCCTAATTTACAACATCCGAAAAGATATTTATTAATTGTGTGTTAAAAGATTTTAAGGTAAACATTAACCAGAGCACTTTGCTAGGTGGAAATCAGCGATACATGTCATCAAAGAAAAGCTGAAACATTTAACTTTAGAACTTATTTTAGGTTATGTTATTGGATTACAAACCTGCTTTCAATTACATCTATGAATAATTTCTCACAGGTGAGTCTGGTTCAGCCATGTTAGGCTCCAAACAGGTGAGAGTTCAGCTGGATGTAAGGACCGTAGTCATTTTCCATCCTGCTACATACAGCAACATTTATTTTTACACATACCGTTTATGTGAGATGTGGTTTAGTCAATTAATCTAATTAGTATGCTAATGAGCTGCTCTCCATCAGATAAAAGCATCGTTTGGAGGGCTTGATGACTAGTTGATATTCAACCTGCAGCTTCTCCACTGTAGAGCAAAGCCAGGGGCGTTATTGATGGTTTTACAAAGGCTGAACACGCAGTCTTAATCTCATGCACCCATTGTTTTGCTGAAAATGATAAACGATAGCTGCAGTAATGGAGGGGGCTGTAAAAACACACAAACCTCTTCAAGTGCTTTTTTTCCCCTCCCTCAGCCAAGTGTGCAGTGATATTAAATGTCTTTTTATGTGCGGAGGGAGGACTTTATTAACAGTTACATTCTCATCACACTGAAGGAGATATGCTCATCAAGCAGAGGCTTTACAGACAAGGAACATCTTATTTGGAACCACTCACTTGTTTCCTTTTTTTGTCAATGAATGCTACATATAACACGTCAAATGCAACCATGAATTATAAGACTCTGCTTCACTTTGTTCCACCCAGCTAAAGCTGAGAGTTTGGAAAAACCTGAGTTATCTGCCGCTGCTCATGATAAACGATGGGTGAAGTTTCAGCAAAATAATTTACTGTGTATTTGACGAGATTAAAAGTTTTCCGTGAGCATTTTTTAGTTCACACTTTCAAAAAGGCAAATGAGATCAATTTTTGACGTTTGCCAAAATGCATCTATGAAACAAGGACCAAAAACAGATCTGCAAGGAGGAGAAGAGAAACATGATTTATCACTAAAATATATTCGGGAAATTAAATCAAAACCTGTGTTTTTACAGAAGTGGATTATTTATGCATGTCTGAGTGAAGGAGAAAATGTGACAGGGAGATAAAGATAGAAAGTTGTGTGTGTGTATGTGTGAGTTTCCTGTATGATGTTTGTTTGTGCAGGTATCACATTTATGAGAAGTCCAGATAATTACTGATCCCCTTACAGGTTCTCACATATCATTGATCAAAGATTCCTGGAGCTGTCGGTAAATGAATGATTGTTGGATGGTCATGTTAAAAGACTCTTCTTTCTAATGTGTACATGCGGACTGAGTCAGGAACTAACTGAAGTCTATCGCAGTCCTTATTCTGTTTTTTTTTCTCTGATAAAAGTGAAGTGTAGCTGTGTGTGGTTGTGTCAGACCAGTGTACATACAAACTATTTTTGTTTGAAAGGTAAACTTTTATTAACATGTAAATGAATCTTTCTCGCTCTCTTTTCCCTGTATGTATTCATTGTCTTCTTGCTCCCTTACCTTCACTCTCCCTCCTCCCCTCTGATGCCCTGTCTCCTTCTTGTCTGCTCTGCCTCAGTTTATCTCTATTAAACCATGACTGTAGGCCAAACTGTGTGATGGTGTTTGAGGGAACAAAAATACAGCTCAGAGCTGTGCAGGATATCAACCCCGGAGACGAGGTATGAGGGAAAAAAAACGACACTCTGCGTTTTCACACCATTAACGACGTGAAACATGACTCTAGTTTTATCATGTGTCACGATGCGGCTGCCTTCATTTCCACACACTTTATGAACAATATTTATTGTTTATTTTTTATTTTCCAGCTGTTATTGATGGTAACAATAATGGCCTTTCTGAAAGTGCATAATCTTGAAATAATAACCATATAGTTTGATGCAGTTAGTGTTATTAAAGGATTAATAAAACCTGCAGCCATGTGAAATATTATAGTAACACAAGGATGCTGACAGCTCCTAACTTGGCAGCATTTTCTTCATTTTTCCATCATCCCTTGTGACTCTGTAATGAGATGCATTGTGACTTTATGTAATGAGATGCGCCCGAGCCATCTGGACTTAGACACACTCACACACACCCACACACTAAAGCATAATTTCCTCTGCACTCAGTTTACTCAAATTTAGCTTCTTTATCCATCTGCACAGAACTACACACCAACAACCACCCCATGGTTCTGTGAATAAAGACACTTTCATATTAACTTTCCTGTCGTGTTCTCTTTGTGTGCAGCTGACTATAAGTTATACTGAGACATTGTCTCTGACTGAAGACCGACAGAAGCAGCTGGAGGACCAGTACCATTTTGTCTGCCGCTGTCAGCGATGTGAGTCTCCAGAAGAGGTCAGAAACACAGATTAGAAAGACACCACAGATTACATCTCTCTGCATTTGTTGTATTTACAAAACAAATCAACATATTGTGTTTACTGTTGTGGCAAAAATACAACTTGGTGATTTTCTTTTTTTTGGATTTTCCTTCTTCTTCTTCTTTTGGCTTTTCCCTTTTCAGGGGCTGCCACAGCGACTCATCCTCCTCCATCTAATGGGTTCTCTGTCCTCACTCCAGCTCCCTCCATGTCCTCTCTAACTGCATCCATATGTCTCCTCTTTGTCTTTTTCCTGGCAGCTGCATCTCTAACATCCTTCTACCAATATACTCACTGTCCCTCCTCTGCACATGTCCAAACCATCTCAGTCTGGCCTCTTCAACTTTATCTCCTAGTCCTTCAACCTCTGATGACCTCATTCCTAATTCTGTCCATCTTTGTCCCTCCCAAGGAGAACCTCAACATCTTCAGCTCTGCCACTTCCAGTTCTGTCTCCTGTCTTTTTGTCAGTCCAACATAGCTCCTCTCACCACTTGTCTTGTAAATCTTTCCTTTGACCTTTTCCATGGGATTACAAATAACCCTAATCTGCAAATGTCCACTGTTATGGGTAATGTAATGAGTACAAATTTAAATTTATTTATTTTTTGCCTAAATCCACTCCATCGATCACCCTTCACATCTGTCTGTGGTTTTAAGGATGATAATTCAAAGTAAATTAGCAAAAGAGCTTGTGATTTAACCATGTAATTTCAATAGTATCAATCAAGATGCTATGAAAGACTTGTATTTATTTATAAATGCAGTTTTTTTTTTGCACAGGTAGAGCTTTCTCTTTACACAAAAATCAACACATCTTTAAATGATAAAAACTTTCAATTACCCCACTATCTACACAGACAGAGTAGAAACTCTGACCACACAGTTTATTTTAAATGAAAGGTGATTTATTTTTCTAATTTCCTGAAAAGTTGTGTTCTTGTAAATGGAAAGTTTCTGCAACAGATTCTAGATGACAGTTCTGTAGCCTATAGTAAAAACATATATCCAAAATCTTATTTTGCATTTGAATTTACATTCACATCATTCTGAATATATCTCTAGATCTGGTTAGGAAAATATGTGTAGAGCTCATGAAGGTCTTTGTGATTGTACCAATATAGAAACAGCAGATAACATACATGTTTTCAAGTTTTCAGCTTGGTGAATCGGATGCAGAACTACAGTTTCCTGGTCTCATTATAACTGCATCGTTGGTGTTCATCTGAATAAAGTCATTAGTAATTTATCTTGCATCATTCTTGTTTAAAACTAATCAGAACTAAAACAAGAACTCACACAGACCTTTTTATTTACATTTGTGGCTGTTGGTTGAAGCAGATTCTCACTGCCTAAATTTGAAAAAATGTTTTGAAAGTTTGAACGTACATATCTTCCTCCTTGTCTCCTTCACACTCTTACACACACATACACACATTTTGTGTTCTGCTGCTCAGACAGTGATATCAGTGCGTGACATGTCTCAGTGTACCCTCTCCTGTCCTCTTCTCTTTTCTCCTCCTTCACTCTGACATTCTTTCTTATCTCCTGTTGTCCTCCTCTTCCTCTGTGTCACTCTGTCACGCTGCACCTCTCCTCACCCTCCCTCTGTCTGGCTGGCCACCTACTGAAAAATGGGAAAAATTATCTTGTCTTTCAGCTGCACTTTTCTTTTCCATCCATCCTAACTTGACCCATCTTCCCTCTCTAGTATCACGCTGTCTGTGTTTCTATGCCTCTGTTTTCTTTTTTTCCTAAACTCCCTTCATCTTTTTGTTTCTGCCTTCACCCTTTGCCTCGAGCTTTGATCTCTTCATGCTGCAGTGTATGTGACACTTCCACAACACAGCAAATCTCAACAATACTGTATTTATTTAAGCCTCTGTGTGTGTGTGTGGGTTTGAGATAAGCTAAGAGCGAGGACTTAGTTGTTTCTGGGACAACAGCGCTCGTTTTATTCAACCAACCTCTGTTTTGCATGCAACACACACTTTGAGTTATTTTCCTCCCTTTAATCTTTAGCTGATGACGGCAGGCTGCAGTGGTGACCCTAGGTTGTCATGGCAACAGATGACTGTTGACGTCTTTTGTGTTGTTTGCCTTTTGCTCGTGTTATAATGCACACAGAGGGAAATCGTGACAATTAATAAACACGTAATTTGACTTTAAAAAATCTTACAGAAGCATGCACGGCTGAACGACGTCTTCATATTAAGTTTAAAGTTAACTGAAAACTTTTTCAGTCTGAACTCTTTAACCTCTGTTTTTCTTTTCCAGACAATAGTATTACATAATCTCGTCACCACTCTTTAGTATTCACAGCGACATCAAATGAAACTCTTTCAACTTTCTTTGTTTCACCCGTTTGTTTCAGTCACGTCCCTGATTGCTGCTCTGAAGCTTTGCACAAATATCTTATGCTGGTGGTCGACGCTGGTGTCTACTTTCTCAGTGGGATGCTCAGGTTGTCCTTCTTTTGTTTGTTCAGGATGGACTCATGCTGTCAGGAGAAAAAGCAAAATGGAGCCCGCTGAAGGAAGCTCTGTCGAGGCTGGAAGGACTGAAAACAGAGTCCAGAATCCTTTATCTTTATCCAGCCATTGTCTGTCCTAGGATGATGATTCCTGTCTAAATTTTATTAGGAATTTTATGACTAATTGCTGCCATTTTAGTCTTTCAAATCCTGGTGTCGGACATTATTTTAGATTGACATATGGAGTGTCTTTAGCACATGTGGTGCACATGCATGAGTCAACATTACATCAGTAAAGTAAATTAATTAGGATGCTCAAAGACAAATTTGCTGACTCTCTCCAATCTTAGATCGCAATTTAACGTGCAAATGAGATACTAGTGGTATTAATTTTTCTACTTGCAGATAGGTTCAGGCATTGGCTGGCAGTCGAGACTCAGGACATGATTTACTAAGCAATTAAGACTCTAATTAAATGTGGTGCTGTGCTTTCATGTTCATAAATCTGGCCCTTAAGCCGTTTTATCATAAAAGAACAGAAAAGAGAAGAAAAGACAGACATGAGTTAATTGTGTCTTCACATTAAATTATCTTAATAAATTCATGCAAAGTGGTTCTCATAAATACTTTAGGTTGTCCTCTGTAGTCTCCAGGTTTACCCCCGTTTTTAGGCATCTTATAAGGGTTACTTTTCCTTAATTCTTTGTCTAGAATGGCAAGAGCTGTTAGAGAGCTGCAGCCATCTGTTGTCAGCTGCTGATGGTGAAGTTCCTGATGAGAATCTCTACAAGCTCAGGATTACAGACATGGCTTTAGACGCCTCCGTTCACCTGGAACTCTGGGAGGAGGCTTTGAGATACGGCATAAAGACACTTCCAGCATACAGGTAGGTCGGAGTCTGTTTCTTACTCTGTGTGTGGCTCTTATAGGTCACGGTCAGACGTTACACAAAGAACTAAAACCTACACATTTAATATAGAGTTGTTCAGGAGTGATATCTGCATGATTTAAACACAAACAGCACTGTAAAGAAAAGAACGGCAGCAATTCATCCAGAATGGAAGTAAATTGCTATCCTCTGAAGGAGGACAGATTATAACTATTCCGATTTAGAAAATTACCTTCAATTTCAGTGCCATCAAAGCCATCACAAGTCTTACAGATTAGCTTTTAGCTACTTTAAACCAACTAAACTTTAAAGGAGAGGGAAGATTTTTATATGGATAAGATGGAGATTTAAAAGATGAACCGCAAGAGCATAATGTAATGAAGGACAATACTTTTGGCACTCCTCTAAACTATTAAATTAATCTATTAGAATAAGATTAAATTCACTCTTTTCTATTTAATGTGAATTTCAGCTGCATAATGAAATCTGAAATTAAAATCGGAGCGTGGAACGTCTCATAAACAAATATATTTTGATTTGGAAAGAAAGGACATCAGAATCACATAGGATAGCTGTTATACTTTTGATATGATTTATTTTAAGAAACTCTGCAGAATACAGAGTTAGTTCAGTACTGACTTTTATTGAGAAGCAGATTAAGTGCATAATATTTAAAAATGTACTGTTTTTTTAAGAGTTTTTATTTGCATTAGGGTCTAGAGATCTTTTGGGGGAAATTACAAAGTCTAAAATAATGTGGCAACACAAGGATGGACATATCCACAACAGCTCGCAGTGGTTTTAAGAGTCCACAATGTTTGCAACAACTCCCATCACACCTTGTGTCTTTAAGTCTGCAGTACGTGAAGCACAAAAAATATATATATTCTGAGTTTGTCACATCAAATGTTGGGTTATTGACTCAGAGTGAAAAACATGAATGGTTAGAACTGTCACCAAGTGTTAGACTTAAACAACACTGAGCTGCGTTGGCCCTGTGATGCTGGAGTACGTGACTAATGATGACAGACCTCAGACCAGCTCAAATTACCCACATTAACAGGATTAACAGAGCTGAGACCCCAAAGACCCTAAAACTGTTCCTCTTTCAATTTAAATGATTACTTTGGTGCTCTAATGACCATTTAAACTATGTTGTATTTGTGTTGGACTTTTGTTTTTTTAACTGACCTGCAGTTACTGTCAGGGTTTGCTCTGAAATGTTAAACATAGTGTAGTTTGCTGTTTGTCAATTATGGTGATTATCACAAATGTTTTCATAAATTACTCTGTTTTAAAGTTTTCTAATCATAAGTAATCATGAGTACAGTAAATTACATACTCTGCAAATTATTGTAATGGCTTAAAGCTACATGTATGTGTGACTGATTGCATTAGGCCCATTGCAAATTATCAGCTTACAGCAGGAACACTGAAATCATTATTTTGCACAAATTTAAATGAAAACCTCCTCCATGATGACAAGTAGCTGTAAAACGTAAACACGTTGCTTGATTCTTAAACCTGTCACGTAAACTAGATGTCTGTAAACCTTAACATAGCTTGAAAAAAAAAAGAAAATGGCACTGAAAATACCACATATTATAGGAAATCCAGTTGACTGATGTAGAAATTCATAAAATGATCATAAAGGAGGGAGAAAGGGAAAAGCTATAAATGATGGCCGGTTGTATCTGCTGTGGCACTCTTTATTGCATCTGTGACCTATAAAAAGGACATGACACATGGGCTTACATTGGAAATTGAACTACAGGTAAATATGTTTTCTCAAACATTGTTATGTTCATCTGCCAGAAACAGTAAAATACAGTAAGGAACCAGCAGACAGACGACACAGCTGCACATACTTCATAAAAAAGGACATTGGTTTGAAGTGACAGCTCAGAAAGAAAAATGTCTCATTTTATGGCTGTGGCTTTAACTCTTTTTTTTTTTTCCTGCGTCTTTCTCACTGAGCTGGTACAGAGTGTGTACGAACTGAGAATTAGAGGAGTTTCTTTCTTCACATGGCAAACCTTTCGGTGTCTAAATGTGGTTCAAGGTGAAATTCTCTGTCGTTCTGCTTATTCCAGCTAAAAATAACAAAGACAAAAGAACAACTCAGTGTAGAGACAACTCAGTGCATTTTTAAATTGTTGTTAAATTGTTTTATTGTCATTAAAATATAATATCATGAACAGAAAACATCTCTAAGTGAAATAACTTTCCCTATGTGAAACCAAGAAACTATTAAAACAGAAACCATTGCAGGAGAATTTGAATTACGTCTAAAATAGTTCATTTTGACTTTAAGGTTACAGTAAATTACATCAACAGTGTTTGATATCGGAAGTGCAACCCTGACACGCCTCTACGTCGTTCTCTCCGCAGTGATGTTGATTCTCTTTCATCATCACTCTTCTTGTGCACTTTTCTTTGTGTGTGTGTGAGAGAGACTAATTGATTTTGTGTGAAGGGCAGAGCTCAGCGGCACAGTCATGCTCTCACACACACCGGCAACAACATAACCACAGGAGAGAAACCACAATACAGCTCGTAAATAAATAACCAGACTCAGAGCAGCAGAATGAAAGATGGTGATGCGAAGAAAAGGATGGAGTGACTGGAGTCAGCTGGAAAATGAAGCCCTAGGCGGAAATTCAACCTGTAAGACTGTTCCGGCATCCCCTATCACCACGCCTTCGCCCCAGCCAATCAGGACGCTCCACCTCACTACCTCGATCCAATCGCCCGACAAGAGATCCTTCAAAAGGCGAAGCGGCCTCAGATCCACCCGCTTCAGATGTGCTTCAACCCACCTCCTCCCCGTTTCCACCACCAGCATCCCAGACGCCTCCAGGTCCCCTCAAGACTCCTCTCTCCAAGTTCCGCTCCACCACCAGTGACTGGGCCCGGGGGAAGACCTACCTGAGCTTCGTTCGAGCCGATCATTCAAGCTCGCTGCGATTCTCAGCACGCACGTCTTCCGCCGGTGTCCGAGAGCCAAATCCTCGGTCCAATAAAATTGTCTAACTGCTGTTTCTCTCTTTGTGTGAGTCTCTACAGATTGAAATACTGTCCAGACCAAAAGAGGGTAGGGAATGGGAAAAGGCTGTAGGATTTTCTGAAGTTTGGATTTTTGATTCAAAATCACAACTAAAAGTTCTACAGATTTTGAATAGCTTTTTTTTATTAAAATTTTTCACATAAACCTTTTTAGTAAATGGAATGGACTGCACGTATATAGCGCCTTTCTAGCCGATCAGACTACTCAAAGCACTTTACAACACAATCTGTGCCCTCATTTACCCGTCCACACACACATTCATACAGCACTGAATCTCTACAAAGCTAATCTGAATAAATCATTCTATGGAGACTAATCAGTGCTTTAAACTCCGCTCAATGGGGCACACATCAGAGGCAGTGACGGGTTCAGTGTCTTGCACAAGGACACTTCAACACGTGACTCCTGCCAGGAATCGAACCTCCAACTCTCTCTTTGGAGGATGACTGCATTAACCACTGATCCACAGCGGTGAAGTCAGGTTTAGAGGAGTTGGTTTGGAGTGAGAAACCCGAGTCACAGAAAAGACCTGATGAAATGTAGATTTGGGAGAAATTAAAATAAGGAATGTAAAAGGCTCACAAAGAAAGAGGGACACAATTCCAGATGAATGGCAGGAGGACCGCACTATGCAATGTGTTGGCAGGCAGAGGAGACAACAATGTAAGAAAAACAATTAACTTGACAGAGAGACAAGATTGAGGAGAAAAAGTAAGAGTGGGAGGAGGATCCTACATATTCATCTCCTGTTTTCCTCTGGGCTCCTCAGATGGCAAAGAAGACAGATAGCTGCAGGAGTTCTCCGTGTCTCTCTTTCTCCTGTCCTTCCTCTCATTCACTATTCCTTTCTTCTTTCACTCGCTCTGCAGCACCTTTCTCGGTTTCCCCAGTTTGTCACGCGTAGCGAGGTTATTCCTGCAAATATTACACACCTGCTGCAGGGCGCTGCAAGACAGGCTTATTGAACGCCTCCATGCTGCACATATTTTACTTTTACAGATATGTTCCTACACACATTCATGAATATATGAAGCCATGTGCATGCATTTGTGAGCAGGGGCTGATGTAAGAGTATGCTTTGCATTTATGAAGTTCAAGAAAACCTCTGGATGGATTTTGCACCTTAGTTTTTTTTTTCCTCCCTGATTTACAGTGTGTAGACATTTTGACATTCTGGACAGTTCTTTTTTGTCTGGCAGCCATAAAAGTTTCTAAAACCTCCTTCTTAACATTACAGCCTTTTGTTTTGTTCTCCAGAATAAATAAGCAAAGATCATCTCTCTGGATGTACAATTGTGCATTAAAATTCAGCAGAATTATGGAAATTAATTTTCTGCACAAGATTTCTGCATCATCGAGGCTCTCAGAAGGCCACCCAAGTGCACTCACAATGTCAGTTTTTGAGAATTTGTTGGTTTGCTGATAAGATACAAAGTTTTTTTTAAAAGTCTGCATCATTTTGATGCTGTTCCTCCGGTATCTGCTGAAGACCAACAGATTTCTGCAGAGGATTGATGTGAAAGTTGGAGGACAAAGTTCAACTGTACTTAGATATTCTAATCTACAGGATCATTAGTGTTAGAAGAGACCATCCCTCTTTTATTCAAGTGCTAATAGTTTGTAGACATGATTGCCTCCCATGTAATGTTAGATTACTTTCACTTTCTTTCCTCGATACAAACATTGTGGGATTCTGTTGAAGAGTTAAACGTGAAGTAAATTGCTGTTTTTGTGTTGTTTTTCCTTAATTTATTTCCCTAATAAGCCAATCCATGTTTCTGTCTCATGAAAAAAGCAAGAGGGTTTGAATTGTTTTTGCTCAAGACGAGTGTCTCATTAGTTCCACTGCATTTGCCTGAAAATACAGCATTTTCCACAAATTTAAATTTTCTCCTTCCCTCTTTTTTTTTTCTTTCCTCATAGCCGAGAGCGATGCAACAGTGAGACCGTATTTCTCTTCACTTCACTCTTACAGGAAAATAAATTAAAGGCAAAATCAGGAGAAAGCAAGCTAATTAAATAATTTTAATTGCTCTTTGTTTCTACATACAAAGAAATGAAATCTAATTGGAATGTGGACTTGATGTGCATATTTGTTTGTCGTGGTTGCCCTAATCGCTGGTTTGATAAATAAATCAGTATTGCAACTTGTTATCATTCACGGCGCACTAATGCTGTTGGTTTAGTCTCTGAACTCGCTTCTTAATAATGCATCTTTAACCACAGATCTGGAGGCCACCTCTGTAATTGGTGAGCTTGTCAGTCGGTGGTTTAGTTAAGCCTGACGGTGAGAACGAATGAGCTGACTGAAAATCTTTCTGATGAATTATCAGAGAAGCTGTAGAGCTGCAAACGACCCCGGGTGTGGCCTCTACAAGTTAATTAACTTTAATTTTATTTGATTTTACAAAAAACAGATGTCCCTTTCTAAATTAAAATGATGGAGAATCTTTAAAATCCAAAGAAAGTTCCTATTCTATAAGTGTTCTATAACTGTTATTATTAGCTGTGTACCGATCAGCATTTAACTGCTTCTGGGGAGCGTTCAAATCTGACAAATAAACCCGGTTAAAAAGGGTGAAGCGGATTCATATTGACCCTATTTTTCTTTGCACCTTCAGCCATAAATGATGATGTGCTCATGAGCGTTCATGTCACTGGGCAAACTGCTAAAAACATTGACAGATTTTGAGATAGAAAATAGAGTTTTTTTGTTTTGCCAGTCCACTTTACAGTGATAACATTCCTGCACTCCTATAAGATTTAAAGCATATTAAATTATAACAAAAAGGAAACCTAAGATGATCATAGAGGAAGGATTATGATTTACAGCAGACATAAAGTGGAGTAAAAAAGAATAAAGACCTGCAGAGAAAGGATGGACCCAGCTAACCAACACAACTATCTCTGCTCTCTGTGGATGTAGAGGCAGAGCTGTGCCTCATTTACAATAAAACATAAATATCTGTAATCAGAAAATGAAAGAAAATAGTCCAAGGATGGTAACATCAACAGTAGAATGAAAGCAGTGAAAACAATGAAACTGAATATAGAAATGGTTAATGAATGATGTTGTTTCTTGTTTCCAAAGGCGGCACTACCCTGATCCTCATCCTGTTCATGGAGTTCAGCTGCTGCGAGTGGGAAAGCTGCAGCATTACCTGGAGTTCACCGACG
The DNA here is from genome assembly GCF_001649575.2 of Kryptolebias marmoratus. Taxonomy (NCBI): domain Eukaryota; kingdom Metazoa; phylum Chordata; class Actinopteri; order Cyprinodontiformes; family Rivulidae; genus Kryptolebias; species Kryptolebias marmoratus. The sequence goes on from NC_051444.1 coordinate 11,920,997, forward strand.
ACGCTTTGGACACATTCACACAGGTCTACTTTTTACATGTTTGATATAAATCAGTAATTAGCATTTCTTTTTACATTTAATCAGTTGCATATAGTTTATTTAGTAACTGTTTATGAGGTTTCTTTGCCTTATACGATGATTTATTTTCTATATTAACAATAGTGTAATTGTTTCAGTAGGGAAAGGATTTGAACAGAATTTCTGCTCCTTCTGCAGGCCTTTAAAATCTTGAAGATCACTCATGGTGAAGATCACCCTCTGACCTTTGACCTGCAGATGAAGATGGAGGAGTGTCGTTGTGAGACGGATCACAAGTCGTCTGGCAAACATTAAAACAGACATCAAACTGATAAAAAAGAGAAATTGTATACTGTACATGTTTTTTTAGCTTATTGACTTTACATTTTCTATTTGCAGTCATACAATAAATATGAGCATAAAGTGCACACTCTTAACTTTAAGTGTTATCATTTCATAATAATTTATAATTTTGTGTGTTACACCTGTTTTTTAGGGCTCAGATGAAAATGTACGCTTTACCAGGAAGCTGGTTCATAGTGAATTTTGAGCTATTTATTGAGCCATTATTATTTAAGTACAAAAAGGTCTGATTTTATTGCAAGTGTTGGATTTAACATCCAGATGCTCTTCATATTAACTCAGCCCAAATAAAACCTGCAGTCTATGGTGCAAAAGCAAAGATTATCAGGTTATCAGACAGATAATAATAACTCAACAGATATTTAAATATAAATTAAATATATATCTAATTATAATGTCCTGATGAACTTGGCAACACAAGAAGGCAAAGGAATTTCTAAATAAAACAGCAGGTTAAATTTTATAGTAATGCAAAGCCCTGTCACAACATCCAAACAAGTAAAGAAAAAAACTCCCTCTGAGGTCCAAATTGGCTATAAAGACATTTCATACTAAGTGCAAACCTAAACCATCCTGAACAGAGAGGTCTGATCAGCCTTGACCATAAAAACCAGAGAAGTTGTGGAACAAGTCACCAGTATTTAATGCTTTGTGGTACGAATCCATTTCCACCTTTTTAGCTGGCTCAGCTACAGAAAACGGAAGGCAGTGGTGAACCAGTTTTGAGGTGGTTAAAGAAAAGTAGAGCGTTATCCGATCAGTAACTGCAGCTGGAAAGTTTGTGGGACCAGTTGGATAAAAAGAATAAAGTACAATTTTACAGAGATGCATCAGAGGGCTGGTGAAGCACCACAAACGAGGAAATCCAAGCTTAAACTTTCTCCAGGCGTCCACCCCAACCTCTGCAGCGGCTCCAGGACCCCACCCAGGGAGGCTAGTTTTGGAGCCACAGAGAATCTCAGAGCATGTCTCCGGTGAAGCTTTCCACTAAAGCATAAAACATAAATACACAATATTTTAGGGACTAAGTAAGTGCTGCTGACAGCTTGTTTTGACAGGCTGACGTTGTGGCTGTGATATTTCTGCTGTTAGGGTTTGATCTGTAACCTGTTATTCCCCCCTTCTGTCTGAGAGGGAGACCCGGAGGGAGCGGGGCCCCTCGTGGGCCCCTGTCTCAAGAATAATCTGTGGATTCCATCCTGATGAGGGATCTCAGGGCCACGGCTCTGTGTGTGTGTGTTTGCTGGTTTTCAAAACATCCATCACCCTGTGTGTATATCCATCACACACACTTCCCCTGCTAATCCCCGTTTTTGTGTGTTTCTCTGTTGGTGTGTGAGACCAGAGTGTGTCTGTGATAAAAATGAGGTTCCCACACACGCTCGTGGACACTTCCCACATTAATCCCAAAAATCAGCCATTTTGCAAACTGATGACAGCATTTCCTGCGCCAGGGAAACCCCAATTCTGAGTGTGTGTCACAGTTATAGAGTTAAAACAGTTCTTCCACCTATGCTCTGAATTCTTACTTGTTTTGTGGTGTTGAGCTTAAAACATATTTAAAACATACTTTGTACTTTGGCAGGTTTTTTCTTATGTAATGTACTTATGGTTTAGAACCACTTAACTTGCAAATTTGTTTCAAAGCCTGAATGACACTAATTGACTAATCAGCTGGAAGTCGTTTTCTCCGTCCTACTTTTCTTCTCCTCCGTGGATCAGTTTCTGTACTCTCAGTTTTTCACCTTCTCCCTCTCTCTTCTCTCACCTCACACAACGTATCAAACTAAATTTACTCCTACCTCAGTATAAATCTCTGTCTCTCAGTCTTTTTTTTTCTCGCTTGTACTCCCCAAATGCTTTTAATTCAAGTTTAGTATTTGCTGGTTTCTCATTTCTCATTTCCTCTCTAGAAAGCTAAAAGAAAAACACATTTGTTCCGTCACCTTTCTGCCCCCATTTCTATTTTCGCCTTAGTTCCACTCTCCCTCCTCGAATTTCTCCTGCTGGATCACATCACCTGTACACACTTTTTCCTCTTTCTAACACATTAGTCCTTTTTATACCTCCTCTACCTTCAGTTCGAGCAAAAACTGTGATTCAATTACAACAGCGATTAGAAATTAAAAGCTTCTTAGTGTTTTATGCTGTTTATATTGTTTTCAGATTCACACATACTGCTGGTAAAACAAATGTTCTTTATTATAGATTTGTTTTACTGTAAGCACTGCATGTTTCTTGAAAATTTAAAAATCTCCAAGAAACAACTAATTTTATACCAGCTATTTGACTCCTGTGTTTAAAGCTTTAGTAAAAAGGACGTTGCACGATTTTTTTTTTTAAATAAAGACGTGTAATCTCATTTTACATTAATAAAAAAAAGAAATCCCAAGTAGCCCTATAATCTCCATCATGTTCCTGTTTTCATCTTTCAGGTTTTCTTTGAGCAAGTTGAGGCAATTAACTAAAAAACTGTGAAGGTGAAGGAAAGCTGCCTCTCTTGTGACTAACTGAACATAATTACACCTGACTGAGCTTTTTTCTCCTTCTTTTTTAATAAAACTGTCTGCTTTGTTGGTGGAAATCTTTTTAAATGGCCTCTGTCTGCTGCCCGAGATGGACAGATCATCATGAAAACAACAAAAAAGGAATTTTCCTGAGGAAGAAGTGTAATTTTGGTGATGTTTTTTGTGAACACCACCTATTAGATGGACAATACAACAGCTTATTAGATTCTGTTCAGTATTCTTTTAACTGCCGTCTCATTAATTATACATAGCTTTATAAATGAATAATAGTGAAACTTTCCCAGGAGCCTAAGCTTCATTTTGTGATTATAGTGCTTGCCTGAGGTTGGCCTTAGTGATTTAGCAGACAGCTAAAATCAGACAGGAGTCGTGGTGGAGGACGACTGCATAATGTTTGTTAAAATGGCTCGGAGGATTTTTCCTTCTGCCTCATTTTGCCAAATTGAATTTATTTCCAGAAACTCTACGAATTTTCAAACTTTAATCATTTTATATCTTGTGTTCAGCCCATGCTCAGTTGTTCCAAACTTCATTTTTTTCTCCTCCACATATATAAAATCTGCTCTTTTTTTTACTTGCGTTGCTTTTTTTCATACAGTTTTCCACTTGTATTTTTATTCTGGTTGTGTTAGACACAAAGCTAGAGGATAGTAAAGGTCCAAGTACAGACCATGTCTTATTCATGAGCTTTTTGTGTCCCTTTAACCACCGTTTAAAAATCATTTCTGCTGTGTTTGAGTCTAAACGCTAAACGGGATTATTTCATCAGAGCTGACACAGATTGCCTGATGCAACGATGTCTGACCCAGCGGGGAAAAAAAATCACATTTTAAACTCTTTCAATACATTCCTTTATTTACATCCCTCCATCGTTTTCCATCGACACAACATGTCAGACCACATTCCACAAAGCAGAAACGCTACAATGTTAAAAAAAAGGAAGAGAACACAAATACAGCTGAAATTATTGCATGGCATATTCCCTCATTTGCACTGCATTATTGTCTGTTTGCTTTTTCATTACGTGTATTTGCCGCAGTTTATAACCTTTTCCGAACAAATATAAACTGCTTAGAGTCTGTCATCTTGATTTATTTATTTATTTGTTTCACAAGTCGTCTCTGTTTTGGGTAAATGTGGTCTGACCTTGACAGTCCTTAAAACTTAAAGATGCTATGTGTCAGATTTTTAGATAGCACGTTATAATTATTAAATGCTTTTCCAAAACATGTAACAGCACGTACTGTACATAAATGTATTTTAAAGCTAAGTGTTTTATATAAATTGACATTAGAGATGGTATTTGGTGACTAATTTGGCTTTAAACACACCACTTAGTTCACATGGACTCCTGTATTAGCTTTAATTAAAGACACCAAATTATCAGATGGCTTTAGGTTATTGCTGGAATTATAAAGTGCTACCTCGCTAGATTTGGCAGTGGTATATCAGAGATGAAACCTCCCACATAGCATCTTAACACTGGAAACAAGTACAGGCTTTTAGCTCACCCTGAAGTCAGGCTGTTGTTCAGGAATACAAACGTTTCATTTAATGTTTCTGGTCTGTTTCTTACATCTGATGCCCGTTTGTCTGGTTTCCATCTACAGTCAGGCTCACATGTATTAATATCTTTAAACATTGGGACTAATGTAAACTTCCAGCTTTAATTCAAGGCTTCAACAAAAATGTGCTTGTTTCTTTTTCAAGAACGGACATTTTTATGTTCTGTGTTTTTTTTATTGTTTATTGTATTGTACTGTCTGTCTGTTTTTGTGCTACATTCTGTTACACGGCATGAAAAGTGCTTTGTGGGTTTGTAATTGGACATAAATCCTCCCTGTTTACATTCATGAAGGCATCTCTTGATTGTAAGACTTGGACAATGATACGTCCACAAGCTCAAGAGACTTCCTGACTTTGTTAGAGGTTGAGAGGAAAGTTTTCTTCGTCGGTGCGTCTTTATTTTGGTTGTCTATGGGGGAGACAAGCACACATCTTTTCATGAAACTGCTCATCTGTAAACTGGTGAAAATACAAACATGGCGTAAAAGGAATTACTGTCATTTCAAAGCAGTTTTTTTTTTGTTAAATTTCCTGAGTTAAAGCTGAAAGTTTACAACTTGAACAGATCCTAATTTATTCAATTTCTGTCCCCTGTGGTGGTGAACAGCAGCAAAGCTATAAAACCTGTGTTCACACACAAATGGACCTGACTGTAACTAACCAGAGGGTGAATGTTTTAGGAGACCCTAAAAGGAACAACAGGAGCAAATTAAAATCAACAAACAAAACACACATATATGAAATAAAAAAGAGCACATATGTATACAAAGTAATATATATTTAAATATGACATGAGTTCAGCAAATTATGTACAGGTATTGTTCTAAAATGCATAGTAACTTTTTAAGATCTTAAGGTGAAGATAAATAAAAATAAATAAACTTTCATTCATGACTTGCATGTTGGTCTGTGGAGTTTAGAGCAGGTTGTCACCGAGCCGCTTTGCCTGCCGCTTTAAAAAAAAAAAAAAAAACACTTTCTGAGTCCAGTTTGTCAAAAGCATCTTGTTTCTGGGGTAATTTTCCACCAGTTTAAATCATGGCTTTTTTCCTGCAAGTAGGCAGAGCATAAAATGATTTCCTTTCATATGTTTAAACTGCCGTACACGGACAGAAAGTACACAGAGTCAATTTTCTTTTTCCATTAGTGCAGTCGAACTAATTTACGACGCTTTTGACAAATCATACCGTCATTGTTGTGTATTTTCCACCCTGAAGTCGGTGTTTGTTCCTTTTTAGATCAACAGAATCTCACAGAGGGCTTTCTGCTTGCAGGACAAAGACAAACTGAGGAAAAGTTGGTGTTTTTTGCGGACAGTGATGATGACTGTGACGTAGAAGAAGCACATGAAGGGTACTTATTTGTATCTTAGAGGGAAACAGGCTCTTTCATATATTTATATTTGTACAAACATTTAGATCATAAACATCTCAAGCACCATAGATAGTAATATTAACAAATTTAAGTGTTGCTGTTCATCCAAAATAAATGGAACCAGGCAGAGATCTATGCTTTTTTTAACTGCTAGTTTTTATTCATTCCTAATAAATTTTCTTCCATTTTTGTGTCGGCTTTTATTAACATATTGTTTCTTTATAGTCCTAGGATGCAATCCTAGAGCTATTTAAAGAGCCTTTACCTGATGCCTGAAATAAAATTCATCCTGATTTAAATCATTAGCTCTCTTAATACAAGATTTAAATTAATTTACACATTATTATATATCTGTGTGCATATTTTGAATTAGTTTCCTGCTCAAAATTTTAATTTAAAATGTCTCTTTGTATTTATGTCAATAACCATCCCACATAGTCTCATTATGGTCCCATTGCACCCAGTTAAAAAATGGAAACTGCATTAGAAAACACACACATTTTGACAAATCATTCAGTTTCTTTTAGATCGGAGCAGAACGACACAGATACAAGTAAAGGACAGTCTGTCTGTCAGTGGATGGATGCACGAATCGGATCAGAGCGGGATCTTCCACTCCTGTGTGACTCTTTGTGACATTTCTTTGCTTTGTGAACAGGAAAAAGTCATCACGTCTGTATCAGGGGGAAATAAACTGCGGGGGTGCCTCACATGGTAGAAATTCAGACGTGGTCTGTTTGTGAGACAGGTCTAGGAGTAAACACGACAAACCAGCGTGATACGTTTTTCTGTTTTAACACAGATTATGTATATTTGTTCATTTTTGCTAGTTTTTGTTAGTGCTGGGCTTTACATCTTGCAGGTCTTTTAGTTGTTCTTTGTTTCAGTACAAATCTCTCATGAATGTACCAAAGATCATACACTGAAACATGGAATATTGAATTTCTTACTTTGTCAAACATTAAACCACAAGAAAACATCACATTTTGGAAAATGATGATAAATGAAAAAGATTCCAAGGACGCTGACTTTGGGGTGTTTTACTATGCTAGCACCATACATACCGCATGTACATAAAAACCAGAGAAAAAAGAGGATTGGTCTTGGTTTTGTTAAAAATGTTCACAAGGCACTTATTTAAATCATCTCCACTTGTTTTTCCCTCAGTGAGTTAGTACAATAACTGTGTTATTCTGTGGTGAGCACGCTGCATTTATGGTCAAAACTCTGAAAAGTGCTCTTTAAAAAGTTACATTTGTTCTCCCTTTTTCACCCTTGTGTTAAAAATGTCCGTTTTTGTTCAGGTTTCCTCTTGTTTCTTCTCTGTACATTCCTTAATGTTCAACTCAGTCTTTGAGGCATCTTTATTTGTTTGTGAATTTGCTCACTTGTCACTTTTTTTGCACAATTCTTTATGCGTAACCATCCTTCTGCCTTTTGGAGCAGCCATGTCTCATTTAAACTGGATGGATCATTAGATGTTTTTAATGTCTGTCTCCAGTTGGAGTACAAGTCTATCTGTCTTGGTGATTGTTTGTTATTTCCAAAAACCTCCATCTGTCCCTCTGTTTCACATCTGGAGGATTGTGATTAGGGGGGTCATTTCTTCTATGTTTCCTTTTTTTCTCCCAAATTTCCAATCACCTAATTGTTAACAAGATGTTTTCACAATATATTTGTTTATTTGTTGCAAATGGTCCAAAGATTGGCATCTAATTGACTCCAACTGTGTGTCCACCCCTTCCTCTTCATCACTTAAATCATCTACCGGTGTCTTGAGGATACATCAAAGCAGGTAATCATCATAAGATGGGCTTTGCAGAAGTTGACTCTGGTCTCCAGTTTGTCTGTGACTGTCTCCAGGGCTTCCAAATACTCCACTGAGTCCACATCGTAGTGCTGCTGCAACTCAACTGAATGCAGATGGAAAGGAAGAAAAAACATGTTTGGATTTGTTAAAAATGTGCAGCATGTAGTTCATGTCAGCAACAAGCAAAACCAGAAAGAAAGGGGTATTTTATGGCCTCGAATTTACACAAATTGATAAATGATTAGGCCAATACAGTCATTTTTAATAAGTTACTGCCTTAAAACACATTCTCTAACCAGTTGCTGGCTCTTTATCTTCTTCTCTCACACTTCCACACATTCCCTGATGTGCTTCACTTACACTCAGTGGTCCATTTGTGTGGCTCCAGCATCAAGTGCTGTTTGGTTTGCTCCAGTTCTCTCTTCAGACACTGGTACTTGGCTCTGACTTCACTGATTCGCTGCTGGCGGTGCTCCAACAGACGAAGCTTGGCGCTGACGTACACCACCTCCTGATGGATGCACACAGAGAGAGCCGACACACAGAAAGGATTTTATTCACCTTTATGTTTCCAGAGGAACCAGTTGTGAAGCGCATGTGGCTCTCTTTCAGCAGCAGCGTGTTTAACATTCACACAGTTACAAACATTCGCCCCTCATCGATTCACAGTGGGACCGCAGTCAGGTTTTCGGGACACAAGGCTGCTTCACTGGAGCAGCTGGAGGTTAAGTGGCTTTCTTAAGACCACTGCAGGAAAAATCCATATTTCCTGCTTTGTTCTCTTCCTCCATTCCAAAGCTCACAAAGCTTTCCCCCTTAAATACACAGAGGTTTAACAACTGAAACCCCCAAAAATCTCCTCCATGCATTAATTTGCAATGATTTTATAAATGTACTTTGGAGTGCAAAGTCTTGAGAATTTACAATTATCTTTAAATTAAACCTAAAAAGTAAGAGAGAAGAAGGCTCATTGTTTTTACAGAATCTGTTGCTAATATTTGTTCAGTCTGAAAATCATTCAGACACTACTTGCTTCTTTTTTCTCTTCTCACTGAGATGATCACCCGTTCTTTTGTGTTCCAGCATCTTATTTTTCTCATGCTTCCTCCTCTGGTTTTAGCAGAACATATATTTCTTTTCACTGCATCCCTTAACAATTATTCATCTAATTAATTTTTTGGCATGCAGTAGGCAATAGGCCTCCATCTCTTTGCAATGAACCAGTTTTAACTCTGTCTACACATGCATTCATCCTAGGTGGATCATTTTATGCCCCTCCTCTTCCTCTTACCTTACTTCCTCCTTTGTCTCTTCTCTTCTGCAGTCGCTCAACATCATCTATCTCATACACCTTGATCTCAAATGTTTCTGTTGCGGTGGCTGCACCGCGGTGGTTAGAGGACGCAGGGGGTCCCAGTGGGCCATCTACCCAGCATGCACCTGGACTGGAGGAGGATGAGGAAGAGGACGTGATGGCCTGTTTCGAAGAACGCTGAGAAGGCGACGAAGAGGAGTCCAAGGTCAGAGCTGGGATGAGACGTCGACGCTGAAGGCCTGAAAATTGGTGTTTCACACAACAAGCGTTTTCAGTTACACAAAAATATTTTGATGCAACAACGAATTACTTGATTACTCAATTTTACTCACTGAGTTTGGCTCATGGAATAATGCCTAATATATTCTTACACAAAGATGTATCTATTCAAGTTTTTTTATTTTTAACAGTCACTTACACTTTGTTGTGACTAGTGGTTATTAAATCTGGAACATTTATATAGGTGATTCCTAAAACATTTTGTGTGGTCTAAACTCCAAACAGGGATAATGACTGTAGTTAGTTTTATCTTAAAATAAGTGTATTTTTATGGGAAAATAAAAACAATTTAGGAATCTAAAATATATTGTCTAAAAAAGCAAAGTCCAAGACTCAACAAGGAGACAAATAAATCAATAATATACATCAAATTGAAAATTAGAAAACAATTGTGCTGTCCAGAAGCTGTGAGAGAAAAAGAGATACTGTGAGTGATAGACGGTGAAATAAAGCTTGCAGCAGATCCGTTATCTGCACTGTAGGTTAAACACCAGATGAACACATACACCGATAAGGAGCGCTCCCATGCACACTCTCCATAGAAATTTTCAGCCATGTCGACAAGAATGAGACTTATCAGAAGAACGGACAGACAAAGTGTGTGTGAGAATAGGGAAAAGTGGTGATTTTAATAAGGCTGCAGCTCTCTTTTGGGTGCAGTGCAGCTCAAAAAGGTCAAGCAGAGACATTTGTATTTCATCAGGACGCAACATATCACTGGACAGAGAAAGACTGAGGATCTGCAGAAAGGAGATAGTCTGAGAAACAGATGAAGAAAAAAATCACAGAATTTAATCAAGTGAATCACATCAAATGGAAATGAGGCACGAAGAGGGACTCAGCTGGAGATGTAATTAACAACATGGTAGGACATTGGTTTTTAACTGTTTATGGGATCTTCAATTTTCTTAAACCAGAGCTAAGTCTGTCACCATCCTTTGTGACGTACTGTGATAGTTTGAGAGCGTGTCGGCTCTTTGATTCCCAGAGTCTGTTGTGGATGAAGCAAATTGAGAGTAAATGCCGATTTTATGCTAAGCTTATATATTTGGAGTGAAAAGCTAATTCCTGTTGAAATCAATAATCAGACACGCAGCAGGCAGAGCTGCCTCTTTCCAATCTGATTATAAGCACATATCCATATCCGTGCTTAACCAGTAGAAAGTAATTTGTCAGGTACATTAGGAAGTTCTTTGTGCTGAATTCCAATGAATATAAATTCATTACTGTCTACAACGGCACATTCCCTTTTACCATTTCACAGATGGATGGTTAAGGTCACCTTTCTGGCACATCTTGCAGCCACAGCTTTTGTCACTTAGTGCCTGTCTGGTCACGTTTTTCTCATCAAGCTTTACACCAATGGATCTTCCTCACAGAGGCCCGACTTTCTCATCGTAATATTGAATCATTCTTTCCCTTTTCCAGGTAAGCTTGTTTGTTAAAACTGACTGAAAAATAATTGACATTGGAAATAAATTGAGTTAAAATTATCGTTATTTTGGATTTGGCAAATGATTTGTCTTTGCTGATTTTCTTCTCAAATGAGCAGTTTATGTTTTTTTTTTCTTTTAATGGGGATGTATGCAGTACTTTTGAGTAGACTACATCCTGCCTGCAGTAGACAGCAGTCTGAGGGATCTTGGTTTATAGATTCAGGGAGAAGTTCTCATGTATGAGTCAAGCTAGCTTCTACTTAGACTATAGGTCCATTTAAAAGCACTTTTTTTAAACAACAGTTTCAACATGTTCTCAGTAGGTAAAGTGAATGCACTATTTTAAGTGTTTTACTCAGATGGTTATTTGCATAAATATATGTGATTTTATATAATGAAGGCTGTTCATGTTGGAACACAGTCTGAAAAAAATGTGTTAAATGCACCAAGTTTGTGTATCTGGTTTAAAAGTGATTCAGATCAAAACTCCACGTTTACCTAAATGGCTGAAAAGGTTTTGAGGTTTTAGATGGTAGAAATCTAATAATAGAACATTTTTCACCTGCATGTTCTCCCTGTGCACACGTGGGTTTACTCCGGGTTTTCCGTTTTCCTCCCACAGACCAAAAACATGCATTTTAAGTTAATTGATGACTCTTAAATTATCCCTAGGTGTGAGTGAGAGCGTGAATAGTTGTTTGTGTCTTTGGCCCTGTGATGGACTTGTGACCTGTTCAGGGTGTCCCCTGCCTCTTGCACAGTGAGTGCTGGAGGTCGGCACCAGCTCCCCGCGACCCGGAGAGGAGAAGCGGGTAAAGAAAATGGATGGTTCTTTCACCTGTGTTGCTCCTGCTCTTCTTGCTGCTCTTGGAGCTCCGTCGGGAGGAGGTGGTGGCTGAACTATGCTCGCTGAGGGAGTCTTGGGCAGAAGAGGTGCTTCCGGTGTTCTCACTGCTGTCTCTAAGCATGCTCTCATAGCCACTGCTGCCTCCGCTGTGGTAAAACAAGGCTGTTTTCCCCATGGCAGGAGGCAGCTCACCACTCAGTACACTGCTGTTTGGGTCAAAATAAAAATCACAGTTAAAGATAAAATCAAAATGCAAATTTTTAAGAAGACAATTTTAGGACGATCTGAGCTTCATTTGACTCTGCACTCGAGCTGGTACCTGTTGTCACTTGCGTGGCCACTGCTGCAGCGGTGTGGTTTTCTTGGGGCTGTGATCTTGCTGTAGGGAGAAGGCAGCGTTTGCACCACAGCTGCCTTCTCCTCACCCCCACTGTCGCCTCCTGCTCCACCCCCACTGAGAACCATAAATAAGAAAAGCATATGACCATCAAAATGTCTAAACCCTGAGCAGATTTTGCACTTTGAATTTTTGAAGTGTCCAGAAAACATTAGTACAGTCTTGCTAAGTCAAGTAAGTAAATAAAACATATAAATGAAAGTAGCAAACCTCGTCCCTCCATTATCTTTTGTCTCCGCTCGATCTGTGCCGCCTCCCTGGACGTGATTCCTAGAACGAGATCCTGCACTGCCCTGAAGGAGCTCTGAGATTCTGCTGTTGACAGCCCGCAGAGGAAGTTTGGCTGTGAGGCTTCCCCCTCGACTGCGGCTCAGAGACTGGGTAGACCATGATCCATGGGCAGGTCCCTGCTGCTGCAGTGGGCCCTGGACTGAATTCTGGAGTATATGAAAAACAAGTAAAGGGTGTAGATAGTATTTAGCTGTTGATTAAAAACGGGAAAGTCTCACTATCATTGCTAAATGGATGACATCTAGTTTTGAATGAGCTCAGTGATGTGGTTTCAGTTTAAGGGTGTGTTCTCATACAGTTAATAGGCTTTGCCTCTTACCTTTCCATTAGGTGGAAGGCTGGAGCTGCGGCTGGTAGTCTGGCTTAAAGACTTGGTAGAGAAGATCAGGGTCTTGGTGCTGGAAGCAGAAAGACTCCTGGCTTTAGGACTGCTGGTCATTAACAGCTTACTGACAGCTGAGATCTTTGACTGGCTGCTGGTCTTGGCTGGTGACTGCGGTGCGCTGCTCGGACTGGTACTTCCACTGAAATTAGGGCTGCTCGGGTTTCCGGTAGGAGATGGCACTGATCCAGCACGAGTGAGGCTACGTCCTGTGCGGGGCATGGTGGTGTCCCCCCTCCCCCCTCCTCCTCCTCTAAGGCTCTCGCCTCTCTCCAGGGAGAAGCAGTCGTAGTGATGTGAACCACTGTGCAAGCTGTTGGCTCGGCCCAGAGAGTTTGTTCGGTTGGCTAGTTGTTCCAACTTGGCACTGAAAAGTCTGCTGCTGTCTATGCTGGAGCCACGCTGTCTGCTGATTCCTGCAGGAGCACTTCCAGATGTTCCCGCATTATCTGCTGTGCTGCCCACTGTTGAGACTCCGTGGCTGGGTAGGTGGAGAGGGCTGGCTGCCCTGTTACGCTGGTCAAGGCTGGATTTTCTCACTGGTGGAAGAGGTGGTATTCCACCCTTCTTGTGGGAGAAAAAGCTTTGTTTTCCCCTTGAACCAAGTCGATCAAGGGTGGCACGTGGACTGCAAGGAGTTGAAGTGGTGACGCCAAGATTACAGTACTCCATTCCACTGTCTAAACCGTCGTGGTAGTTAAGGCGGTGCCATCCGCGAGGAAGACTACCTGTGTGGTGGATATCAGGGTTGTAGATACCAGTCACACATTCACCTTGGGTAACAACAGTGACCATTTCACAACCATCCACCACTCTCTTAAAGGAGTCTGGAGACGACACCACCTCCCCTCCTGAACCAGAGCTGCTATGATCCCCACCTGGTGACAGAAGATTAACAGAAAAAAAAACATCTGAAGAAATTTATATTTGAATTGTTTTACTTTTAATCAATGTCTCATGTTTCTTACCATCTGTGCAGAAACATTGCTGGTCTTCATTCCCACCTACAACTTTCTCTCCGGAGTTGCTCTTTAAAGGCTGCACCTCCCTTATTTCTGGCTTCACTTCACATACAAGGTCCTTGGACATTCCTTCTTCCATTTCACGTTTCAACCAGGGGTCTTCAAAACTCATCTCACTGGAAATAGAAGCTAAAACAACTGAATTGGATTTGATGGAGTCTTTCATAAACTGTGTTTTTGTTGGTGAGGAGAGGATAGTAGGCTCCTGTAAAATCATGGGTTTGACAGCCACACATGGGTGAACACTTTTTGTATTCTTGAAAGGAGAAAGGTTTCCAGGCCCTGCTAGGATTTGGATATTTGTTTTAGCCATAGAAGGAGGCAGTTTTCTCAACTTATCTTTATTCGGTGTACTTTTAGCAGACATGTTCTCTGACAGTACTAGCTCTCCATCCAGACTCCCTCTCCTTGAGTTTGTCCCACTCTCACAACCAACACAACCCTCAACTCCAAGGCTCGTCTCAGGATCAGCCAGCGCCTCTCCTTGCTGGTTCTGAGACTGGCTGAAGCTGTGAAGAGATTGATCAGCCTCACTGCCCATGCTAAGGTCACTCATCCAGGAGGAAACAGTTGAACCGGAGTTAGACATCCCTGTGGCTAAGGGTTCACCAATCCGCAGCTTGGCCATTGCCACCTGCAACAGAAAGCAGTACAGACAGGCATTCAGAAATTTAAGACCACAATGAACAATCTGGTTATGTTGTCTGTGAAGTATTAATTGTGTCACTTTAAGTAGCTAATCTGCTTTTAAAAAATTTACATAACATAACATTACATAAGCCAGATTGCGACACTAACCTCTGCCATGGCAACTACCTCTTTAACCCCTGAGGCTGTAGCAAGGCCTGGAGGAATGTGATAATTTTCCATAGTTCCTTCTGAAGCAGTAGTACCAACAATGCTGATGAGTTGAGAGTCTGAAGCGAGTGCAGCTTCAGAGCCACAGTCACTGTTAAAGCTAATGATGCTTGTTGGACGACAGGCCAAGCTGTGTGCTTCAATAAGAACTGTAACCACGTCCTCCCCACCTCCAGAGGCCACAGTGTACACCAGTTCATCTTGCCTAAGTAAGAAAGTTCCTCCTGCTCCTGCTGCTACTACAGGTGGATGAGTGAGAAAAAGAGTTACCATTATTCTTAAACATTCGAGTATAAGATAGATATTTGATTTAGAGTTTGAGAGTTAATGGCATATTAACACTCACCATCCTTGAGTGTGTCCAAAGGTATTGGTGGGACGTCATCATCGCAGAGCGTCTCAGCTGAGCCCAGGCTGGCAGAGAGAGAAGGAGTTGCCTCCTGGACCTGTGGACTCATGCCTGCAGGAGAGGTCCTGGACAGCAGGGACTCTGTGGAGGAGCGGCCACTGTCTGCAGCCAAACTGTCTGCAGAGTCACAGATACACGTTTAGCATTTTAATGAATTTTTCTTTCCAAGTTTTAAAAGACATGCAACTGTCAGTGCAGTGGTGGTTTAAGAAATTGGCTTCATAAAGAATATGTTTGAATGTTTTATTACTCATGTAAAGAATAATTAGGAAAAGGTGCTTACTGTCTGAGGTTAAAGCATCTGTAGTCTGGCTGTCCTGAGCCAGAGTGTGTGAGGACTGAGGGGGTGTTGCCGGCATCACACCCTTCTGAGTGTACACCTTACTCCTCTGAGATGGGGATGAAGGAGGCCTGAGAAGGAAAACAGGAATGGGTGATAATGAAAAATATAATTTACCTTTTGTTTTCTTCTACTGAAACAAAACATTGTGAAGATGTTTAAATTGCACTGTACATAATTTTTTGTGTGCTTCACCTGTACTCTGAGGTTTTGGTCAGGCTTGCAATGCCGAGGCGAGGGGATCCCAGAGGGCGCCCCTTCCCCTCAATATTACCAACCGCATTCAGATTCTCACGGCTGCACAAGGAGGCAATTAGCGTAAATTATTACCCCAAGGCTGATTGCATCATTTGAATGTCAAAGAGCTGAGGCTAAATATAGAACAACACCTGTCCTCACCTGTCATGTAAGCTCTTGGCTCTGTGCAGGGGGTTAGAGGTGATGCTGCTGCTTCCTGTCACACTCCTGGAGCTGGTCACTATGGGGCAACCAGCAACCTGAGCCAGGCTGTGGATCATTGTCTGGGCCAGCTCTGCCTCCTCCACCACCTCCTTGATCTCCTGCAGCTGCTGGTCATTGCTTCTCTTCCTGGATGCAACTGCTACTGAGAAGAAGGAGAATAGTTTCACTTCTTGAAGAAACCACATAGACTTGAAAAGTTTAAGTAAAAAAGTAAATTTATAAGATTTCTCCAAAGTAAAAAAAATAAAGTGGCAAATTTGCTGTAGGGGACTGTGATGTAACATTAATATTAAGCATAAAGAATAAGCTTGTTCAAACAATTACCTATTTTGGCTTCTGTATCCACTACAGCTGCAGAGCCAGCAGCAGAGCACAAAACAGCTGAGGAAGGACATGACTCTTCTTTGGCACTTTGTTTGCTTGCTGGAACTTCTTCAAAAGGAAACTTTGAAACCTGCAGAAAGGAACAGAGGGACTGCTAGAAAAGAGCAACTTGCAATTTCCACATGACAATAACTGGAAGAGTTGGATCTGATTATCATCTAAAGGAATGCTGTGTTGCCTTTATTTCAAAATAAGTGTGTTTTGTTATTCGGGACAACTTCAGTTGAGGGGGATAAACAGGAATGGATTGCTTGAGGTGCTATCAGCAGAAAAAAAACACATGAAATGGATCGCATCTTTAAAGGGAAAGAAAATTGTTGCCACAAACAAAAGCCAGACCACAAGACGAAGGTTACACAGACATTTACAGAAAATGTTAAACAGATACAAAATACTTCTTTTTTCATTTCAACACATCATGCTCATCTTGTCAAAAGAAAAAATATCAAACCAACAACAGGCTTTATTGTACCCCTTTTTGGTTGTTTATCTTTTTCATTAAAACAACAAAGAACATGAATAGAAAGCACCCGTCACCTCCTCACTGCCATCAATGCAGTCCAGTCTCTCCTGCAGCTCAGCAAAGGTGTTGCACTTCAGGCATTCAGCTCCTTCCTCTGGGACTGGGGCCAACGGCTGACCGAGCAATGACTGTGAGGGCTGCGACAGCGGCTGGGAGGCACCATCAGACTGTTCGTCTGCCTGAGACTAAGCAGATTGGCGGACAAATCACTGAGATACAAGTAATCTGGTGCTTATTTAAAATAAACATTCTAAATAATGCTATTGTCACAACACAAATGCACATGTACATTCAAATGACCTTGTTCTGCACTCTTGTTCCTTGACTTTGACTCTGTGTTTGATGCTGCTCTGACGTTTTTCCTCGCAGCAAAGCTGGAATTATTGGAACAAATTCTGGAGGTCCCTCATTGTCCGTGAGCTCTTTGTCTGACACCGCTGCCCCATTTGGGCCCACGTAGATCACCGTGTCACATGACTGCTCGCTGCTGGAGTAATCATCAGGGTCGCTGGACAATCGCAACAGCGGCAGTTCAGAGTCAGTGTCGCCACGGTGATGGAAGGGTCGCAGGTGGGTAGGACGGCGCATGCGACCCTCCTCGCAGGAGCTTTCTCCTCCAGAGGAGCTGGATGTATATTGCTGCAAGAAGAAAGTGATCACACTAATGGTGAAGGGAAAGTTATTTGACAAAACCTCTAAACAGACAATTTTCAGATACAAAAAGATTTATGATAACAATTCAAATCTTATGTTAATCACTTAATTTTAAGTTTGGATTTCTTCATTAAAACCTTTACTGCTTTGAGGCCTTGAGTTGGCTCTTTTCTGCTGTGGTTAACAATTCTGAAAAAGTAAGCTTGAGAAGGGACTTACAAAAGAGACAAAATTATAAAATGCATCTGATTGTGTAAACAACTCAACAGATTACATCTTCAACAAACAGTTTAATTTTAAGGGGTTAGCACCTTTTGGCCCAGGGCTAGGGTTAGGGTTTCCTCAGGGTTGAAGGGGGTAGGGCCTTTTGGCCCAGGGCTAGGGTTAGGGTTTCCACAGGGTTGAAGAGGGTAGGACATTTTAGCCCAGTGCTAGGGTTAGGGTTAGGGTTTCCTCGGGGTTGAAGGGGGTAGGGCCTTTTGGCCCAGGGCTAGGGTTAGGGTTTCCTCAGGGTTGAAGGGAGTAGGGCATTTTGGCTCCGGGCTAGGATCAGGGTCTAAATGTTTAAATGACATTCAGGATTTTCTAAAAATTAATTATTATTCAGTCAGTATAAAAGCAACGAGCACTGTAAGGTATGTTTCATCGTTAAGCACATCGAATTCATCTGTTGGCAAAGTGCTGTTCCTAAATGTTAACGAAGCATCAAACTCACCACAGTCACTTTAGTTTTCTTCTTTTTCATGCGGAGGACGCGTGAAGCAATCTGGATGGTGGAAAGGGATTCTGAGAAATCTCTGGGTGAGGCCGAGATGTGAGCAATCATGGTGGTCCGGCAGTTCATGTTGCCTAGCGACTCCCTTAGCAACATGGTCAGCTTGCTGTCCCTGGTTACACACATACACTGAGATGTGAGCTCTAAGAACAGGTTTGAAATGGAGAAAGTCACTTTAGGTGGACTGAATGGTTCTTAGGCAGAAATTGTGGTTTGTCTGAAATTTTGTAACAAACAAGTTTTGATCAGAAGAAAAAATTATAATATCCTTGGGGATTATGATTAAAAAGTCAGGAAACATGATATAATAAACACATGAAAGGATTTTCACAAAGTCTTTAAAGAAGCAGTCTGGATTTTATAAAGTCTAATATTGCACAATAGTACAGTTCCCAGATTTATTTTAGCAGATGGGGGAGTAAAACTAGGCTGTGTTTAAGTAAAGACTTTCTCCTGGGTGGGCCACAGCAATCATTCACAGTATTTTGTGTATATATGTGTATGTATGCTAAGAACCTGCAGGCTGACAGAGAGAACAGCTCCTCTGTGGCCCGTTAACTCATGCTGCTGTCCCTTTTTTTTCTAAAAACACAGCCTGCAGTCAAGTCACCCACACATGTGTACAATCTTATGCACACACTCCTATCTTGACCTCCTATGTTTCATCATTCTTTATTCTTCTGCCTCAGGCTTTAACAAACCCTCCTCTTTCTCCCCCAAATCTGCTTCTATCTCTGCATCTCTCCCTGAGATTAAACTCATGACTCATAAAGAATTAATTTGGATGTTAATTTCAGAGCCCAGCATGCCGGATTAGATTTTAACTCCCAGCCTGAGTCAGATGTATATCCAGAGTTTCACCAAGGAGGAGAACTTTAGAAATAACAACATGCTCCCTATTATTAAACAGTTTTTAATCTATGTTGCATCTAGAAGCCAAGTTCACTAGAAAGGTAATTTTAAGAGGCTAAAAACAACAGGGTGAAAAGGGACTTATAATACTTTCCAAAGCTTCTCCAGTTCTAGTGACTGTAGAGGCCATTTAGTGTTCACAGTTTAAGAAACCCGACTGACATGATAAATGTTTGTGACATTATATGTCACATTCAGAGCAACAATTACAAGATGACACACTGCAGGCATACAAAAGCACACAGTCAGCAACAATATTCGTGTTAAAGTTATGCTTCTAAAAGTGCTGAGAAATAAAAAAGTTCTTTCACATATTATCAACCTGGAGCTTAATTTCTGACACACAGCAGGATGCACTGCAGCTTCTAAAGTGTTTATGCAAACTTCTGACCCATCAGAAGTTATTGTTTTCTCTTTACTGTGTTTAATTTTAAAGAGCATGTGTTTTCTGCAGCCTCAATCTTTAGCTAACAAGGAACATCTCTGGTTGTTGATTTCTCCTGTTGTAGCCCATCTACTGCAGGCTGGGTGTTGAACATTCAGAAATATTCTCTTTGGTTGTGGCAAACATATTTTGGGCTTCATGAGCTTTACACAACTCTGCCATCCACCTTTTTTTATTTTCCAGACAGAAAATTATGGCTCACTGCGTGCATTTTTTTTCCAGGCCGTTCTCTGTAAACCCTGGAGATAGCTGAGTGTGAAAATCAATACTCAAACCAGCCTGTCTGGCACCAATAAGATGCCACAAAAATGTTGTATCTTCTCTCCATTTCAATGCTTAATTTGAGCCCCAGTAAGTCCTCCTGACCTGTTCTACATGAGCTTCTGCCATGTGTTTGACTGATTGCTTGGTTTGATTAGCTGATAAGATAATAAATTAGCTGCTGAGTTGACATCTATAAAAAATAAATCCATCCATCACTGAAAACGAAGATGACATGGAAAACATTTAAAATTTACATTGTTCTTTATCAGTAAGGGTTTGCTTTTAGTTTATAGGTATAGAATTAAAAAAACAGCGTTCATTGTTAAATTAATTATTTTATTCACACTCCAACAACAGTCTGAGTCACCGGTGTTCTGCAAAGCTTTGCTTACGTCTTCAGTGCTAATATAAGATTGTTTTGCAATGTAAATGCAAATACTTGAGATTAAATAACTCAGGAAGGAACACAGAGTTACTTCACCTCAATAAGAGAAAAAAGGGACATGAGTAAAGATAAAAGGTGGATTTTACAGTTTCATATATTCCCTCCTGTTGACTAAACTGCAGCAACTACAATTTTCTCCCCATTTCTTGTATTTTTATTTTCATCCTCTTAGCTCTAGTTACAATTTATTTCCCCCCTTTCTTTTCACTGCCAGTCAGTAAAGCAGCAAAATGAAAGTAATGAATATGGAATAGCATCTGTTGTTGTTTAAAACATTAAATCCCCCAAACCTGAAGCACCTAAAGAAATCTGCCTTCCTTTCCTCCTCTCCTCCAGCTCCAAAACATCCTGCTCTCCTCCTCAGCCTTCCCTTCTCTCTTCTCCACATTTCTCTCATTCCGCTGATAATTTGGCCTCCTCTACCCTCGTTTTCTATTTCTGCCTCAGTTCTCCCCCCCCTTACATTAATCAGCTCATC
This sequence comes from Kryptolebias marmoratus, assembly GCF_001649575.2. Taxonomy (NCBI): domain Eukaryota; kingdom Metazoa; phylum Chordata; class Actinopteri; order Cyprinodontiformes; family Rivulidae; genus Kryptolebias; species Kryptolebias marmoratus. The sequence goes on from NC_051444.1 coordinate 11,941,574, forward strand.
TTAGCACACTTCCTCTCTGCACTCTCCACCCACACACACACACAGCAACCTACTTGTACGGGATGTGTTTGCTCCCATTGACCAGGGCCAGGATCACATTCCCGAGGGCGGACAGAGAAAGACACAGAGAAGCCGAGGAGTTCTCCTTGTTTTTCCCGCCTCCTCCACCTTCAAGAGCTTTAACATCGCAGCTGCCCAGGTCCAGCAGGTGGAGACGGCTGCGACCTCCTGACACTAGCAGATGCACAAAATGAGTCAACAATAGAAGATAAGAAAGACAACCATCATAAAGGTGATATAAAAATGAAAAGTCTGTAGAAATACTCATACAGCGTCAACATATAACCTAAAGTAATTTCTGAAATAATGTTAGAAACATGATCTAAATCTTATAGCCAAGCACAGAAACAAAGCCAAAGGTAAGAACCAACAGTATTTTGCATTTTACAACTTAAATGTCTTTAAATCAGCTCTTCAACTGGCTTAGATCCTGAAAAGAAATCCCAAAAAAGGAAAAAGAAAACTGTGGTGAATGTCAGAATTTTTATAAAATGTGTTTTTTTAAAAAGTTTCTTCTTGTCAGTGATCAGTGAAGAAAGCTCAGTGTCACCTGATGACAAGTCTGTGCTCTTATATTAGTTGTCATTCAACACTAACTTTGCCTTTATGGGCTGTTTTTGAGAGTCCATTTCTCTCTTTCTGTCTCTCTCTTACACACACAGATTTGTGAGCACACCAGATGTGTGAGATAGTCTTTCTCAAACAGTCACGTACAAAGTCTCAGGCACTGTTGTGTGATCTGACTGTGAATTATTTTAGGCACTGAATAATATTTATGGATCATACAGTGATACACCGTGGATTGATCTGCATATTCGCAGCACACACACTGATCTGTTTGACATTATGTTTCAGACTCATTCCTTTATTTTTCATAAGATAAAGCAGTACAGGTTTGTATCTGTCGTTGTTCTCCTGTGATTATCTGATTTATATTTTTGTATAGCTAATCTCACTGTGGCTGCTGACATGATGTCCAAATGATGATAAAGAATTGGCAAAATGTCACTAGTGTTAATGGCGTTTGAATAAAGAGCACTTACTCCCCCCTTTTCCTGTCTTTTCCATACGGTACTGGTATATGTGTAATGTAAAGAGCATATGAGAGTTCCTGTGTTCTTCTTCTGTGGTGTTGGGCCGCTGGCTGTTGTGGCGAGCTGCTATGGCTGCATCCAGAAACCAGGCGGCCTTTTCTGGGGTGGGAGCACGAAGTTCAGACTGGTTCTGGAGCTGGAAAACATGCAGGACAGAAAAATATGAAGTGTCTGCGTTGTACACAAAATAAGGAGGCAGAAATAAGAGAACAGAGGACTTTTAAATGCCAGTCTGAGTGAAGGAAAGGAGCCACTTAATCTTTGTGGGTTCGGTTTACTTACAGCAAATATCAAAACAACAATAATCCAGTTTGTTATGACGACTCAGCACAAATCTGACTGATTGGGATATTTTAATAAGATATTCTGCCTGCAGGTGTATGAGAAATAGATAGAGGGAAGCAGAGACGTGTAATAAAGGGTGTGTATGTGAGTGTGTGTGGCGCTGCAGGATATCATTACTGATGAGATTATGTCAGATTAGTTTGGGATTACACAGATGTGTTTGTATCAGGACCTTTAATCCTATAAACATATAACTGCATACACATTGAGACCCGCTCACCCACCGCTGCTGCTCAGTTGTTTTTGGCACGTTTTTATGCAAAACTGCTGTGTAAATAAATGAAAATAAATTATAATTATGATGGTGATTATATTCCACTGAGATGGAAAAGCAGCTTTCTGAGGTCTGAGTGGGTTCGTTAACAATCACGGGTATAATGTCAACAATTTAATTTAATACATCATTGAATTAGGTGTTTTCTTTTTAAGTTTTGCTTTTCTTTTTTTATGATTTGCTAAGCTAGAGTAGGACCAACAAAACCTATTCCACACATGTAGTAAGTAACTAACATTAAAATAATAAACAGACAATATAGATGGCTATAAAGACAACAAAACAAACAGAAGTTTTGGCTGCCTTTTAAGGCAGGAACACACTGATGACCCAGACTGTGCTAAGTCCTAAAGGTTAACACCAACATTTTATATTTTAAAAGCAAAGAGATGATAAAACAGGACTCGTGTACAACACACAACCCAGTATCTGCTCCTTGAAAGTGTACCTGTGCTTTCATCAGAAAACCTACTGCCGGAGGCCGAAAAGACAAAGCAAACCAATGAAAGCCCTGGAGATGTCCTTGCACACTCCAGAAGATTATATTCCAGAGCAGCCACGTTATATAAATGCGACTCTAAGCTGTGTTGTGTTTAAAGCGCATACAGTATGCTGGCGTACCTGCATGCCACAGATAGGATCCTCACACAGATAGACTCCAGGTGACTGTCCATCCTGTAAGCTTCCTGTGGCCACCTCGGACAGCAAATCCTTCAAGTTCTCCTCCTTTCCCCAAACCTGAACACACAGAAACAAGCCGATCAGAGGAAAAAATCTTTCTATATTTTCTGTCAAAGACTGTTTGAAGATTTATCAAAAGCTAGATCTGGTTCAACAAACCAGTGCAGGATGGACTGAGTTTTAAAGTTTAGAAAGCTGATTTGAACACTGCTGCTACTACAGCTAATGCCGCTTGGAGGGAAAAAAACTCAAACCTCTCAGTAGCCTTCTTGGTCGAATGTATCAGTAATGACTTTAATAACAGCCGAGGTTTTTATCACTCACTTCAACAGCAGAGACACGGACAGAAAAGCGCGCTCCTGTTTTCTCCTTTCTTTCGTTGATGAGCTTAAACAACCAGGAGATGGCACAGGGGATAATGCCCAGGGTCTGAAGAGAGTCATCACGGCCAATCATCGTGTACGATTTTCCTGAAAGACAAAAACAGAGGAAGGATGAACAGAAAAAAAAATGGAGATCTATCAAAGGGAAAATTACAAAAACACACTCCCTGGAGGGGGGAAAAAAGGGAGTATAAAAAAGGTGCGAGTGTGAAATGTCTGAGTGTCTGAGCTTCTACATTCGTCTCTCCTCTCCAGTCAGAAGGTGATGATTATCCTCCTCCCACACCTGCTCCCGCTGTCAGAAGTTGGGGATCAAACACACATCTAAACAAAGCCATATGTCACAGCTAACAATTGCACACGTGGTAAACAGAGGACATCAAAAGCCTGACTCGTGTGATGCAGCGTCGAGAAATGTACCTGATTTGTTGTGTAAGAGGACGGAGGAGAGGTTGTCAGGCGTCTGTTAATTCTACACTGATCTCCGACAAGGTTTCAAGGAGCATATTCAATCAAAGCAATGAGGTGTTTTGAGGATTTAAAATCTAGATTATTTAATCTAAATTGTATAACTGAGTGTTTATAAAAGTAATCATTCCAAGTTTCACTACGTACAGGCTTAAAAAAAACTAAAACAAAAGAATGGCTGCAGAAATGTTGGAGCTTGAGCCCTCCTTCCAAATCTCAGTTGTTGACTTTGATTTATCTGATTTGCCAGATGATTTATTTTTATTTACCAAATCAGATGGAGGAGATAGGCACCAGCTCCCCGCAACCCGGAAAGGAGAAGCGGGTAAAGAAAATGGATGGATGGATGGATGGAAATCAGATGGATTCAATCAGTCATAGTGGCACCACAAAAATAAAACAACAGAAAGAATGTGACGGGTTCTGTGGGTGTATGTGTGGCTTCACAAATTTTCCCTCTGTTCTGACTACCGCAGGCTGACAAGTCACGGCCGTCTGGCTCACTGCTTCACTGACTAACACAGCTACACACATATGATACACTTCAGGCAATAAAACAGTGTGTGTGTGTGTGTGTGTGTGTGTGTGTGTGTGTGTGTGTGTGTTCGTGTATTTATAGGTGACGTTAACTCCTTGGAATTGGTCACATCAAGCTAGGACACTGATGCTGTCAGAGGTGTGCAGAACAAGGAAGGACACCGTCATGACTTCTGGGGCAAGCACAAGTGAGATTACACAAATAACAAAATCAAACTCAACTTAAACAATGCTCCTTTCATTTTACTCTTTTAATAAAACCCTTCGCTTCATCATGGCACCCCTGTAAGTGTCTACAGCCCAGGGCCGCAGAGCTGAAGATAAATCATCTTTGAGTTACTTTGCACATTTTTATTAGTAAAATGATACGTAATCTCATTACAATGCAGCCCCATTAAGATTCACGGCCTTAGGTGAGCTGGATCTCAGAGAATGATCTCATCTGCTTATGCAGCTGCAGCTATTGAAGCTAAAACATGTCTGGTCATTACAGTAAAACTGGTTCAAAAATCCATCAACAATTGTTCGCTATTTCAGGCCTATAAAAGTGCCTGCAGTATACCGTCACGATCAAACACAGGCAATTAGAGGGGGCATTAGTTCCAGTTATGGTCCAGTCTGACTTGTTACAGTGAGTTATCACAGCTTTTATTTTTCCGTATCAGCATTTAACAGCTGATTGATAAACATGTAAACACGGTGAAATAAGAAACACCAGTCCAGACTGGCTGTTCAGTGTGTTTGTGTACATGTGATCTTTGTTACATCTGTCTACTGAGGAAAAAGTTCTGCTCTCTGTTGTTTTATAGTGTTTTTGTTTAGAATCACTCTTGTTATGGGCTTGTTCGCTCATAGTAATTTTGTTCAATAAGGGGTTTTTATCAGCATTTTTAATATCATCAGTCTTTCTTTAATGTCTCACGATCAATGAGAGAACTGGGCTCCTGGTAACGTCGATGGGCTGTGCAGCAAGTTTTGCGTTGTGGCTAAAGCTGCATCACAGGACATGGACTACACCAGAAAGTTCAACTCCTGAACAGAAAAGGCATCTATAGTAAAGAGAATACTCTTAAATGAGGGAAAAAAACAACAACAAAAGTTTTCCAATGAATCTGTTTAAATTAATTAATCTATTGATAAGAGCTAAACAGGAAGTTAACAGCCTCAACTAAGTTTCAACTGCATATCCTTTCTTGGTATACACACTCAAAATGTAAATTTGATAGAAATAAATAATGTTCAACTTTGGAACAAAGCATCTAACTTTGAAAAAAAATGCAAAATTTGTATCATTAGAGACATGAATGTAATGCAGGAGGTGGTACAGCTCATAATCACTAAATGACAAACAGTTTTAAAATGCTGAGAAAATAATTGTCCAACCATTTATGTAGAAGTGTTGCAGTTTAGGATCTTTAAATCTTTAAATATAGCTGAACTTTGCCTTAGCTTAAAGAAGAGAGTGATAGATGTTAGCATTTAAAGGGATGTGGAGCTGCTGGATCAGCTGCCAGATGTAAGATCTTTGAAAATAAAAACTACTTGCATTCAATAACTCACGTGTAAAACTGCAAAAAGTAACCATGGTTATTCCTGACCCTCATTTGTGCTGTGACTCGGAGTATTAAACTGCGAGCAGGTCTTGACAATTTAAGCTGACTTAGGATTTATAAACCACAGATGTTTAGTTTGCAAATGGGATTCTCCTTAAATGACTCAGTTATTGTCACAGACATGCTGCCTGCTGATATGCCACACTTTTATCCTCCGCTGTTGCCTTTTTGTCCTGCACTTTAAGGAGACTCAGTGGAAACTCCAGCTGGATGTGCAGATCACAAACCAAGAAGGATAATTCTGCTTGCATGCGCTGGGATGAACACAACAGGGACCGGTCCAGAGTTTGAAGATCGTGTGTCACAGTGTGTCTGTGTTGTTGGCTCTTTTGTTCATGCCTGTGCGTGTTTGGGTTCAGATGTGTTGCAGTGTGCAGTGAAGGGTCCTGACCCTTTTTAAGACGGCTTCTCTAAAAATCAGCTTCAGAGGGATTAAGGAGTGAAAGAGGAAGACAGAAGCAGAGTCAGAGCAGACTGAGGAAGCTTTCAGGCGAACAGACACTAATCCTCTTCTGTCTCTGATAGATGAGGGCCAGTGGAGAGTCGGCCAAGGGAAGGACTGACACACTGACGGTCAGACACACATATGAAGGCTGGCTCACAAGCCACACATGCTTTCATTCTGTTGCTTATGTGTGTGTGTGTGTGTGTGAGTGTGTGTGAGAGAGACTGTTACCCAGCTTGGAGTGTCCAAAACAGAAGACGCAGCCATCAGCTCCATTCACCACAGACTGAATGACCTCAGCAACTGTTCCTGCACACACCTCCGCCTAACAAAAGGATGAACATAAAAACAAAATACAAAAGAAAAGAAAAACCTTTACCAATGCCATTACTGCCAGTAATTACTTCAGATGCAAGTCTTAAGGTCACACATAATGCAGAGCATTTTGTGTTACACTTTTTAGAGGCTGACTGAAAGAATACAAGCAATTTATGTTTAGCTCATTCTAAATTTAATTTTCTTGGCGTTAAGGAAAATTTTCAACAATTTGGAAGGTTCTTTAGTCTGCATTGAGAACTGTTGGACTTTTTTTTCCATCAAAGCCAGAAGCTTGTTATCATAATTTACCATAAAGCTTGGATTCAGAAGAATACGGCCTTTTCATTTTATGGGCTTAAAGCTTTTTATCATCTGAGAAATAGGAATTCCTTTTGGCTGTTTAAGGTGTGTATTATCAGGAAAGATTAACAAAGTATGGGCTGCAGTAAGGCAGTATTTTCATTACAGGTGGCTCTATTTTAATCTGTTTGAATTACTGCTGTTGTTTATGCTGAAATTAAAATGTGGTGAAAAAAAGTCTTTAAAAATGCATTCAAAAGTAGATTTTTTTGGTTTTGGTCTAAACAAAATAAAGTTTGTTTCATGATGGACTCATCAGCTGTAAAAATCTATTTATTTAATCAGATTCTGGCTAAAGAATAACAGTGATCTTTTTTATTAACAACTTGTAATTCAATGTGTTACAGAAGGTTTTATTTTAGAATCAACTTTAAATCTTTTGTCTTTCTCACCTGGGAGGCATCAGGAGGGAACGCAGCATCAAAGCTGAACATCTTTGGCGGGACCTGATTGGCTGCAGCTCTTTTCTGAGAGGCAGCATTTGGTGTCTGATTGACTGACGGGTCCATGATGGTGATCTGTTTCTTTCTGGGATCCACTTTCAGGAAAGAACTGGACTCGGCTGCATTGGACTGAGACACTGGGCACACTCGCACCATCACCTTTACCTGAAGACAAGACATGTAAAACAGGTGTTTACTGTAAATTAAGCTAAAAAAAAAAACACATAATGGACTAGAGGTATTTACTAACATTGGGTACAAATTGCATCATGACTCATTCAGTCTTTATTATTGCACCCAACCACAAAAACAAGAACTGGCAGCCAGCTAAGATTTTGTTGTCGTTTCCCAAAAGAAAGTCTTTGCTTTACATAATGAAAAATATTAACAGTCTTTAAAATTCCTCAGAGATCACTGGCTTGTTTATTTCGGTTGTTGGTTCTCATCTTGCTTTTTTTTTCATTTCTTCTTTAGTGTAAGCACTAGAAGTTTATTCTTAAGATTTCTGTGAAGAATTGTTGCCAGGAGGCATGCATCCTTGCCTTGACTGTGATAAATGACATCTAAAGAACCACATAATTCAGATTTTTAGCAGTACATGGGTATTTACACGCTCTCTTTCCCCTTCTCATCCCCTTATTCACCACGAGTGCTTCTACCTCCCTGATCCCTTCTCCTCCTTCACCTGTCACTCCTCACTTATCTCTCTCTCCTTCTATCCTTAATCTGTTCCTATTTTTTCTGTTCATCTCAGCTCGCTGCCACACATCAAAAGCCCGAAGTGCAGGAATCCAGTTTTAGCTCTTTCTCATCCTCTCGCTCCTCCTTTCCTCCCACTTCAGTCACAAAGAGTTAGCAGACACAATTTACCGCCTGACAACAGCTGTTGTTTTGTTTGATATCAGCAGGAGCAAAATGCTGCATCATCGAACCGGAGTGAGTTTCAGAACATCTCAACACAGACAGGACAAGTTTCCGAGTTAGTTACAGATGTTTCTAAAGTTTGAGGCACAGACTAACAGCTTATTGTTGCTCCATGTCTCCTCCTCTTGCTCATGAAAGCAAATTAATCCTTGTTCCTCTTACTCATTTGATCTCCCAGCGACTAAATCACAGCCTTAGTCTGCATGTATCCTTCTTCCTTTCATGTTTGTCCCTAAATCTTTCTTCTGGCTTCCTGCTGCAGGAATAAAAAGAAGATTTATATTACATTTCCTCTCTGAAATTGAAAAAGTAGCCGTAAATGACTGGGACAGAGTATCAGTACTTCATATTTTTGTCTTAAACTACCAGTGGGATGGATATTACCCACCCTGACAGAGGTAACAGATGTATTTGTCAGAAAAACACAGCATTACTGTGCTGTTACAACTCAACTACAGTAAATTATTGTTCATTTTTACATATTTCAATTTATTATTTGTTATAAATTGTTACGTGACAAAGGAGACAAGGACCAAAAAGAAACCAAAACAAGATCAGATTTAATCAAACAAACCTTCCAGTGTAGACCAATGTAGGCTTTAAGAATAAAAGCCTTGCTAAGAGCTGATAGGAAGCTGATAATAGGAGCCTTATTAAAAAAAGGAAAATATAATTCTAACAGCTTACTTTCTGTTAAATATGCTAGCTTACTTGTTCAAATCACAAGCTTTCTGATTTCATCATTTGATGATCACAGACCAAAAAGGGGTTTGAGTAGAAGAATAGTCAAAAATTTATGTGTGAAACATGTTCAAACGTGTGTGTGTGTGTGTGTGTGTGTGTGTGTGGTG
>NC_051444.1:11950414-11998103 GCF_001649575.2 Kryptolebias marmoratus
GGGGGGGGGGGTATTTGTGCTAAAAACTGTACCACAGTTGAAGACAAAGCTTGGACTGAGATGCTTTCTAAAAACAATAAGGATGTAACCTGTGTGACATGTTGGGTCAAGAGTTAAAAAGAAATATCATAACAAAGCATAACACAATCACACACACATAAACATACCTCTGCTCTCTCTCTCACACACACACACACACACCTAGATGTACCTCTGGGCCCTTTGCTGACCCCAATGAAGGAGCCCATCACATTAGAAAGCACCTGAGGGGAAGGATTTCACAGTTGCACGCAATATAAGACGTAACTCTTCAAAAGTCCATTTTGTCGTCATGTTTAAGAGCTAGAAAGGTGTGTGTTAATATGTGTTTGTGAGGTATATATAGAGCCACAGTGCTTTTTTATGTTGGTTTCCCAAATGTGTTCATGAAATGGGCTATTCCCTCTTTTTCCTCTAAACTATCAAAGCTCTGTGGGTCAACTACCAAACAACAACAAGCAACTATAGATGTGTGAAGGGATTTCTTTTTCTTTTAACTAAAAATATGAGCTTATTTCTCAATCCCAATTATAGCAAATAGAAAATTGTGCAGCAATCAATAGTCTGAGAATCAACTTTGACTTCAGCACATGAAACCGCTGTCACCTGATAACCATTTTTAAAACCTGAAGTTTCAACCAAGATCAAATATTTTCACTGTTTATTAAAACATCGCAGTCAATATTCACAGAGGACCATTGACCTGTTTTAATCAATACATCTGGAAAAGTACCAGAGCCAATATGAGCGTCAAAGCTAATGGACTCTTTGTCCTGTTTGATGCAGAAAATGAAAGAGAAAATTATTTGATGTCTATTTCAGAGAAGGAAGATGAAGGGGGGGGTAGCGAGAGAATAACTCTTTATGCAACTCACATAGAGCTCTTGCCCCCTGTCTCTCTCCCGACCACTTCCTATCTCTACTCTTCTTCCTCTTCCATCCTGCTTCAGTTTCACGATGCAAACAGAATAGACCTCTCCCTTCCTGAGAGTCTGAGAAAAAAAAATGCACTGCTGGATATTTCTTCCTCTTCATTCCTTCCTTCAGAACAAATAAGACGAATTGCAGGCTTTCGCTATTATCAGTTCTCGACTCTCCACCTTCCTCTCACACTTCACGCTGCAGTGAATATATTGATGTGAGGTGGGAAGAACCTCAAACAAAGAAAACTGAACCTATTTCACGTTTTCTGCGCATTAATATTTTAGTTCCGATTTCTCTGAGTGTTTTGTTTGTCTTCAACACTGCATCGGACACGCCTGTTTGCCAGCTCAGAGTTCCTCTCTAAAATAAAGAGCAGATATTAGCTTTCCTGAGAAACTGGCCTCACCACTAATACACACCGCTGGATATAGATCTTTCTGTTCCTTCACTTTAAACACTACACTCAGGCAAATGTTTGAGCCAATTTTAGCCCAGGAACTCTACTAAATGACAACAACCGTCCCTGAGCTGGGAGAAGTTTGTTCGATAGTCCCTCGTGCCAGAGCTTCATTGCTATTGGCTGGAAAATCAATAAGAGACTAAGATCGAGCTCTAATTGGCTCCAAAAGACTGCAAAAACACTCATTTGTGCAAACACATGCACACAGACATAAATACAAGTAGCATATGGGAATAGAAAGTTCAGATTTCTGATCAATTCTAATTTTAACTAATTTATTCATTTCAGCTCAGCTCACTGGACATCGACCGTAAAACTCTGAGGTTTGAATTTGTGCGTAATCTGACAGGAAGAGTCTTTTTGAATCAGTGTCAAAGACTGAGTCACCTGTGTTTGCGTTTAGAAGGGTGGAACTTTAGTAATTAAAACAACAGATTAATGATTTCATTCAACAAAACAAGATGTAAACCCACGATTTCAGCCTGAAACATATATTTTAAAGTTGGTCAAAACTGCATATATGTTTAATATATATGTTTTAATTACTTATAACACTTTGTGTTATGTGTCTGACACAAAAGGTAAACATTATGTTCATTCATGGATGAAAAAAAATACTGAAATGACCACAAATAACTTTAGGTGAGGAACTGTGAGGTTTACCTGATAATTTTTTTGTTTCTTTAGCTAAATATTGGGTTTGAATGGGTTGTACATGTAGACACTTAATAGGCAAAAAGATGGGTTGAGATGCAAGTATTTGCTAATACATATTAATCAATTAAAGCAAATGTTGCTAATTGAAGAAATTAAATAGTATATGTTTTTAACTAAGACATATAAGCCAGAAAAAAAGCAAAGGACGCCTTTTCAAACACTGAATGTGTCTCTGTGTGTACATATGTGTGCGTCCCTCACATCCTTCAGGTCTGCCAACACTGACCACATTAATATTTCAGTGATGAGGTGGAACAAAGTGGCTACTGTACTGCACTGCCATAACAGAGTCAGGCTCATTTAGAAACAAGGCACACACTCATATGGGCATTAAAACACAAGCATTCCCGTGCAAAATGCACTTACACGTGCTCGCCGATGACACTGACACAGCTTGTGGCTTGAGAGGAATTGTAGCTGCTATTAAAAATTGATTAGCTGTCATAGTATCATTTTCCCCCAAGGTCAAGTCGCAATCTGTGCATGCGCGTGTGTGCAGATGCTAGCCTGCTGAGATGAAAGAGGAAAGGAAAAAGCTCCTTCTTTGTCAGTCAGACACAGAGTGGAAAATGGAGGTGGAGATAAAAGAGAAGGAAGCAAAGATACGATTTATACATCCTTTAGATAAGAGATCAGTTGTAGATAGGTTTATAGAGGAGACTAAAGACAAAAAGACAAAAACAAGGTTCCCCTCTCAGCTATGATAGCATTCCTTAGAAAATTTCCAATCCCTCTCCAGGTGAGATAAACTCCGTGTACATCATGTATGACAGAAAACTGCAAATGAAGTGACAGCCTAAAGATGGATTTGTAAGCCCTGGGGCAAAACCGTGACAAGTTCATGTGTTTCACACCTGGAAGAGTCTGTGAGGAGCGCAACGGCTGTGAGCGCTGCCAGCACGGCTAAACATAGAAGTTACATTTGCACATAATACAATAAGATCATCACATGTAGAAAAACAGATTTTTTGGTCTGAATGGAAGACTCCCAACTGTCTGTCTCATTAAAGTGAGATGGAGCTCGTTGGCAATATGTAGAAAAGCATTGTGTGCAGAAATAAAAGAGGTGGGTTTGAAATGCATACGACAGAGTCAAGTCATCTGACAGAGAAACAAAGAGCAAGTGCTTTCTCTTCCTTTTTCCACACAGCAGCAGCAGCAGCAGCAGCAGCAGCTGAAGTGCACCTGACCTGTGCAGGCTGATTTCCCCTGGCTTTAAAAGTAACGTCTCAATCTGTTTTCTGCCATATTAACATCAGAGCGAACACTAACTCCCCATTATGGTCACAGACAAGCCTCATGTATTCTGCAGGATGTATCACACACACTTCCACGGGGAGCTTTGCCGCTTCCTTGACAGTTTTTCTTGTTCACTGTAATCCTATGAAATTGTGAGCATGCAGCCCTGTGTGTGTGAGTGTTTGTGTGGAAATACCATTTCAGCCACGAGCAGACCCTCCTCAGCCGGTAACATTTTTACTGGACGAATGTCGAAACAGCCATTTTCTGCCCATATACGTCTGCCTGAGCGTGTGTGTGTATGAATGTCTTTGATTTGATGTCAGCGAGCTGCAATCGCTTACCGTTTGTTGCCTTTTGTACCATTTCCCCTCTGCTTGTATCTCATGCCAAAATATTTGCAACAAGAATTCAAGTTCAGTAAATCTGAAACTGTTAGCTCAGTTAAATGTATAATTAGCTTAGCTAAGAGCTTCATAAATTTATCTCCTGCATCTTTCAATAAGACATAGAAACACTAAACTATGATTGTTTTTCCCATTTGTCGAAAAAGAGTTTCTTTATAAAATTTTATGAAGGATGCTTAACAGAGCATTTCTTACTTTTATCAAGTATATGTTGTTTAACTTATTTTTATGTTTTATCCATTATATTTAAAGTGATTTATATTATTGTTAATGGCTGAATGTTGGTGTTTAAGCATACAATTACACTTCATACCTGTTGAGTATTTATTTGTTTTGACACTTGTTGGTGTTTTACTTTAATTAATTGTCAGCTATCAGCATTTTTGCATGACACAGATGCTTGAATTTGCATCTTTTTAAAAATGTTATTATTTTATATGTATCTGGTATTCATATCTGAGTGAAGGCTTCACTAAAACTCCTTTTTTGGTTTTCTGTCTCTCCCTGCATCTGCAAATATCGTCTCACAGCACAAGTTGCTGTAAGACATTCACTTTTATGAAAAACATGACGCCTCCCGGTCATATCTGATACAGCAGCCATCCATAATCAACGTATTTAACATGAAACGTCAGAGGGGATGTATTAAAAAGAAAACAAAGCACGTGAAGAGGGTGAGTGGTTTCTAGTGTTGTATAGTATGTGGTTACAACATATTATGAGTCCCTGATAGCATCATTTGTTGCACGTGTGAGTCAATATGTGAGCTTTGGTCTCCTTGACAACTGAGAGGACATCTGTCAACTCCATATGGAGGTATGGAGACACAAACTCAGAGAGGCAAGAGAAAGTAAAACATGTTGCATCAAAAATAAAACCTGAAATATATTTAAGGAACGCCACATAAATGATTGGAGTGATTTGGAATATAACTAACTTAAAAGTGAATGCATTAGTTTACTCATTTATTGCCTTTTGGTCAAAAATCCGAAAACATAGTTTTCTTTCCTTTGAGCTTTGAAGCTTATTAGTTTTACTTGAACATTTTAAAAATAAATCATGCCTCCCAGTAGTTTAATATGCAGAAGTTAAGACGAGATCAAAACAACACAGAAGATAAATACAAACCACATTAAGCAGTTTGGTAATTATTTTAAAAAAGGAGATATTGGTTTCTGCGGATTGGTTTCATTATACAGTTGTGCTGCATTGAGTATTTTCTAAATACCAAAAGGATTTTCTAACTAATTGGTTGTGTCAGCCTGAATTAATCTCACTAAGAAACATTTTACTACAACTCATTACAAATAAAATGAAACTGAACAGAGAAATGTTTTTTTTTGTCTCATCTGGTATTTAACACAAATAGCACGCACATATTTTCTCTCATATTTAAAATGACAAGTCGACAGAGAGTTTCAGCGTATGGTTTTAGCAGATGGCACATAACTAAATGCCAACAATCCATACATGCGTTCATATGTTCACAAAAGCAGGATCCTTTTTCTCTGTGCGTTCAAAAATGGAAACTTTTGCAAGATTTTTATTTGATCTAGTGTCCTGCACTCATTCGTTTCCCAGCTGCGAGGACACACAAAGTCAGTGAGCCTCTCACTCAAACTGTGGAGGAGGGGACACTAAAAACTCATTACATGGACGATCAATATTGCACACACTTGAGAGCCAAGTGTGTGCCTGGACCCCTCCACATCCACAACACACACACACGTGCATTCCATCAACCTCTGGCAATGGTGACAGATGACTTTTGTCAGCCTGAAATGTGTTACCGTGGTAACCATTAGGTTAGGTTTGGCATGGTACAACGGGGGAGATACAGGCACACACACACACACACACACACACACACACACACACCAGTGGATACACTTAGATAAACTGGTGAAGGTCATAATAAAATAAAACAGCTCAATATTTCAGCACATTCCAGCACTCTGAACTGAACAACAGCTCTTTCTAACATGACCACCACTTTAAATTAAAGCAGTAATTGATATTCAGGATTGTTGTTGATACAAATTCAGCTGCTTTTTAGGATCTCAGCACATTAGGTGACACAATAATGTGTAAAACACAATGTATTTGTACATAATCCTAGATTTTGTGTTATTTTTGCAAAAATATTAGCTGATATTTTTGTTTTATATCATTGTTTGTACAGTTTTAGTACCACAAACTTAGTTGTTTAGAAAAAAAAATTGCAGCACAGAGAAAACGCTTCTCTTCTTTGGTATTAACTTGTAGTGACAGGTGTTTTTTTTTTTATAAAACTATATTAAACTTTAGAACACCCTACATACAGTGTTTACTGTTGTAGCTCACACTGTATAAAGAAAAAGGCTGACAATAAAAAAGACTAAACACTTTCTGCTTCTTCATTAGGAAACATGAAAATAATAATAATGATAATATAATAATAGTAAGCAGGTATTCTCAAACTTCAGCAAAACAACTCTAATTCAGATTATCTTCACTGCAGAGTCTTTTCTAACTTTATTTCCAAAAGGAAAAAAGTGAAATGTTTCAAATTTTTGTAATAATTTAAACAAAGCTTTCATAATGTTGACTTCAACATCTTATATTTGGTTGTTTTTTTTGGTTGGTTGTCAACCCTACATAATAAAAGCACCAACTCTACTCAGTCAAAAACATTGCTGCTTGTAAACACATAACACTTAATTTATTTTTTCATCTTTTCTTTATTTTTTAAGGCTTTATGTTCTGCAAGGCTCCCTGCCTGTCCTTCAGAAGCTGCTTTTCTAAGTTAGAGCCGCAGATTTTCAATTTAGCGTGCATCTGGGGAGGAGCGGAAAACGCTTCCCAGCATGTACTCATCTCATGAGTCCACGGGGGGAGTTTAATGTAGATTTAAAGGTTTCTTTATCTTCTTATCAGATGGTGCAATGTTTGCTTCCAAAAGTTCATGGTTATTTTATTTGTCCCTCTGCTAGTGAAATGTTCCCTTTGCATTCAACACAACCATGATCCACCCCAGTTATTAACAATAACAATAACATCTGCCTTCATAGGGCTTTAGTTTAACGTTACCTTTTTGAGTATGTTCAGCCATAAACAAATACTGCAGAGTTAAAATGCTATTTCAGTCATTTCTGAGTCAAATAAAAGGTTTCATATACATGTGTACATTACAGTAAAGTAAAAAAAAAAAAAGTCTAAATAAAGTTACCTTTCCAAGCCCAGGTGTATCTTTGATCTTATTGGCTGCGCGGAGAAGGCAAGGTGGGGCAGGTGGAGGCGCCTTCAGCAAGGCAGAGCTGAAATTTGTCGGGAACAGAGGAGGGTCACATGACAGAGGAGAAGATGTCGCTGGAGCTGCGGCTGCGGCAGTTTTATGCTTCTTCTTCTTGGACGCTAGGTTCAACTTCTGAGCCGCTCTGAGAGAGAGAAGGTAAGAGAAGGAGATTCATGTGTCAAAACAACACTTTATGACTACAAATACAATAAAAACACATTTCCCCCATATACAGATAATGTAGGGAGAATGACAGCACAAAAGGGTTTATCTGTATCCTAATGCTTTATTAAAGAGCAACCATAACAATATGGTAATTGTCAGAATACAAAACCTCTGTATAATTACAAACAAGCACTAGTATCATCTCTTTAGGGACAGGTTCATTTCCTTTTAGTAATTCCAACAGGAGCTCATGTAAATAAAAATCACCCATGTCCTAAAGGGGGGGGGGAAAGGAAAATAAATAGAAAACTAAAAGAACTTTAGAAATGATTGAGATCATTTGCTCAAAAGAAAAATGATCTTGACAGAGAGTATGACTCATAAGAAGCAGAAATATAAAGAAATAAGGGATGGCCTAAGACATTTTAGACACCCAGTTTATGTCCGCTTCCTTCAGCACAACATTACTTCTCACCATTTATACTTTTCTAATAATAGATTTTGTTCCTTCCTTTCTGTCATGTGTCTTTAGCAGAAATAATCCGCATTTTTTAACAGACTGAATTGCAGCTTTAACCTCCATTATAGTAATTTATAGAAAAGAGACAACAGTTAATATCAAGCTCAAAAATGGTCTCCCATTCTGTCATTTTGTCATTATCATGCTCACATATAAGTGCCTTAATGTTTTTGGTTTCAGCTTGAAAACAAGTATTTGTGCTGGGGTTCAGTGGTAAATACAATGTCAAACACATGTTTTATCTGCCAACAGAGCCCGTGTGTGGTGATATTTTGTTTAACCGAGTTACTGTGTATTGAATCATATCACAGTCTGTCTCAATACAATAACCACAGCCGAGCAGAAAGACAGAAATGAGCTTAAGTGAAAGTTATTTTCAGGGAAAGCATGTGAAACTGCAATCAAATTTACTCGTGATTTATTTTATACTCAGCGATTCAGGAAGCCACCGCTGAAGCTGCTGTAACACATTAACAATTTAATCCAATAAAAGCCCTCTAAAACAGCGGTGGCAGAGCTTCCTGCACAGTTCTGCTTTAATTCTCACAGATACTCCAAAGATTATACAAGGAGAGAAGGAATAAGTGAGAGACCTCGTGCCCCGACGCACTCTCTGTCAAGAAGCCATATTTTCACACCATTGGCTTTCAATTAACTGCAGCCAGAAACAGCAATGAGACTGAGGAGGACAATCGCTGAAAGAGGGAACAGAGCAGAGGGAAAGAGGGAGAGGAAGAGAGATGTGGATCAAGTGACCCGTGGAACGATGAAGCGTTTCACCATTTGACCGACTCTCCCAGGAGATTTGTGTGTGAATCCTTGTGTGTGTGTGTGTGTGTGGTTGCCCGCTGCGTGAAACAAACCTCCATGAGAAGACCACTAATTGCTTTTTCACCGTGTGCTGGCTAAGCTTACGTATGAGAAATGCAATCAAAGGCAATTACAGGTTTTCTTATTATATTGGTGTAACATTCAAAGCGCTGTTATGAATCACCAGGAAAATATTAAAGTAAACTGTTTGCTGGGTGTAAGAATGTACTGTGCCTTCAAATATTAATGACTTTAGTGAACACATTTTCTTTCTAAGGTGCCACAAGACCCTTTTGTTCAAGATATTAGAACAAATTACCATCTTAGAAGTGTTCTTTTTTTATCATTTTTTATTTTCACTGAATTAAGAGCTCATTGTGATTGCTGCAGTGCTGCAGATGGTTGCAGGAAGGGATGTGACAGTGATGGATTCATGCGGTTTCTGTGTTGTTGGGGATTCCTGCTACTTTTTCCCCTTCTATCACCACAGTAATGCATAGATGTGATTGCCTTCAGCTGTGCATTATTGTATTTTCTGTGCATGTGGGGCTGTTGCTGAATGGGCTGCTGTGGTTTTTACATGTCGTTTGATTAAATTACCACATCACTTTCAATATGCTTATGATTCTTCTATCGGTGTTTGCTGTTATATTCTGTTTTATCCCTCTGAACCATTCAGTCTACGGCACAACGTGACCGCAGCACAAGCCGACACATGGAACTGGTGGGAATTGATGGTGAATGACCTGAGGTTTGGATCTATTCCAATCTAACCATAAAGTTAACTGTACTTGCTTTGCATCAGTCTATTCATCGTTTTCCCCCATTACATTCTCATCACAACTTCTAATCTTTTACATTCCCATTTACTTCATTATGTGCTACTTTACATCGTCTCGTTTTGCTTTCGTTTTTGACCTCCATATATCCTCTCTGCTTTCCTTGGGTCTATTGATTGCTTCAGACTCTTCTCCTCTCAACCACTTTGAGTGTCTATCTCTGGTTAGAAAGCATCACAGGTCATCAGTAACTCGGCTTGTAACAAGCCGCTGCATTGTCTTCTTTCACCTTTCACACAAACACCTTCACTTGAATCTACACATGCAGCTGATTTATAGCTGGTGTCCCTGAGCTGTGTCAGTGGTTTGGTGGTTAATTACGTTCTGTTTAGCAGGCCATCAGCGAAGGGAGGTAGGAGAAGAGACAGAGAGCGATGGTGAATGAATGAAAGTGTGTTTGTGTGTGTTGTGTTAGGTCTGACCTGGCGAGGACAGAAGACTGACTTTACAGACATTATCTATTGACATTTGCATGTCGTCAACAAATGACTTCTGGATTCAGAATAAAATAATTTATATGGATCAAAGTCTATTTCTTTTTCTGTTTCATTATAAATCAGTCTGTTGTGCTGCAAACAAATGGGCTCACCATTTATTTGTCTGGTTAAAGGCAGAAACACCAATATATTAAACACAAGACAGATTTCTGGAATATTTTTTAATCTGCTAGTGCTCACTTGAACCTAATAAAAACACTAATATTTAAAAAAAACAAAAACAAGATGGTCTGCAGACCAAATAGTGTTTTTCCAGTGTATGTTTAAATAGAATCGCTGATATATATTCTTATCTATAGAAATATGAACAAAAGAACAAAAACAGAAAATGTTATCAGGATGTGATCAGGCATATAATTTGTTCACTGACCAACAGAATAATTAATCCACCATTATGATTAGTTGCAAACTGGTGCCCATTTATCACCTTATGAAAATGTTTCTCATTGAAGAGCAGCACAAAGTATACAGGGGCTGAAAAAGAGACAGCAGCCCCCACTCTCACTGACATCCTCCATCCAAAATAACAACGCCTTCCCAATTCACCAATTCACTTGGGACCTATTCATTTACTCAGCCGCCTCCTGCAGCACACACACACACACATGCACATACAGCCAGCCCAATCCCCAAAGATCCAATCCTTGGAGCATGCAGTTAAAGAATTCCTGCACTGATAGAAACTCCCTGCCCCCATTGTGTGAAAGCATGCAAACACACCATGGTAAGTCTCTATTTCAGCGTCCCCAGAGGGCCACTGCAGCATGGGGGGAAGATGTAGAGCTGCTGTGCAAGTGTGACATATTCACAGACAGATCGGTACTAATGAAAGATATTACTCAGATGTGCATTAGTGGAGGTAAAGGAAAGGTCAGCGTGGAAATGGAGAAGTTGTGAGAGGACAGAGAGGAGAAGAGAGAACAAAAGGAAAGAAGGAGAAGGAGAGCAAATGTAATTTAATGAAACTGGGAAAGCAGCAAGGTGGGGAGGCATGAAGACAGGGAGAAGAAATAACGGAAGACAGGGATCAGGTGAGAGGACCCGTGGTGGACATGGGGATTTTGTTGTGTGCAGGCAGTGAACAAAAGAGAGATTGAGTTTGCGTAACAAAGTGATTCCATGCAGTAAAGACCAAGACCCACACAGGATTTAACAAGCCTGCATGGCTGCATCTACTGACCATAAACACACTCAAATACACAAACACACACCAACATGTTGATCAAGTAAAAAAGTGCTTGGGTGTGCATGTATTTTCCAAATTAAACTTGGTTTCTGCAAAAAACTTGTGTTAACAGCACTCTGATACAGAGCCCAGCAATGTCCAGATAAAGAAAGAAAGATATATAAAACCTGTTCTCTCAGTTCAGTACAGATTTACTAACAGACTTCACTGTGTTTGAGAGCAAGCGATGGCGTCAGTATTATTCAGGTTCAGTGAGATCTGGAAGTTGGGCAGATTCTCACCCACGGGATTAATAATTTCTAAACAAACTGTTATTAAATTACAAACTTCACCTCCTGTATCTGACAGAAAAGTAGACAAGATGTTACAACCCACAGAGATATTCTGAATCAGCTGGACAATAACATTTGCGTCAATGTGGAGGTGGCTGTGAATGAGCGCTCTGGGTCAACAAAGTGCAAAAAAGTTTAAATAAATATTACAAATTGTACAAACTAACATTTTTATAGCCTCCAGTTGAATTCATATTAACAGGATACATAAAGAACTAATATAATGTTAGTCACACTACAGACAATACTAATCTTGTTGATCACTAATCACTCAGGTTTGGAAATTTGCGAACATCCTGGTGTTATGTTGACTTTTGTTGCCGTGTTCAGATCTGCCCCTCCTGTTCTACACTGAAACACAACACCTGCTGTACACAGACCCCAATTTTATTGCTAAGAACAGATTCTTTAAAAAAACTCTGTCTTTATTGTGAGAAAAGGAGTTGGATGCAGTTTATGATACTTATCTTTACAGAGTCACATGAGTACCTTTAAACTGAGAGATATTTTTGACTTAAAGGGTTCAAACTCATAAATCAGAGTGTGTGTGTGTGGGGGGGGGGGTGTTACGTGTGCATGCACGGAAGTGTGTGTGCGTCATAGAAAGCTCAGAGTCTGCATGTGTCTGCACGTGCTCTCATGTGATTTATGAGTGGTATAGGAGTATTCTGAGAGACAGACAGTATTATGTCTGCCACACTGAAGCATAACAGTTATATATCAAACACACGCACGCACACACACACACTTAATTATCTGCAGATGAACAGAAGGGAAAAGGTGTGAAAGTGAGAAGAAAAACCATCAGTATTATTTAAAAGGTGATTTAAAGTAGCTCATTAGATTCGACATCTCAGCAATCCTTCAGACACAGTGACACGCTCATCCTCTCCTGTAACCCATGAATAATTCACTTGTTCATTTTGAGTTTGCCATGTTTTTTCATCAATAATGCACCCGTATTAGGCGTGTCTTATTTATGTTGTTCTGCTCTGCGTTTCTCTGGACTGGATTACAGAGACTGATGACTGGAGAGCTGATTTATACACAAATTCACCAAGAGATAAGTTACTTTAATTTTCTCAACAACTTAATCCATAAAAGTGATTTTCAGACCATTTTTCTGTCACCTTTACTTTATTGGACTAACAGGAAAAAGTAAACATGAGACTGTATAAATGAGGTAAAGTCTGGACCTTTAGATTCATTCTGGAAGAGCTTAACCCCATGAATAATCTAAATATAAATGAAATTCCAATTTTCTCTTTAATCATAGTCCCACAAAGTGCCTCTAAGTGCTCTAAATGTAATAATTATCGGATTACATGGAGTTTTGCACTAATGTTTCAATCCACTGATTTAGAGTTCTCAGAGGGTTTATAAGCCTAATTTATCATCTGATTAAACCTGATCAAGTGAAACCAGTTGTTCAAAATGCATCAAGTGTCTCAGGTTTCTCAGCAAAAACAGGAAGTTAAAACCAGATGACCCATCCTGACATTCATAACCTGTGTAGAGTGAGTTCACAGGTGTTTTGGAGAGTAAGCATCTTACCTGGCAAAGAAGGAGGCAGCGGCAGAGGTGGCAGTCGGTGCTGTGGTGACAGCTGGGGCGTTACAGGGAGAACTGGTGTGTGACGGTGAATTAGTGTGTGCAGGGGAGTGTGTGTTGCAGCGGTTCAGGGCAGCTTCAGTCCCTTCTTCTCTTGAGGCTTCAGAGATCATCTGCGAGATCTGAGAAGAAAGGAGAGCCTGTTTACACCAGTGGGATAATAAACACAAATCTGGACCATAATTAATTATCTACACATCTTAAAAACTCTAGATGGTGACTCTAAATTTTACTTCACATCTTATAAATGATAAAAATAATGATTATTTTTCAACTGTTTGGTAGAAAAACTAAAAGATTCTTGTTTTTTATGGATTCTTTGTTTCCCAAACATACAAACTTACTTTTAAAATCTTTCGTTTGTGTGTTTTGTGAATAGATTTTATAAATGTAACAGCCTGTAAAAAAGGGGAGTCCAATCCTGGTCCTCAAGGGCCACTATCTTGCATGTTTGACTTGTTTCTCTGCTTCAACACACCTGATTCAGTGGTTAAATCACCTTTTCATGGTCTGCAGAAGCCTGTTAATCACCCATTGATTCAAATCAGGTGTGTTGTAAAAGGTTCAGTGACAAAGAACAAGAACAGAACAGAGAACATCAGAAGACAAATGAAACAAACTTGGAACATATGACAAAATCACTTTTGATCATTCACCCCTTCATCTCTCCAGCCCAAACAGATATACCTGTGAGTTTTGTTCATTCCAATTGCACATTCATGCTATTCATATTATACACACAATTACATACAGCTGGTCTCTATCCTGATCTTTTCCAGATGATCAGATACTGTAAGCAAAGCCAGACTTGTTTCCTATGACCATTCCTGTTAAAAGATGCTTTATTACATATAATTTTTTGGTTTTTTATCAATTTTGACTTTTTTCCTTGACTTCAAATTCTCCCTTTCTTCATATTTGCTTTTATGAAAGAAGTTAAACCTTTTGATAAAGTATAATTACTAAAAAATGAACAAATTCAGCTGATGCACCGTGTACCTCAGATAAACCTCTCCAGTGATAAAAAGTCTCTAACCTTGTAATTATTTTTGTTTCTTTTTTTTCTTCACTTTTTATCTCTCTCTCCTTTCACCCAGCTCATATTTTGAACAATTTTAATAATTATTTTTTTGGAATAAAATGTCTATAACTTAGTAAATTTTTCATATATTGAGCTCGGTCTCTAGGTTTTCATGTGGTCAGTTTTATTTTTCAGCTCATAAAATGTTTTAACCCTCTTGAAGCCATCGTAACTGAAGAGAGGAAGAGAAGCCCTTGTAACCTTAGGTCAACTTGACCAGAAGGCCACGGGAGGGTTAAGAACAAGCTCAAATGACTTCATGTTCTTTTCAATAAAGTGCAAAGAACCCAGGATGTCGACAGCAGATCAGACTTTGTATCTTGTGGGGAAATTTGTATGGACCAAGTGCAATAGCCTCATGAGGGCAAACAAAGACATATTTAACTTTAATAAATAGATGACCAAAATGATATATTCACTGTTAAGGTCAATTCACCAGCCAGATGATCACCTTGTATCTCTGTGCACATTTCAGATGCAGAACTACTTTGTTTTCATGTAAAAGCTGGTTTAATGTGAGAGATGATCAGCCCGGTAGAGATAGTAAATCTCTGACAATTCATTGATATCCCATAATTTTATAAAGGTGAGCATTTTTTCAATAGTGGTGTAAAGTCCTGGTTGATATTGTCAGTGTGACTAAAATGTCTCAACAGATGTTGTTTGAATACCTATTAAAAGAAATGAAACTAACAGAGTAGATAATAACCTCTCTTACTTTATGAATGGGCTTTAAGTCTGCAGATGTACAAAGAGCACAAATAACCTCTTAAATGAAAACATGCCAGTAACAAAGTGTTCAGGCTGACAAAGCAGACTTTTCAATATGAGCATACAACATGCAGCACTCAGGGAAAATAGTAAACCTCAGTGTCTAATAAATTTGATGTTTAATATATGAAAGTATTATTAGAATGTATACATACTGTATATAACATATAAATAAATTATATTGTTATATAACTCTCTTGGTGACAGCTTACAGCTCCTGTTTTTAAAATTGCATTTGCCCATTCAGATTAGGCATTTATGCAGCACTGCTCAGTCCATGCAGTCCACAGCTGTCTTTGCAGCACCTTTTATCCAACATACACTCACTCACACACCCAATCAATGAGAAGAGGGATTTCAGGGACTTAAAGTGTGTTGCCTGAAGAAACTTCAGCATGTGGAGTAGAAAAGCTGGGATCAACCTGCAGATCTAATTGGTTGACAACTGCTCTTCCACCTGAGCCACGGCTGCCCACACATCAACAGAACAGACACATGAGTGGCAGCAACAAATATTGAATTAATGAAATTATTTCTGAGCCGAATTTCATGTTTTGTTTTAAGCAGCAGCATCTAATCATTGATTATAATGCTGGTACACTTAATACCAGGTCACAGGCTCATGCAGATGGCTTTTAGTTGAATTGATGTCTGATCTTGCCCTGTTTACTTTGGTTCATCCAGCTGCTGCAGCTTCATTGGGTTTGTTTCACATTAAAGGGTGCACGGTGCATATTGTATTACCTTCCTGTCTCCTTGGCCTGTCCATCACCCCAGAATCATGAATTGTGACAACTCCTACATGGTTTGTCATAATAACGCCAACAAAAAGTAACCAGCCATGGGAATAAACCGGCTGCTGGCTCTGCAGAGTGAGTCTTCTGTGTAGCCAAAGACAAAAGAAACCTGCCAGCTCTGAGAAAGTGAGATGCAGTGAAATCCCATCTTGCCATAGCTACTGACTCCAACATTTTCACCACAGGAAACTATGCAGGCATATAGGTGATCCAGTCAGATTACTTATAAACAACAGCACTCTGTTCTGAAATTCTTATTTCAGATGAGATCTTTTTGCTGTCTCGACAAAACTAATCATGATAGTAGAAAATATACCTGAGGCAGTGCAGTTCCAGCTGACCTGGTTCACTGACACTGATAACAACCTATTATTCAACAACCTTCTTCCAGATTCAGTGTTTATACCCTTCTGTAGGACCATTTTCTACACAGTGAGAGCAGTTTCCCTCCCCTCATGTGCCATGTGCATTTGAAATGCACATGAAGATGTTCAAGAAGTTCACTGGTCCTTCATTTCATATCTTCAGAGTTCCTTTAATAATGCATGGACAGCAAGTCAAAACTGAACAGCCCGTAAATGTACAAAAGAGTGTGGTATACAAACTACAGAGGTGTCTTATTTACAAGAGACAATTTATCAAAGCAGTGGCTGTTCTGCTTTGACCCCAGGAGCCCTCAGCGGTAAATATACATGCTGTAGAGCTGCATACACACAAACACACACACACACACACACACACAGGTGGAGGGAAGTGCAGACACTCAGACACTCAAGGACACACACAAAGATAGACAACAGACATACTTTACCTGACACAAATACTACTGAGCCTCTTCTGGGGCGTGTGGGTGTGATTTAGATGCTCTGCTGTCTGACTTCAGGCAGACCATAAAAAACTATAATCAATAATCCATACATGTGACATAAATGATTCACACACAAACACAGGAACACATGAATCTCTACTGTGGCAATTCAAGCAGCTCATACGAATACACACAAACACACACACACAGAGCAGTAAGTTCCACCTTACAAATCTTTGTGTGTTTTAGGTGTTGATTTAAAAGAAGACAATTTTCTGTAGCAATTGTCCTACTTTAGTCCTAGTCACAGATTCTGTTTTTCATACAAAACTAAGATGTTCATTTGTATCTAGTTTTAAAGGGTAGATGTTTATTTTTAAATCAGTAACATATTAATCATCTTAAAGACCCTAAATATACTGTATATGATTAACTAGAATTGATTAAGAAAAAAAATTCAAGTCATCTGAAAACATGCATACTGTTATAGCAGAAAACTTAGAAAATCCGTTCAATTGTATAGACAATGGTGTAAAAAAAATTAGACCACTCCCAACTCCTTTATATTCTTTTTCCAAGTAGCCAGGCTTTCTTTTAAAGTAATCTTGATCAACAGTTATATAGATTTAGTGAAGGTTGTCAAAACATTTTATCTAGTCATCGGCAGCTTTTGTTTTTTAGTCCTTGTACGTGACCACAACAGCATATTGTGCAGTGTGTGTGTGTGTGTGTGTGTGTGTGTGTGTGTGTGTGTGTGTGTGTGTGTAAAAATGAGGAAAGTGTACAACATAAAAGCCAGGTTTAAATCTTGCCTCTAGTAAAGATAAAATCATGCAGCAAAGAGCTGACACCTGAACTGAGAAATGCACCTTCCTTCAGTTTTGTATGTATAAACTATAATCTAAGCTTCTGCTGATAGTTTGTTGGAAATCACCTCTAAAAGGGGTCAGGTATTAGATTAATTTTATGATCAACTCAGCTGCTGAGTTTCATTTTACTAGCACAGCAAAAAAAATACAAACAATCCACTGTGGCTGCAAAACAAAGCCCAAATCACCAGCCCTCCACCCCCATGCCTGACAGCTGGTATGAGGTGTTTGTGCTGTAATTGCATGTTTGTTTTTCATCAAATATGGCACGTGTGCTTCTCTGCTGTGGTCTCAACAGTTCAAAAGACAATTTGCACATTTAAACTGTGTTACCATGTTATTTTCAGAGAGAAGAGGCTTCATTTTGGCTCCCAATCCAAGAAAAGAGAGATGTGAGAAGTCTTTTTCCAATTTTGTTGTCATGAGTTTTAACATAACACACTCTGAGGCCTGTAGAAATGTCATTTTATTTATTTATTTGCTGTTTTAAGAATTGCACAGTACAACCTCAGGTTGTTTATGTTAAACATTAACATTGTGTAATATCTTACATCTTGTTGTTCATCAAATGTTGTGTTTGCTTTATTATTGAATCTGGTGAAGAGCAGATGTTTTATTTGATGACCCATATCTAAAACTTTGTAAATGAAAGAAGGAATATTCCAACCATGATTGCATTTTGGATATCTACTCTAGGTTAAAATAAAATGGAGGTCTGTTTTGTGTGAATCCATTTTTTTTTCATTTGACCCAGACCACAGAGAAAAACTGCAATAAATATGAAATGTGGAGGTTGTCGCCTCTTAGATTGCTGACACAGCAAGATATTAATATCAGATGTGGAGGCAGACAGGTGCTTCCTCTTTCAGTCTACCTCTGCATCCTCCTCTTTCCACTTCTTCTCTGCAACATCTGACTGATGACTGGTGATTTTATTTATCAGAATAACTAACTGTTAATTGTCTTTTTGAGGAGAGATTCACTCATTTTAAATAAATCCTACACATTTTGTTGCAACGTTTCAACTTGAGCCTGTCTTAAATCTCCTGCCGTCAGTCCATGTGTTTCTGATTGTCTCTTTGCTATAAAGTACGAATATGTTAGAGGAGGGTTTTCAGTCGGTTTGCCTTCGTGGTCTGCAGCTATAAGACGTTCTGAAAAGGCTCCTCAGATACTGAAACACCAAGCTGTTGCTTTGTTTGTGCTGTAGGCAAGCAGATTTTCTATTTAAAATCTGTGATGCAGTACAGCATCTCATAAATGTCCCTGTCCCATGATGAGAATGAACTGATATACATCAGTTTTTCAGAATTAAAGCTTCTTTAACATCTCTCCTGTCCCAAGCCTCTTCTTCATCTTCGTTTTTTTTTGCACATAAATCTTTTCCCCTCCTCATCTTTCCTTACAATTACCCTTTTTGCCCATCTTCCAATTTAACAGAATGATTTATTGTTGTGTTCTTCTTTTCTTGCTGAAACAACATTACTGTCAAAGTCACAATGGAGACATACAGGCTCATTTTCTAATTCCCAATGCAGGTACCAACAAATAAGATCCTATAATGACGTCATGTGGTGAGGCGCCGTCACACAACATTCAAACAGGGAACGTCAACTTCGGTGACGCTTCAGCAAAGCCTTTTTGCACACACAACATACTGTAACACACAAAAATAAGTTTTAGTACAGCCAACTAACAGAAAATTAAAAAAAAAATTTTTTTTTAAATGAAAAGGCTCCTCAATTAAATATGCTAGTGCTGCAGACAGAAACTTCCTACAAAAAGTACAAGAGAAACCACATATGATGATGAAAAAGAAAGAAAAAAATCGCATAATCTGAAATTAGAAAAATGAAAATAAAAATAAAGTACAAAATAATTCATAAGAGTAAATTAGGAAGGTTGAGATGAAGCAGTTCCAGTGACAGGTCAGAGGAATTACCACCCATAATTCTGTTTGTGTGTGGGATAAAAACCAAGGGAAATATTACAGTGGGAGGAGGAAACGGACATGAACAAGTAGAGTGAAGGAGTTCTGGGCTGTGTGACACCGAGTCCCCAGAGTTCTAATTATCACTGTATGAATTATTACATCTCTAGAAGACTTTCATGCACACTCACACATTTCTGGATCTCCCCTGGAGTCTCAGCCCTCCTACCTACAGCTCTAAACCATTCTTCACCTCAGGCAATTTCTCCCCACTGCCATCCTTCTCTCTCTCTCTCTCTCTCTCTCTTATTCCTGCTCCCTCTACTCCCAACACATTCCAAAACATTTTCTTTCTTCATATTCCTTTTTAATTACTTGCTACATGGAACTGTGACACCGTACTTTCAAGCCTTAATCCAACTGAAAGCGATATTTTGGCTCACATCTGTCGAGAGGTGTTTATTAAATTAAAAGACAATATTTTTGGTTGCAAAACAAACCCCAAAGCTCATATGTGTAGTTTAGTTTTTGCGGGTTAAATGAATGTTCCCCCATTTGAGGAGAAATGATGATTATGTGGAGAGCTCCATGACATAATTTGTCTTTGCAATGCTGGACTATATTATTATTTCTCACTTTGTCCTATTTTTATTTCTGCTCTATTTTATTTTAATGCCAATGCCTTGAGAGACATTAAACATAATGAATAGTGTAACCATGAGTCAGATTGTTCGCTGTCGGCTACAGCTCCTTTTTATTTGGGCCACTAGTAGCAGGAAAGCTCTATAAATGATGCCAGCCTGGAGAGGGTTGGAGTTTTCTAATAGGTTACAGCTCTAAAAATGTTTTGGTGTAGTCTGAGTTTTGAGCCATGGATGACATTTTTTGTCCTCGCTGCAGACCTCTTTTCAGTCGGAGAAGTTAAACACAACCCTGGCAATTTTTTACCCCCTAGATACTGTGTGTGTACGCTTTAAAGTTGTAGGCATTTTACATGGATAGAAATGTTTTGTTTCCCTTAAAAAGAGTAAAAGGCTAGAATGCTTCTTGTTTTGGTAAGATAATCATTGAAAAATTAAGAGTTAATTATAAGTTTGACATTTTTTCGATTAGGCCTGCATTTTATTTTGCATTTGTTTTTGTTTTGGTATAAAATTTTGACAGTTTAATTCATCTATAATGATTTTTTGTGTCCCATGATATGTTTTACTTTGCATAAAATGTGGAAGGCTAAAGAAAAGACACTGAACAACACTTTGGTCAGTGGACGTGCAAGAAAAATCTGAGAGCTGCTTTTCTTGTCCTGCCTGTACAAATCATCTCCAAAGGTACATTTATCTGTACATACGTAACCTGTTATCATTTGGTCATATAATTTTAGAAGAACAAAACTCGTGTTCAGTTTCCATGGCAACAGTTTCAGTGTCCTTGTATAGGAAAAGTAGCTCTGCGAGTCTGAAAGCACTAATGCACAGAAACATCCATTTGTAAGATGCTTACCTGATAAGGATACAGTGTAACCCCTCCATTAGTTCTGTTCTGGTGCTGATGGGCCTGCAGAGCAGCTGTACTGAGAACGGCTCCACTGCTGTTATTACTGCTCCCGCCATTATTACTGGGGCTGTTTACTGCCGTCACTGATTGCTGTTGGGCACCAGTTGCTTTAGCTGAACTGGGGGATCCACTCCGTTTGTCCACACCAGCTCCCAGACCCAGGGAGCTGGGCTTGGACCCCAGCCTGTGCCCTGCACCTTGAAGTTGTGGGTTTGTTGGAGCACAACTGGATGTTGGTGCTGGCGAGGGACTCCCCTGACTGGGGTTGGGTCCATGGCTTGGGCTTGGCGTCGGGGTCTGGCTTGGACTTGGAGATGGTGATTGGGTGGATGACAGAGAAGGCAGTGAAGCAGCAGCAGCAGAGGAGGAGGAGGAGGAAGGAAGAAACTGAGCTGGCCATTCCCGTGACGCTGGACCTCCTGGTGCTCCAGATGCTCCTGTTTGTCCTGGAAGTCCATGAGAACCATATCGTCCAATCAGCGCTGGAGGGGAGGAGGTGGGAGACAAATCCCATTGGTCCAGAGTGAGAACCATGCGCACAGCTTCCTGTTTGAGTTGAGTGAGGTGAGTGGCGCAGACATCACAGCGGCTGTCACGCTCGTTCCACGCCCGTCGAGAACTGTTGGGCACCTGGAGCTTATCATGGAGGAGAAGTGAGAATGAGGGGTCCTGAGAGAAGAGACCAAAAACAAAACAAAACTATGAATTAGACTGGAGTCTGGAGAAATAACTCTACTCATAACAGCTTATCACACAATGAAGAAGAGCTGAGGAATAAATAAGAAACAATATCATTTCTGATTATTAACATGAAACAAACATCAAGAAATATTTTTATTTTGCTTGAGGTAAGATGTAAAGCTGGAATTTGTATTAAATTTTGTTACATTATTACGTCTGTTGAATGAATGATGAGACTTTGCACTTTTGAATCACTCATAAAACTTTGTCTCTGAGTAAAAACTAATATTAAAAAGCAACCAGTTACACAATATTAACTGCTTTTCAGTTCGTTTCGCTCAAACCATAAATAATTTATAACCAACATTTAAAAATAAGAGCAAATAAGTAACTGTCAGACAGTATCTGGTTGCAAAGTTCCTAGATTTTTTTTTTCAAAGCCAGTAAACAATTTATTAAAAAGGTAAACGCTCAGTAAAAGTGGTGCAAACCATTTTTTACATTCATGTCCCAAAAGAAGTTCAACTTGATGATAAATATTAATAAAATAAAAAAAATAGACTACACTTATGTTGCAATCACATATTATAATGGCATTTATAATAATTTTAGCTGAAAAACAACATTTTAAACTGTTTCACCATCTTCCACTGCTTCTCTTCAGTAAAATCCCATCCATTTATTCATGCTGTGGTAAAAATCGGAAAGTGTGCAAATACAAAGACAAGCCTTTAAACAAAGTAACACAAAAACATCACTTTGGTTTTATTAAAGAAACACTGTACAAACCAAGACAGAGTCGCTCAAATATAAAGGATGAAGGATTCAGAGGATAACTGTTCGTGATTTCCCATCACTGTCAGTATCAGTGCCGGCATGCATGTAGAGGTGTGTGTTGTGAGGTTGAGTGTGTTTTTAAAGATTAACAACCCTGAGGAGACCCTAACCCTAGCCCTGGGCCAAAAGCCTCTAACCCCTTCAACCCTTTTATGCCCATCTGTAATCTACCTTTTTCCCCCCACACAAAGATTTGTTTCTTAAAAGTAAGTGAGAAAGTAACTCAGTCCTTCTGCTTCTTTTCCCAGTAAAAAGTCTACATTTTCAATGTTTTAAATAACCCCTAAAAAACTGCAAATGGACAAAACTGTCATTTGAACAGCTGCTTCTCCAGCTCAGATTTTTCTTGAGTTTATCAGTGCATCACATTAGAGGAAAATCATCGCATGGAGAGTAGAATTGTAGTGATGGATTGGCTTTGTTTGTTCACAGACGTCTAATCAATCCATCAGTCGTGAATGCTCAGGATTTGTGTGGACGGATGTACGTGTCTCCAGTCATTAAGTATGGGGTGGACGTCTCCTCGAAGATCTAAACAATCAGGCTCAAAGATAAAGAGGCAGATGACTGACAGAAAAACAAGCATCAAAACTGATACACCAACTTTCAGCTTATCTGCAGTTATTTTTTGCAATCAGGATTTTCTACAAGCCATTGGGTTTGAGAGTTTGTCATGAGTTTGTGAGTTTGTGGCAATAATTGGTTTTGGTATCAGACTGACAAAACAGCTTTTGCACAATTTAAAAAGCTCTTCCAGTCAGTGGATAATTAAGCTTCTGTCACTAAGAAACCTGTTTTCTTCACTCAATCAATACACCCTCTGTGTGTGTGTGTGTGTGTACGTTATGTGGATACAAAGCAACACTTCATCTAACAGTAAAACGTTCCTTCTTGATCTGAGAGCAGCCTACTTGGCTACATAAACAAACCACAAGACCACCACATGTGTACTCACATGTAGATGGTGTGTGTCTGTTTTAGGTGTGTGTGTGTGTGTGTGTGTGTGTGTGTGTGTGTGTGTCGAGTGGGTGGGTAGGTGGGCGGTGTTTAGAGATAAAGAGTACCTTGTAATTTGTGCAAACCAGTTGGATTCAGTATGGCAGACTGCCTCAAAGAAGGCTGAGGTGAACCGTGACATTAAATGCAGCAAACAATTGTTTGTCACTGTATGTGCAAAAGTTTTCATACAAGCTCCTGATTTCATTAGCATCACAAAAAGAGCAGCAGCAGTAAAAGCCACACATTCTTACTTCTATTACGGTGTCACGAATTGATGCTTATTCACGTTCATACTACTTCATATTTAAAGTATTCAATTTCCCTGGAGTGTAACCAACATCCCAGTGGCCAGCATCTTGTATTTTGCAGGTTAAGAATGTGATCAAACCAGCAAAGTCTGCAATGTCCGAGGTTTTCATGAGTTAAAAAAAGAGGTCTCACACAACACACATAAATTTACATACAGTCATAAATTTTTCATTAATACATTTTACTTTCAGCTGTCGTTTGTTTTCATTTATGTAATTAAAGCCTTCTACCAAAATAGAATATGCTGTACATTGAAAGGGTACACTTGTGTTAAAATGTGCTGTCGAATAGCTTTGACCAAGTGTTTGTATTTTATTAGCTCAGAATACAAATGTCTACATTAAATGAATAAAACAAACAAAGCAGCATGTATTGATTACATTCAGAGTAAATGGATATGAATATTTAATAGGGGAAGAGTGTATCTTGGCTGCATGTTCTGAATATAAAACTGAAGCAGTCACATTTGTTGAACATCCATTCTCTCTTGACTTCCTTTGACCCTTCTGTTACACACACATGCACACACTCACACCCCCCACACTCACACACACACACACCTCCACGCAGACACACACACAGCAATAAGGCTGCTAAAGCTGCGATAAAGTGGACACGGTGTTTGGTCCTTGAGATGAGAGTCTTGTTTCAAATTAGCTGAGATTTGAAAAAGAGCCAAGCTGACTAACTAGAAGAAAAAAAAGAGAAAAATGAGTGCTGTGATTTTAATAATGAAGTCGTCTGGAAAATAAAGTCAGGTTTTGTAACCAGAAAGGCTTTTTACACATTTTGAATAAATATAATTGGGTTGTCATTTTGCCAAATGAGTGGGAATTTTAGAATAAACTCCCGCTCAATATAAATATAAAGAGTGTGAATGTGAAAAACCAACACAACTGGGAGTAGTTAGGCACATAAGATGCGAATTTTATAACATTATCAGATAAAAAAAGATTTATTTGTTTAGCTTTATTACACAGTTTAATAAGGATATGGTTATGTAGTAATGTTTTTCTGTGAGCTGCCATATCTGCTGCTGCCTCTTGTCCTCTCCTTTCATCACATCTATTCATCTCTTCAGGCTTCACCTTAGAGTTCATCAGTATTCTGTGAGTGACTCAATCAGTCTTAGCAGCACTGCAGACAGTGTGTGTGTGTGTGTGTGTGTGTGTGTGTGTGTGTGTGTGTGTGTGTGTGTGTGTGTGTGTGTGTGTGTGTGTGTGTGATTCATTTCCTCCTGCAGGGGTAAACACATCCTCAGCTTTCCACAGCAAAGATGGAGTGACAGACAGAAAAAGCAGAGAGATGGAGACGGCTTCCGAGTCAACCGGACAGTGACCTAACTGACTCTTAATGTGTGTGTTTTGTGTGTATGTGTGTGAGCGCAGGCTGCTGTTACTGAGATCTGATGAGAAAAGACAGCTCCCCACTATTTGGCCCTCACTTTGTGTAAAGTACAGGAAGGACTCAGACAACGTATACACGTGTGAACACACACTCCCTATACAGGAAAATATTCACTCACCCCACCGCAGACTGAATGTAAAACATCTCGTTCCACCTCTGTTATCACGCTTTTAACTTTATCTTTATGAGTTTCCAAACTTAGCTGCATTTCTTGAAACTGAGGAAATGGATGAGAATAGCGGATAAGAAAGAAGAAGTGTCTGTGTGTGTAATAAGTTCCAGATGAGTGACAAAGGAAGGTAAGCCTTCCCCCCCACCACATCCTTCTGCTCCTAGTCTGCGATTTAGACATGCACAGGCATTTCTCAGCAGGTCTGGGATCAGTGAATTCATGCAGAAGTGCTACAGATGGCCTCCTGCACCTGCTCTGACCACACACACTTACAGAGAATATAACAAGCAAACCCTAAGAAAAGACACCCACATCAAATTTCGACAGTAAAAGTGATCTATGATCTCAGACACACTGTTCTCATGATGGGGAATGACAACATGATCTGTGATGGTATGTGTGAGAGTGATTGAGTCTGGTCTCTCAGACGGAGCAAGGTCAATCGCACAGATCAAATACACCAATGGGCACACATATATAAGGATAATGTTATTCTCGCTGAGGTGAAGCACAAGTCTCATCTCACATAAAACCCACATGTCTGAGATCTGCTTCTTGTGCTGCTGATATGTTCAATTTTTCAAGCAAACAGGTAAAAAATGCAAGGAAATTTATCTCAGATAAATTACAGATATCATGGCTACTGCCAGGTTTTGTTTTCGGGGTGTGTTTCTTTTTGTATTTTATGTCTTGTTTTCTGGTTTCTTTTGGTTTATTGTCATTGTTGTTTTCCTGTTTGTTGCCTGTTTATGTCATCATTCACTTGTCCTCAGTCAGCACTTGTCTTCCTGCCACGCCCATCCTCACCTGTTCCTAATTATAGTCTCTCACCTGTGCCCACTTCCCCTAATTACCCTCAGCTTTAAAACCTGGTCACTTTCTCCGCTTCCTTGCTCGTTCGTTGTCTCTAGTCTCCCATTGTTCTCGTTCCTTGTACTGTCTCTCCTCGCTTTTTTGTATTGCTTTGGATTTTTGTTACGTTTAGTTTTGCTGCCTCGTCAGCTTTTTGTTTTCGTTTCTTTAATTTTTTTTTTAAATAAATTTTCGTGTTTATAATGAGTCTGCGCTCTGGATTAGTGTCATTCTCCACCGTTCGTGACAGCTACGGACAAGTAAGTACAACGGAGGATGCTCCTTTATAAATATTCTTAGATTTTACTCTAACATAGTCTAAAAACATGTTCTAATTGTCTCTCAAAAAATAAAAATCTGTATAAATTAGAAAAAGCCAAACATTGCTTAAAAGTATGTTGCTGCTACAATTAGTGAGGTGGAGCTGACAGAACTGATATTTGACAGAAATGACATAAAATTAATCTCCAAATAAATAAAAATGACCAATACATAGTCTGATAAACATTTCTTTTCATTTCTAAATGAGCTGCAGAGATGTTTTGCTCTTTAGGATGCACATGTATTGAAAATGTAATACCATACATATAC
Source organism: Kryptolebias marmoratus (assembly GCF_001649575.2). Lineage (NCBI taxonomy): Eukaryota > Metazoa > Chordata > Actinopteri > Cyprinodontiformes > Rivulidae > Kryptolebias > Kryptolebias marmoratus. Next base: position 11,977,093 of record NC_051444.1, read on the forward strand.
ATACAGGAAAATTACTCATGTGCAGACGTTTTTAGATAAGATCATTTCTACATTAAACCCAGGTTTGACCAATCAGTACAAAAATGTGTCTCTCATATTAGGCAGAACGTAACGTCAACATTGACAGTAAACCTGTTTTAAAAGTAAGGTGTTGTGGTTTAAAATCCAATATAAGTCAGACAATTTCTTTTTTATTTCATCAGTAAAATTATTCAGTGAACAAAGGAAAAGTTAAAAATGAACAATTTGTATTTTGTCATATAATACAATTATTAAACCAAAATCAATTTTTCCATTGTCCAGATAAATATTAGTCAGGTGTTTTTTTTAACAGTATTTCTACACATATTGGTTGTGTTGTGTTTATGCCTGAGGTTTATTGGGTTAGGATGTCAGAGATGTTTAGTGTGCATAGAAAAGAAAACCTATGACTAGTATGCACAACAATATATGATATTAAAATTAAACTTGCGTTCAAAGGAAAAATTAAACCATTGTGTTTGAACATGTTAAAATAGAAGGATGCCGGTCAGAGAGAAAGGGGCGATAAGACATTTATGTAAACACGCTCTGAATTGATCATGAACAATACAATATCATGTTGCTTGGCCAGTTTTAACTAGTATTTGCACATTTACGGGGAAAACAATAAACTACCTGAGTGTGTGTAAAATCCAGCCAAGAGGAAGGTTAGTGGTCGGGCTGAAATAATAAAGCAGAACGTCTTCTTTGATAGCATTTTAGAGAGAGTCCAGACAGTTTTCTTATTCTTTGCTTCTCTTCAGTGATGAATAGCTTAAAGGACCATGTATGCTTCCTATTTCTGCCTCTTTTTTTTTACCTGTTCCCTCTGCTTTCTGTCTTTCTGTCTTCTTTAATCACATTTTTAATTGGCCATTCCCTCAAATGATCCAGTATTCGGTGCAGGAGTTTAATTGGTTTGGACATAACTGCAACCTATTTATGCACACACACTCACACATTTGCACAAATGCACAAAGTCAATTATGCATGCACACACATCTGCACACACGTCCACACACACTTCCTGTAAAGTCAACGCGCTCTGTTAATGACAAATAAAAATGCATTAGAGTGTGTGCGTTGCCTTAGCGATGCAGAAATAAATCAACATGAAAAAACTCACTTGAAAGACTGTGAAAATTACACGATTTATTCTGTATCAGAAGAGACTGCAGATGTAGCTTTGTGCGCATATTAGCCTGAGGAGATCACCTTTCACCCGCACCAGCTCCCCCTAACCTAAACTAATCTCTTCATAAGCAGCTTTATCACCCTTTTTTCTCTCTCCGAATGCACAAATCAGTTTTCTTTTTTGGTCAAGTTGGCTCAAAAAAGGAACTTTCATAAAAACATTAGTGATGAAACTGATAAAACACGCAAAAAAGAAAGCTTTACATAAAAATGATCAGCATGAAATTCATTTATGTAAATATCTGTATTTTAGAATCCAGTCCATATTAGTACATTAAAAAAAGATGTCTTCTTTTATTATTATTTTTTTAATTTTATGTCCAATAGAAATCAGGGCTGCCTATGGCAAATATAGATCTAAATATATACAACATAAACAAAAGTTTTGAACTACAGTTTGCTGCATGTTCATTTCTCTACAAGTTCCTCGGCTGAGTATGCACAGGCATGATTGAAAGCAGAATAATAAGTGGCAAATATGGGCTGATTAATTATTTGACAATAATTGTTGTACTGCTAATTTAAGTCAGCCCAATCAAACTGTCCTTTCTGGTTCACACTATGAGCAGCAGTCTGACAGCAGGGAGGCAGCTCGTTTGGTCGCTTCATGCCTCCATGTGTTATTCATCATACAGATGTTAGTCCTCTTTGAAATCTTGTTTTTAAAAAGGTTATAGAAAGCATCCCCCTTAAGGTAGACCAAGTTGATGACCCTAAAAAGCTTATGAAGCTGTTATTTGAGACTGACAACCAATAATTAATCTCCAACCTTCAAATTATAATAAATTAGCTCACAGGTTAGGTGCTCATGGGTCCTTCTGCTCACCAGTTATTAGATTTCTTTACTGCACACATATTACAAGCATTATCTGACCTGTGTGTATGTGGGTGTTGGGATACTTTTACCCTAATCAAAAAGGTCACAAAACAATGTCAACAGCTTTTTAAAGACACAAATCAAACCACACAGGAACCCTCTCAGCCGCTCTATCCATTTTTAAATTTGTGCATCTTCCTGGCTGCCTGTATGCAAGTACTATTCATAAACTGTGTGTGATAAATAGTGCTTTCCTGTTGGCCGCCTGAATTAAGAACCTTCTCCCAGCGGGTACATAGTTAAGTCCACAGGCGAGACCCCTACGTTAGTGTAAATGAGCATGCTGGCTGGAAGAATGCCTGGTTTTTATTAGCCACCTACATCTATTTCAGCTTCCAGTGCTATAAATGAAATAGTTGTTTAAATTACTGCTCATTTTTTATGCGAAGTTACTTGCTGGTGTTTAAATTAGCTGGATATCAATGGTGGTGCCTGAGTGAAATGAACCCATATAAACTGAAGTGCTTGTTCTTTAAATGACTTTGTCCTCTGCAAAAGAGACGTACTGTAGATGAGGCTGTCACTACAAAATATCAGCTACACGTGAAAGTAGATTTAGGTTGTAAACTAGCTGCCAGTTATAGCTTGTTGTTTCCATCCGAATATAGATGAGAAACGTTGCTTATTTAAGGGACAGTGTAGCAGAAACAAAACATGTAAAAGATGTCAAAGACACACAGATTTGAAGGTAATTACTGAGCATAATACGCTGCAGCCAGTTACAACAATCCTCCCATGGCATAAACAAAAGATATTTGACTATAATAAGTAAATTTTATAGTTTCTTTAATTTGTTAGCATTCTGGATCAATGCAAGGTAAAATAAATAAATAAACAATGTTCATTGCTATCAGTGTTTGAGATTAAAATAGCAGACTGTCACTTGGAAACCATCCAGTTTTATTTGTGTGTCCACATTGGAATCATAAGGCTCCAACTGAACTGTTATAAAGTTGTTTTAACGTAATAAATGAGCTCACAATGAAACTCTGTTGCCAGAGCTGGTTGACGTTAAAACCTAACAGTTCATGAGCTTTGTCAGCACAAAGAAAATCTGCCTTTGCTGATCTGGAGAGTCATTATTCTATCTCTATTCTTTTCAGGGATGGGGTAACACCTCCTCTGGGACTTGTTGTAAAAAGGTGGTTCACAAAATTAAAGTGATTCTCACAACATACGACTCATCTTTTCTTCATCTTCACCTGCTTTCTTATCTATCCTTCACAATCTTCCACAAGTTTTCCCCTCTCTCAGTCTCTTTTCTGTCCCCTCTCCTCCGACTCTCTCCCTCTTTCTCACTCTGACTATGATAAATTGCTTGTTGTGGCGGGTAATCCATCTTTCTGTATCCCATCACACTCCGCCTCTTTTCCTACTTATTCCCTTCCATCCATTCTTCCCTGTGATATCCTTCCGCTCCAAAGTTAGTGAGACTCACCGGGGAGCAGCTGACGGTAACCGCCTGCCTGACAACACCTGGTTATATACATGTGAACACACAAGTGGAGCGTGTAAACAGAAATATGTGCTCTCTCTCTCTCACACACACACGCACACTGAAGGAAACCTACAAAGTCAAAGTGTCTGTGTAGGTCACAGTCTCATAACATTACATGAAGTATATGAAGTTGTCAACAATGAATGACCACAAAAAATAAATAAAAATCTACATATCTGACATCTAAATGTATGAATTTGCATCTTCCAACTCCCATCACTGCATGGGTTCAAGTTGTTATTGACATATATCCTGATGGCTGGGAGGTTGAGATCTGCACAGCTTCTCCATTTTCCTCCATTTTACCCCAATATTTTTTTGTTTCCCTCAACAAAATTGATATGCAAAAAAAGCAGGAAAAGGCCAAAAGTGACCGATGACATGAATACCAGTCAACAGCCAAGCTAGCAGCTGTATATTTGTTATTAGGTGCATTGGTGTTTCAAGCTAAAAGCTGTTAAAACACTTACAGGCTCATTTATATCAGGTGACAAATTAAAGGATTAATTAGGTTTTTATCCGGAGGAAGGCTTTTTGCTGGTCTGCTTTTGGTCCACTTGTTCCATCAGAATGAAGTGTGACAGTGAGTCAATACAGACTGAAAGATCTCACGTTTATCCTGTAATGAAACATTTACATCATAAGAAGATTCAAACTTCCTAAGTGAACAAACACTAAACAGTTTAATGAGTTTGAAAATGAAGAAAATCTTGTTATGACCTTTAAGCACGTTAGTTATTCAGTAAAGATCCTATGATCTGTGGTAATAATATACTTTGGGTGACTCTACCTTGTCGTCTCCTATTGCTCTGTGAACTTAATGTTGTAGTATTTCTCTGTAGCCAGTTTTTAAAAAAAGCCCAAAGCGGCCATGTTTAGAGAAGAGGGTGAAGCTGGAGAGTGATGAATACTACTTGACTGAACAGAACATGCACCTTTCTATTAAGTATTTAGTAATTTCACAAATGACCACAAGGTTTTTGACTTATATATAATTTAATGACTTAGAAATTCAGAAAAACGTTTTAGCTTCTTAGAGGTACTGCACTGTTTTGTTGGCTTTGTTTCAGTTTTTAAAAACATGTTATTCTATGCTTTTAATTTGAAAAATAACCAATACAATAACACATTTTAGGCAACCTGCACTGCATGTCGCTTCATTTAAAATGATCTTTTGTTTAAATCCAAACATAAAAACTATACGTATGAACATTTTTTCTGCAAGTTATTAACATAAAGCAATTATACTTCCCACCAAAGTTATTTTAAAACAAACCATTCTGCTGTAAATTCTTAGATTAAAGATGTCTTTAAGTTGTTTCCATACTGAAACACAAACTTTAAAGTTACTCACAGTGGACGCCGATCACCCTGCCTACTTCCAAAACTAAAACAAGTTTTAAACCATCCAGTATCCAAAAAAAAAGTCAAGTAAACATGCTTTAATTTTTCCAGGTTTCATAAAAACACAGTGGAGCTCATTCAGAGCTGGGAGCTCCATAAAGGAAGGCACAGAGCTTCAGTGTTGGTCAATGAGGTTCTCCAGGGGAGCCACTGAGGTTAAAGAGTCTTACTCAAGAGTACAGTTGTTACTGAGAGTGGGAAGAGTTCATCCATGTCTCATACAGACATCAAACCTGCCATCCATACACAAGGCTGCATTATATCAGCTGCCCGACTGCTGCTGCTCAAGAAGACGACATCAGTCACATGAAGCGTATGCATTGTGAAATGTAAAATAGGACACTGAGCAGGACTGAATCTACCTTTAAAAATATTCAAATATATACAACTACAAACTGAAGCGGGAAACTTCACCTACTCTCCAGCAAGGTATGTAGCACAGCATACAGTCGATATGAGCAAACAGTAAACAACAACAACCATTTTAAACCGTCTAAATTGTGCCCCTCAGGCTCCATCTGCTCGAGGTAATTGGAAAGTTTAACGGCTAGAGGCTATTCTCTGAGTCTGATTGAGGCACACAGAGGGAACAAACAGCCAATTTAGTTCAGTCTCTGTCTCTCTCTCTCACACACACACGGTTTCCCCCTCTCTCCACCTTTGTGCAGCCTATATGAATTATTGCCTCTCCCTTCCTTTAAACCCCCATTTTGAGAAGATCTTTTTCCTTCTTTCTCTTTGCTTTTTCTTCATCCTTTTTTTTAAAAATCTTCCACCCACTTCATTTTTTTATAAGCTGGACAAGAGTGGAAAGGACACTGCTGGGAAGAGATGGATGATGAGTATTAGAATAAGTGGATGGTGCTTATGTCTTCTCAGTGTGGGGTGGAGGAGAGACAAATTGAAGAAAGGAAAAAAAACTGTCTGGCAATGGACAAATCATCTACTTTAAGAATTGTTTTAAGAACCAGCAGGATTGTGCTGAAGCCATTAAAGCAATAAAAGCCGTTTAATAAATACTGCCATAACCTGAAATACAACTACTGAGCTGAAATCTGACCTGGAGCTAGATTTGTAATGTCTGCTTAAATGTCATCCTTGTTCTCATTTCACCTCCTGCCCTTTACAGTGTTCTGACACAAAAGACTCACAGACCTTTTTGAAACACACAAACACACAGTCCTGTTCTTATCCTATCTTTAGCATTAGTCTGTTAACCAACATAGTTAAGACTGGAATGTTCACACACACACACACACTAAATTTGCAGGGCAGCGGAGCAATGTATGGAACGGGAATGCCATTACAGTACTTGTAAAACATGAACCACTGACACAGCAGTGCCCTGGCCGTAGTTTTGACCCTAAAAGGAAAGCACACACACACACTCTCTCACACACAAGGCCACCTTGTGTCTGCCTCTGTGCATGAAACTGTGCCACCTTTTCCCACACAATCTCTTCATCTCTTTCATCGTTGTTGCTCACTTCTGTCGTTTTGGTTTCCACTTTCAAAACCGATTCAGAAACTTTGAAACCTCTTTGTGACGTCAAAGTTCACCAGTCTAAAACAAAATGTAATATTTTTAGATGGGACACAGATGATATTTTTTTGTACTTTTACTTCATATTTGTCAGACCCAGAAACGTCAACGTGTCACCTCAAACAGCTCCACGGGCGCAGCAGTCAGATAGTGAGCTCATATTCTGTAAATAAACCTGCTAACCCTCACAAACACTGCATTGCAGCAGACCCACACAAACCTGCATATAGAGTTACACTCAATATTTATTTATAATAATCGTATCATGGATATGAATGTCATAGTAAAATTGGGGTTTTAGTTTCTTTGGATTGTTTTACATTGAGGAGCAGAAGATTTACTAAACGGAAAACAACAATGGTGCAGGATACAGCAGCTCGAAGTTGTTGTTTTTTTGGTCAAATGAAACAATAGTATACTGGCTCAGAAATAAAAAATACAGCACATTTTAATCAATAGTCCTAACAAACACCAACCAGACTCTTCTGTCTGATTTCTGATTAGATACTTGACCACTGTTCCTGCCACAAATTGTAGAGCTCAGTGAGTTTGTTAGACGCCTGGAAGAAATCACACTTTTTAGTCTGCAAAGTTTTTATAGAGTGAGCCACGGACTTTAGAAAAAGACACTAAATGCTTAATGCTGGCCAGCTGTGATGTGTGTATGGGGTCACTATTCGGTCAAAACACCAAAGTGAATTAAGATTTTTTTGTCTTTGTTACTAATCATAGAAGAAATCCTGGGGTTCATTCTTTTCTTGCAGGTAACCAGTTTCAGTAAAAGTTAAACAGTCGGACGCTGCCACCATCATGACTAACAGTTTGTTCATGGCATCACATTTACCCCTTAAATCAAATTTATATATTTTGTTTTAGACAACAGCTTCTTAATCCATCTTGGTCTAAAACCCAGTTGCCTGTAGACGTAACAGTCCTGTACAATGCAACCCTGTCCACTGTGGTTCCTTCAGATTATTTCCTTCTCATCTTAAAGTAATACATTTAGTCTTCTTTCAGAGTTTATATTTCAGAGCACCTCCAGTATCTCATATTTACTTTTAAACAGTTTGCAATGTTTCTCTTAATACCTCTGTTTGTTTAAAGACATTCCTAAATGTACAATCATTCTCCCCAGATCTGCACTGCTTTCCAGACTTCCTGCATGTTGTTCAGTGCTGTCAAAACTTTTTATGTTTGCACAAAGAAGCTACAGGCTGCTGTCAGACCTCATCAGTAGCAGCAAAGTTAAAAGACTTTTGGAGATATATAAACACAGCTAACCCCATACACTAAAGTACATGCACTCACTGTTTTGGTTCTCCGTGTAAAGCTTGTATTCAGTTTCAATTTCAGAAACCCCTCAGAATTTAAGTTTTTATGTGTCACAATAAGAAATTAAAGTAAACCCTACACCTGTCTAACATTCATTTCCAGGTACTAAAATGTTTTCGCCATCATATTTTCAATCACAGTGAAGACATCTACCAGATAACCATAGATATGAGTTGAAGATTATAAACAAACTTTTCCTTGAAAAGAAAAAAGAAAAAGCCCCTCCCAAACAACGTGACTAAAATAGCTTTCACTAAAATAAAGCTCAGACACACACATATCCTGTAACTGACACCTCAGGCTGTCATAAGATTTTCTGAGAGGGAGATACTGAAGATAGATGTGCAATGTGTGACTATGTGATAGCCTGTGACGATCCGTGAGTGTGTGTGTTCATGCTACTGTATGATATATTAGCTCATGACAGCAGGCTGACTAATGTTAGAAGTGTGATTAGCAGGTCTTCAAATAAAGCGTTCAGTGAGCGAGGCTTCACGGTGTCGCGGAGAGCTGGAGCTGGCACCTGCTGCTGCTGCAACACTTTTACGTTCCCTCTTGGCTCCGGATGATGGAGCAAACTTTTAAAAGTACGAGGTAAAACACAGCATCTGAGCAGAGACAATATCGCTTGCATCCCTCCCATAAAGAAGGACCTATTAGGGCTGAAGGATGCTCACATGATTTAAACATAGCTCAAAATAGACCAATTCCATAGTCATACTAAAGTAAACAGTAAAGTTTCTCCATTCATATAAAACACATCACATTTTACAACTCAGCCTATAAAAGACCTATAGGTAGGACTGCACACCACCTGTACAGTATATGCATTTCTGTGTTGTCGAGGTAACAGGGAGGTAGTTGCCATGGTAGCGATGGACATCATGCAGCAGGTGTTGCCACTTTCACCAGCATTCAGCAAAGTGCATGTGGTCCCTGTAACACTCATGTGTGCATGTAGGTGTGTGTTTGTGTGCTTTTATACAATCCTTGGGGTACTTTAAGTCTTCCTGTTGGTATCCATTCAAGCTGCCATGTGCCAGTGTGTGTGTGTGTGTGTGTGAGTGTGTGTGTGTGTTTGACATCATAATGCAAAAACGAGAGCATACATTCAGTGTACTGAAGTGGTGGTTTGTGTTTGTTCTAGTCTTGTGGTCTTCCTTTTATCTCTAATTTCATGCTGTAAGTGGAATTTAGGATGGGTTTTTTTCTCATTTTAATATCAGAACATTTCTATTAGAAAGTTGCAAATGAAATTCATTCATGGTGGAGAAAGTCAACAATGGTCCTTAACTAAGATTTAAAAAATTGCAACAAGATGCCTTGGTTAATGCATGCATGTTTTTATTTTATATCATATACCAAATCAACAAAGAAAAGTCTTAAATTTTGCAGGTACAAAACTAAGGTTTCATAATTTTCATTTAAACCAAGTTGTCTGAGGCTGAAATGTCAAAATGGTCAATGCTATCCGCTGTTCAAACATTTTGCCTCTTAATGAGAATGTGTGGTATTATTCTAATTATTGCATCCATCCATTCAATTTTTAAACATCTTTTTCATGCAGGGTCAAAAGGAGCTGGTGTTTATCTCCAGTGGTCACAGGGTGAGAGACAGGGTACACCTTGGACAGGTCACCAGTCCATCACAGAGCCACTTTGAGACAAATGAAACAGACAACCATTCATGCTTAACACTCAGGTGACGATTTAGAGTCACCAGACTGAGATGGTTTGGACATGTGCAGAGGAAGGACAGTGGGTATATTGGTAGAAGGATGTTAGAGATGCAGCTGCCAGGAAAAAGACAAAGAGAAGACATATGGGTGCCGTTTGAGAGGACATGGAGGTAGCTGGAGTGAGGACAGAGGACGCAGAAGAGAGTTAGATGGAGGAGGAAGGCTCGCTGTGGCAGCCCCTGAAAAGGGAGCAGCTGAAAGAAAAATAAGAAGAAGAATCAACCCAACAGGCATGTTTTTGGAGCACTGGAGAAAACCCACTCATTCGGGGAGAACATGCAAACCTTACACTAAAAATACAGGGTTTGAACCTGCGACCCTCTTGCTGTGAGGCAACGGCTCTAACCATTTCAATGCCATGCCCCCATTTTCACCCATTCACATACACACTGATACACAGATCAGGGGCTACATGTGGTTCAGTGTCTTGCCAAAAGGATACTTCAACATATGGTGAGAAAGCTAGGCTTGAACCACCAACTCTCCTACTGGCAGACAACCACTCTTCCTTCTGAGCCACAGCCACCCATTAATTACTTCACATTGGCAAAATCATCGTCCCCTCTCCTTTGGAATCTGAAAAGCTTATTGCCGCTTCCCTGGCTCTTCATGGACAAATCGTATAAAGAGAGACAGTGTTTTGATTGTGGCTTCTTCCTGGATTACTGACCGGAGAAGTTAGTTTAATCAGGTGTGCTCGCTCTGGGGCGGTGACACTAATATCAGTGATAGCGTTATTAGAGAAGATGCTGCTTCCTTTTTTGTGTAGCTGCTCCCCCTCCCTCTTTATCAATCAGCTTGTTCTTTCTTCTTTTTTCCAAGAGTCAGATATGCCAAACGTGTTGTGTGTGAGTGTATGATGGTCATGTTGCTTGAAAACAACCACAAGTCATTTGTATATTTTATTGTATATCCAACAAATATAGAGTAAAATTTAGATTTTGTTGTATTTTGGGGTTAGAAAATGCATTATGTTTAAAACAATAGTTTCATTTTTTTACCTGTAAGCCAATATCTTACCTGCAGCAGTCAGACCTAGTTTTGTTTTTCTACAAGGATGAATATCAATCATATAGAGACTCATTCTTTGTCAATGAAACAGCGTGACTACTGCCATTAAGTCATTTGTTTTAATTTTTTTTTTCTTTTGAAATCTAAATAATTATTAGAAAAAAATGTTACATTTAAAAATGTTAAGTTGTTTTGTTTGCCACAAAAAAAGACAAAATGCTCGACAAATAAAGATGATTTAACTAGTGGTAATGACAAATATGTGTTGAGGATCTGTGACATCTCTCATTACTGCGTTACTAAATTTGTAGAATGTCCACAAGTCTTTCAGCCTCATTTTCACACGTAGTTATATAACAAACATCATCACAGAATTGGCTGTAAGTAATACTACATCCTGCTGTGTGTGTGTGTGTGTGTGTAGCTTTGGGTTGTATTGACATAAGCCTGGAAAGAAGCTCCTCAATTCTGCCTACATCAGCATCCCTCCCTCCTCTCACACATATCCATCCATCCTTACCGTCTCACTGTTATTGATGAGGCCACCTCTTTATATGGTAATGCCTTTCACACCTGAAAGGCATAAGGAGGGTATGATTGTTTTCTCTCTCCACCACACACACACACACACCTGCACAAACCATATAGCCAAATACACACGCTAACATGCGCTATTATTCACATGGATGCCATATATTTCACCGTCTTTCTGCTTCTCACTGTCAAACACACACGCATGCACACAACTACGAGGAGCCCATTAACACAGACTGAGATATGTATGCAGCTCACATCTGTTACATGTCGCTGCCGTGGCAACACCAGCTGCCGTGGTTACTGGAGGCCTTCGACTGTAGTGTTATGGGATTTGGTTATTACAGGGTAGCTAGCTACCTTTGTGCTGTTACACATCCCTTTGAGGGTGATGATATTCCACCATTTAATCTGATAAGTACACAAATTACAGACTAATTACTGGTGGTAGGTGTTGATAACCCAGTAACAAGGATTGGTTGAGCCGATTATAGCTGCAAGTATACCAACTCCACTTGATTATGTTTAGTTATGAAGGCATCTGAGACAGAGCCAAACTCGTTTTTTGTTTTGTAATATGACTCAGACTGGCCTAATTAGATTTCATTTTTTGGCCCTGTTTTGTCAAAGCAGCACCAAATACTTCAGTGCGACTTTCATGAAAGCTGAGATGCTACTACAAAGTGACGTCAGAACACCACAGGCCTCAGACTCCTTGGAGAGCAGTCAATAAAACATCTATGCAGCACTGAACTCGTGCATTATTCTTTGGTCTACAAAGGAATCTGTGTGCACTAATTAAACATTTCTGAGCACATATATTGTATACTTGTGGGGGTTTTTAATTACTATTTTTTAGGCAACTCTTGGTAAAAAGGAACTGTTGCCTTCCTTCTGTGTAAAGGTGCTTTAAGATGACATTTTGAAATTGGTGCTTCATTAGAATAAAACTAATGTTTTGAATTAAATTCCCACTTATGAGTCAGAAAAAGCTTCCCTGTGCAAAAGAATGCACATGCTGTTTTTGATTGTTTTATAAATTGTAAGTGGTCTACACTTAAATGGTGCCTTTTATAAACTCTCCCAGGTTCTGCAAACTGCATTACAATCCTCCTCATCAACTCATTCACACAAACACATGCATACAATGCTTTCTATTACATATTTTATACTCTCTATATACAGTACCCTTTTATTCTCACTCCAGTGGGCATATTCAGGGTAGTGGGGATTCAGAGTTAGACACTTCAGCACACTCCACGGGCTGGAGATCAAACCCCTGATCAGAAGACGACCTCCCTACCACTGGGCTAAAGCCACCCCCAGTGGGGGAATCTGATATATTTATTAGCTGATTCAAAGTGCACTGAAGGGGTGACTCTCTGTAGTGAAAAAAAAAGCTGAGCCAAGTCCAGCTGGGCTGTCCAATGCAACAGAGAAGCACAGGCATCTGGTTCACAAGAGTGTCAGATAAACTTTTTTGATTTAATTTTTTTGATTATGTTGGAAATTTAAAGGATTGCAACGTGAAGTTTTTAATCTCGTGACATTTAACTGAGAAAATTAGAGTGCAGTTGTCAATCTTTATGTTTGGAGAATATTATTGAATCTTTAAAGTTCTGTGAGAAAATGCAGAGTTCAGCAATTGCATTTGAAATGTACAGAAATGCAACAACATGTCACAGTGTTATTATCATGCAATCATGTGGAGTTACAGATTGATGTCAAACGTGATTAAAATTGATGCCTAATTATGTCAGTGCAAACAATAATTTATGTAGCAACAGTCTATTTTTTATAACAGCTAGAACACTCCAAATCCTTATGAAAATTATGCTCTCACTAATCCACATCCTAAGTTTTTTTGCATAAAACCAACCTCTGTGTGGTCCTTTGGGCGACGGCATTGCTCTCAATCTATGAATAAATGTAAATACTTAAGACAACTGATATTCTGCTATATTTATAGTAAATGTACAATGAGTTTTCAGTCAGAAAGTTAAGTTTTCTGTATTTTTTTCCAGGTATAGAGTGCTCACTTTCCAGTTCAGCTCATGGTTCTTTTTATCTCATCGACAGACATTAAAGAAAACAAACAAAAAAAATATTATAGACATAAAGCAACATTACCACCCCCTATTGTTTGAACTGAGACAGTATAAAGAACTGAAAAAAATCACTGAGGACTTCTTTGGTACAAGGTGACATTTAATTTTTTTTTTTAATGCCCCAAAATAAAATATATCTTAATAAACATAATTCAAAGCTGCATTTTTTCCAGAGTCAATAAACTCTAGCTTCAAATGAACCCAGTATTAAAGTCCAGCATGTAAATGAGACAGAAACTGCTGACATGTGTTTAACTTATCGTCACATGCAGGCAGACACACCAATACATCTGCTAATACAAACATTTTAAGTCCATGTATGATAAGTATACCCAGAGGAAACGCCAACAGCGCAGCACTTTCTGTACTTCAAACAAAAACCCCAAAAAGAAAAGCACAGATGAAAGCAATCCGACGAAATCAAGCTGCCAGTTAAAGGTCCTTTACAAGAGGATACGCTCACAAACGTATCCTTCTTTGGCTTTATTTTCATGTCTGATGTGGAATTGTATATGTTTCACTTTCTAAACATGACTGGTTTTGACTTTCAGCTGATCTGAACCAGACTCTCAGCTGGTGACTAAAACACACACACACACACACACAAGAACTGACATACATGGAGTGACCCACTTTTCTAAACTGAACTGGACCAACCAAAAACAGATCATCCTCCATTCATTTATGATTCGGGCGTGGGATAAACACACAGACGCACGCAGCTACACACACCCGTGGAGCGAAGACGGAAGCCTTAAGTGAGTGCAGATGTTGCAAACAGATGTGCTTTTGAGTCGTGTGGTTGTGTGTTCATTTCCCCGTGTGTCTAAACCTTAAACCGCGCTCTGCTCGGTCGAAGCCTGCACCAGAGCTCGGTTTGGCCCCGCACTAACACAAATCTGCCCCCGGCAAAACGACCTGCCAGCCTCTTTCTCTCCTTCACCCAGCTGACCGTAAAACAGAGGTAATAAAACGGACAAACCCAAACTGGAATGAACTGGAGTTTAATTTGAGGACAGCTAACCCTCCTGAAGCCCTCGTAACTAAGGAGAGGAAGAGAAGCCCTTGTAACTTCAGGTCCATTTCACCTGAAGGCCACGGGAGGGTTAAGTCACCCCACAAATGCGTAGAAGAGTTTAACCATCCTCTTTTGTGTCTGCTGTCAGTTTTTCTCCATCTCCTCTATAAACTGCCTCCTTGAAGCCATGAACAACCAGGCTCCTATTAAATGAATAAATGTATTAACGAGCATGTTCCAATAAATTCTAAAGAAATTAAACAAATCGATTTGTTATTAAAATGACAAATAAACAGCTCACACATGCACCAGTGCCTGAGCACTTTGTGGTGAAACCTTGCAAGATTTGAGCATAGTGACAAATGCTGTCGCTGAGGCTTTTGGGTAACACACACACGTACACGCACACTGTCACAAACACTCTGAACTGCAGACATGCACGCAGCAAAAAATATTCACAAGATCTGTGAAGGTCATTATTAGCATAATGTTAACAGCAGTGTGTGAGAATGTGTGTATCGCTGTTTTTCTGATGTGGTGAGGACAAACGGCAGCTGCACTGTGGAAACTTTGTGTTTGAGGACAAAAACAAGTCACAGTTGCATAAATAATTAGATTTCAAGGTGAAGACTTGATTTAAGAGCAGTTGGGCTTGTGTGTGTGTGTGTGTGTGTGAGAGAGAACAAGACTTGCATTTCTCAAGCATGACCTGTCATGTATTCATATTCATGAGACAAACAGAGGTTTGAACGTGTTTTTATGCTTGGGTTTGCATCAGGTGACGAATATGNTGTCCCAAGGGAACAACAAGAGGTCTCTGACAGTACATCAGGAACACACACACACACTGAATTGCTGCTCTGGCACATTTGGTGAAGGAGAAGGATTATTAGGTCACATTGCTTCACCAAGCAGACGAGTTCAGTTTTTCTTTGACATAGTGCACCTGTGAAGGTCATCTTACTCGTGTCGGGGGCAGACAAAAGAAAACCAGCCAGGAAATCCTACCTGGCTAAAACAACAACTGTTAAGTAATTCAGTAATGACCCAGAAGTGTTTTAAAGCAGAGAAATCAACTCTGATGTCTGTCATGAAGCTACTCAGACAGCAGAAAAAAGGGCAACACAAGCCAGCTTCCAGCTGAAACATAACTTTATAATCTTGCTGATTTAGTAAGAACAGGCCTAAGCATCAAGACCTGAAGACATTTAAGTTTTCACATGTTGGTTTAAAGTTAATGTGACAGGCAAGAGGAAACATGTATAGTTTACTGTGGGGGGGGGTGAGCTTTCCTTTAATATTCTCAGATGTAAAACCAGTTCTCCTGTTCCATAAAAGATCTCGCTGACAGTTCTGTTGATTCCTTTTACAGATGCTTGTTGATGCAAAAACAAACGAACTTATACCAGGGTTGATGCTTCTGCCTCAAAGCCTCCAGAAGTAGTTCAGTCAGGTGTGTTTACCCAAGGTTTAAATAGCCCACATCACAGGAAAGAAATCAAATAATGCTAACAAAAGAGGGTAAATTGAGCCTGACACAAGAGTTCGCTCATATTTCCATCAGTGTGTAAAGGTTGTCAATTGGATTTTTTTCCTTTTTTAGGGATTAAAAAAAAATGTCTATGTAATATAGAAATGGTGTAGTTTGTCCAATTAGAACCATAACTCACAGCAAACGTATGTGATAAAAGATTATATTTACTGTAGGTATAATATAAGTGCTTCATTTCACATGGAAATAAAACTAACCACAGAACCAAGCCCACCCTCACAGATAACATTTAAATAAGTGATCTATCAACAACAAACCTTTTGCTGTTTTTACCTTATTCTAACAGTAAGACTCGTTAATTTACAAGAATCATAAGTCTCCAGGATTTCTGCCGTCTCACTGTCCAACAGGACACTTTTATTTGATGCTCTGCTCTTTATTAGCTGCATAAAATGTGCCTATTTGATACTGATTCACTCAAAGCTTACGTTTGGCACACATTCCTCGTAACTTAATCAGCTGCTGAAGAAGAACATCAAACCAAGGGGAAACCATCTAAGAGCAATACAGACACTGAAGGAGTGATATGTGGAAATGTTTTACAACTCTGTAAGTTAAACTGAGGTCTTCTGCTCTTTTTCTTTTAGTGATGCTTTTAAATTTACCTCAAGTGAAGTAAAAAAAATAATCTAAATTATACATAAAAGCTTGTTAAGTGACTAAAATACGAAAAAGTAGAGGGAGGCTAAGTTTTGACTCAAGCTGAAAAAGACAATAGCTGTTAGAAGTTTATATAATCTAAATTATTCAAACAAAAATACAATTTTAAGATGAAATATTAAAAAACACAATATGAGCAGTACACATGATGATAAGTTTGTATAAGACTTTCACTCTTTTCCCAAAATCAACTTCAGACTTCTCTTATTAAGCTGCTATTTAACGAGCACTGGGTTTTGAGAAATAAAACACATTTTTAAACACACACAAAAAACAACTTGTCAAGAGATGTTTATAGGAAAGCAAACAGCTTATAAAAAGTAATAGCTGCTGTGAGCAGTTTCAGTAATCCATCGCATTGATTCTGTCAAAAAAGGGAAAATCAATACAGAGCAGAATAAAGTCAGCTTAATGAATTGAGTGTATCAGTCAGGAAAACTAAAAGAAATCTGAGGTAAAAATTAATTTGTCTTGTTTGTGATTATGATTTTAGTTGGGTGCTCTGTCAGCGTGTGATTAACTGCTTCAGATATATTAATTATCCTAAATCCCAAAGGCTGTTTGACTTCTGCTCATCTTCACAGCTGTTCAGTGTGGGCCTGGACCAAAGTGGATTTCTATGATTTATTGCAACAATAATTGATGATACAGCAACTCTGTAGGCAGGGAAATGATTTGAAGCCAAGTCTTTCATGACTCAACTTAATAAGTATCGCTGTTTAAACGTCACAGTTAATGAAGAAACACGTCTTTGGACTTTGTGTCACAGCAACCTGGAGAACAACAAATCAAGACGGAAGAAACGTGTGCGAGTTGATGCACATCAGGGGAAAGAAGAAGGCCCTGATCTTTACCTTGCTGGAGTACGGACCAGGGATGAGCAGCTTGAGCGCCTGGCGTTTCAGCTCCGTCAGCCGAGCATTGCAGTTCTCACACCAGATCACTCGTTCACTGCCAGGGGAGCTTCCGCTGCCCGAGGCGGGCGATCCCGTCCCAAAGCCCGGGGAGCCGCCCAGGGACCCCGGGGACCCTGTGCCGATACCCGGAGAGGTGGTCCCTGGGGATCCCGAGAAGGAGCCTGGCGACGAGATCCCAGAGCCCGGGGACGGGGTGCCGGTGGAGCTGGGCATGGAGCCAGCACCCTCCGGGGCCGGGCGAGTGCCGGAGCGGGTGGTTTCCTCGTAGGCCTTTCGGTACCATGTTTCCGGGAAAAAGGAGGCGGCTTTTGTTGGTGAAGTGTCAGGCATCTGTGAAAATA
This sequence comes from Kryptolebias marmoratus, assembly GCF_001649575.2. Classification (NCBI taxonomy): domain Eukaryota; kingdom Metazoa; phylum Chordata; class Actinopteri; order Cyprinodontiformes; family Rivulidae; genus Kryptolebias; species Kryptolebias marmoratus. Next base: position 11,994,841 of record NC_051444.1, read on the forward strand.
CAGACAGATTTACCACTACTGCATGCCTTTTTCTCTGCTGGGGAGTGAACATTATAAAGAAAGTGTAGAAATATGTACATTATGATTGTGCCCACACAACAGGTTGCACTAGAATAAGAAAAACAAGATGTAAAGGGGGATGAGAGCACTGGTATCAAGCTATTAGCATTTTTGCCTGGAAAGCAAAAAAAGGTTGCTCATGAAATCCCCCCAGTTCATCATTATTTTTTGTTGACTTCAACAAATGATGCAAAATGTCTAAAAACTCACGAGGTCAGCAATACGACTCTGAGAAAATCCCTGAATCACAAATCTAAAATCTGTTTTTCCCTCCTTTCCTTTTAAATGCACAATTTGTAAAGATGAGATATATTTTGTTCAGCTTAAAAAGTAATTTTCTTCCCAGCCAAAAAGCCAGTTTTATTTCGACTTATATCTAATTCTCTGTTTGCTTCATGAGACTTTTCTGTGTCATTGTTAAACTGCTACTGATTGATTGAAGTGGCCCCTGGGATTGATCAAGCTATAAAGGTAACATAAACCGCTCAGGCTGGCTAAAAAATACAGTCATTAGATGCTATGAAATGCCAATAACAGCAATAAAAATTAAATTATGATGTAAAGTGAACACAATTTACAGGCAACACATTAGATGATCCAGTTGTTAACCAAATATGAGTTCGTTCCACATCAAAAGACGCACAAAGAGTTGAGAATTTGATCCTTTCTGGTTGGGTGAATCTCTTCAGAGTGCAGAGCCACTGATGTGGTGGCGCCTGAGGAGGCTGGAATCGCTCACAGGAGCCATAATAAAGCAGCAATGTGTCGGACGATGGGCGGCTGCGCTCAGTCATTTCCAGCTGAAGAGGTGGGCATAATATGACCAAACCCTGCGCAATAAATTAAGGCCAATTAGGCGGGAGGTGTCAGGCGGAGGCACAGGTGTGAGTGTGAGTGGCGCACCTGAGGAGGAGAATGCAGCAGAGCCATCAGTGACAAACTAAAAGCCGTTGTTGTGACAGCAGCATGGACACAAAGCTCATAAGAGCTGCTGGGACACTGTGGAGATGGGCGCAAACTTGGGACTAAAACGTGCGTGGCGCAGTGAAGCCAAGCAGCGCAGGATGGAAGATAAGTTGCTCCGGGCTCACAGTCAGAGGAGCAGCAACTCCTTGACTGCAGTAATTAAAGAAAAAATAAATAATAATAATAATAATAATAAAACAACCTACCCCATATTTTCTGCTCCGGCTGCTCCTCTCCTTCGTCCCTGACAGAGAAGTCATGTTGGAGGTAAGAAGAGGAGGGAGGAGGAGGAGGAGAGGAGGAGAGGAGAGGAGAAGGACTCTCTGCTGCAGCTTCACATCCAAAAAGGAACCACTGGATCGATTTCAATTAAGTGCACGTCCCAATAATCGGGTGTTCTGCAGGCGCACCTCAGACGGAAACAGGTTCCATCCCCACTCTGCCGCTCAGAGCAGAGCCCTGCTGCGGTCCTTCCCCGCCGCTTGTTGCGTCAGAATAAGAAAAGAAAAAAAAAAAAATAATAAAATCTACTTCTAAAAGGCAGCCGGGTGGCGCAGACCGCTCCCTGTCTCCGCGCGCTCTCGTTAGCCGCGCAGGTAAACGCGTCTGCTCGAGGCGCGAGCAGCCAGCGCGAGCTCGCCGCTCTGTCGGAACACCTTCGGCGGGCGGGAGGCTCGGCCTCGTCGTTGAAGACTTTTTTTTTAAAAAAACGGACCCCACGCGCTCCCTCCTGTTGACTTCCCGACGCTGCGCGCGCTGCTGAAGCCAGCGGTGGACTGAAGGACGCACATCTGGATGGGGGGCGGGGCCAACCACCACCACCCCCAAGGCCAATACACATCCAGAGGTTCCAGCTGAGTGGCAGGTGGACCTCCGCGCGCTGAGGGGAGATTTATTACAAGAAGAAGAAGAATTGTGTCTGGAAAGCTGCTTGGAGCACGAGCAACTTCCCAGGAAATAATAATAATAAAAACAATATAATTTACAATGTTTGCCTAATGCATAGTTCTTCAAAAAAAATGTCAAATAGTTTTCAAATTAGAGACAGTTTTTAAATTTCTGAAACAAGTTATGACTCTGGATCTCTGAATTTACTCCTTTCCAAACCTTGGCTCTGACTTTTCTTCTTTTAAATGAAGCATGACTTTTTTTTTCTTTTAAATGAAGCATTCCAATGAAAACAAAAGAAAAAGGAAAATTTAAAAAAATAAAAGCACTCAGCTGACTCCGTTTATATATTTATACAGCTCCAACTATTTTTTATTTGTCAACTTCTTTTTTTTTTGATGACCTTTAAAATGAAGATTTGTGCCAAGAAAAGATCTGCGGTAAAATGCAAGTGTGTGGATTATAATCCCACCTTTGGGAGGATGTAAAAATCCGAGCAGGAGCCTGAATCCTCCTGGATTTATGTTGCATCAAACGCCTCACTGTCAGATGTGTGGGGAGTTCATGAGCAGGTGCACAGCGTCCTCTGCTGGCTCAAACATATCACTGCAGCAGACTCAGATACATCCAGGGGTGGAAATTAGCACCCGCCACTGGCCAAATGCGGGTAAATATTTGAAGTGGTGGGTGAATTTGATCAACGCACATGCTGCTGTGGCAGCTGTGTGAAGCTGACACCCCACCCACGTCAAAAAATCCAGCAAATAGTCTGAATGGTTAGTGCTCCGTTTGTGCAGGTTTGTGCCGTTAAAATTTTCGATTGTGCAGCTTTGGTTTTTGAGATATTAAAAATTATTTTTTAGGTCATCCAGAATTCACTATCCCCCCATATTGCTCCAAAACAAACCAAAGTGGGTTAGTTCGACAAAAGTTGCAGAAACGACAGTTTTAACGGCACAAACCTGCACAAACGAAGCACTAACGAACTAGCCCACTTTGGTTTGTTTTGGAGCAAGATGGGGTGACGGTGACGTCATCGGCCAAAATTATAACGCGAAGAGAATCGATCTTTTTTCAACTTTTGTCTCTTAAGCCTGACAAATAAAAGTCAGTCAACAAACACAGGTTCCTAACACGTAGTGTGCATTTATAATTTTTCATTTCTGATACAAGAGGAGCGAAGTTAGCTGATAGCAAGGCACACAAATAAAGACTTCCTGAAAAGATCAGAGTGTAGACTTTTTGGCAAATCCCGTTCTAATGTAAAATATGACAGATTACTGGATTAAGGAAATGTCTAGTATGCTATCACACATAATGTTTGAGAATTTGGAAACAGTTGCTTTTTA
>NC_051444.1:11998184-12042101 GCF_001649575.2 Kryptolebias marmoratus
AAATGGAAACAAATTAATTTACCTGCAAGTCTTTAACTGTGTTTAATCCTTTCATCATCAACAATAAATCCTGTGATTTTGATAACATTTGCTCTTTATTTGCCAAAGTTAGGAGGGGGAAACAAAATATTTTAGCTGCCTGAAATAATCTGTTCCCCCTACATAAAATGGAAACAAATTAATTTACCTGCAAGTCTTTAACTGTGTTTAATCCTTTCATCATCCTCATTGGATGAGAAGCAAAATGTCTTCAGCTACAGAATATAAGTCCAGTTGTTTTTGTTTTTTAACCTTTTCTGGATTTATCATGTCCTGGATGACTGGGAATCTACACCAATTTTAGCTATCGAGTAATGGCAAATAAAATGAATCACAGGTGGAGTGTATGTATGTATATATGTGTGTGTGTGTGTGTTATAGGTTAATAAAACTTACATTTGGTGTGTCTAGGTTTCTGTTTCATGTTTTATTGAGACCATAATGGTTGAACTGTTCCCAGCATTATAGAAGAAGTACTGAATTAACCTCCTAATCTAATGTTTGTCAACATGGATTCATGTAGTTAATTATTATCAAAGCGGAAACAGAATTTTCCTGTGGTTTGTCTCGATTGGTTGGTATTATCATTGTTATTATTATTTAAACCGATATTTTGTTTTAAAACAATACCGCGCACTGAGAATCTACACCAGAACAATACAACTCCAGACCACTGGGGGGCGCTCGGCTCCTCCCTTAAAAAGTGCTTCAGGGCCCGCGACTGAAAACAAATGTTGTTCCTTATCGACGTTTATGTTTACAACGGGTCGCTTTCACTATCAATCTTTGATGTTTTGCTATATTTGAAGGCGCTGTTTGATTGTTTTTTTTTTAATCAGCAGCTCTGTGCATTAAATTTATCCAGGCACTGTGGGTGTTCGCCTAAAAGGACTGCCTGATACCCAAACAACTCGCGTCTGAAACTCCTGAAGGTGAGAGCTGTGTGTGGTTCTGGAGCCAAGTTTTGTCGCATCATGCTTCCTCCTCGGCTAAGGCCTTTAGTTTTGTCGTTTTATCTTATGCTTTTCTTATTTTGACGGGTTAATGCATAGCAATGTCTGGTTGTGTCGATAAGTAAATTTCGTTTTTGTTCGCTAAGTTGCGAAATGCTCTCTGGCTGACATTTCACTGCTTCCTTAAATAACCGAGGCACGTTTTTTTAGTTATTCAGAGAAACCTCTTCTCTGCTGGCTGTTTACCATATTTAGCTAAAACAAAATGACATGTTACAGCCTGTTAGCTTGTTTGTATGTGGAGCTAACTCACACTTGAGCAAAGATAGCAAAGATGATAACAAAGTTAAAAAGTTGTTTAATTTTGTGCAATATTTCCAGTAGCTATGAGTTTATCAGGACATGTGAAAGAGCCAAACAGTTATCATGGTAAGAAATATGAATGCTATGATTTGCTTCGCCTGCCTCAGTCCTCACACTGGAAATTCAAGTTGTCCAGGTGTTGGAAGTCTGCTAAATGTCACATCTCTGCACAGGTGTATTTGGAAAGTGTTCTGCCTGTGAGCTGATGAACCCAGGGGATTTTTCTCCTATGGAAGGACGACACCAGGCCACAAAACAATGAAAGGTGACCATGCATGTAGTCGCTTCGTGTTTCTGAGGCTGCACGCTTCCTAAAAGCTTTTGGAGCTCGGCTCATTCTTGATTGTTCTGGCCATCGTTTAGGTGGACGTCGTCAAACAAGGAAAAGAGAACCCAAGGTGTCCAAAGAGGATGTCGTCACGAACAGTATCCCGTCTCCCGCTGCAGTGGAATCAGTTGTTGCTTCAAGCGATGATCTGTCTACTTCCATACAAAGCACACCAAGAAGAGGCAAGAGACAAAGTGGACGGATACGAAACGTCAGCCTGACTTCCACGCCGGTCCACAGCTCCGCCGCTGACCATGTGTCCAACATTTCACACCTGTCTCCTCAAATAAATGACTCGCAGCAGGAGCACACAGTTATCATCACTAAGCCAAAGGTGTGCTGAGAGGTTAAATTTATTTTTGTAGGGGAATTTCCAAACATGTAGAACCCACAGATTGTACATCCTCCATGCAAATGACCTTTTTCTGTTGTTGTAGATGTCGAAGGCAAATTCACCGCCCTCCAACTCAAAATCTCAAGGCAGAAGAAGGGCGACTTGTTCTTCTAAGCCAAGACAAGTTGCACAAGACGTAGCCAAGGAGCAAACCGAGCTTAACGGTGCTACAGTTAAGCGACAACGTGGGAGGCCACGGAAGGTCGAAACCGTAAACTTAAAAGACGAAACCACTGCTCAGTCGATCAAACGCTCAAGACCAAGATTTGAGCTGCAGAAGCTTGATGCATCAGAGCAAGGTGCAATCTTATACTTGACACTATTAAAAAAAAAAAAGTGAGATTTGTCTGCAATTTAGGACTCGTAGACCAGCTGACATTTTTAGACAAGTTGGGTAAACAAAGTCATCACCTCTAACTCTGTTATTGTGTTCCTGTCTTCTCCCCCATCTCCCAAAAAGATGAGTCTCTGCTGTCTTCAGATCTGTCTATAGAGCTGAGTCACTATGAAGAGCAGCTGCCCTGTTTGTCCTTTCAGAAAGATGAGAACAGTGATGAGGAGGAGGAGGAGGAACTACCAAGTTTCTTAATGCAGGATAAAAGTGAGAGAAAGTAGAAGGGCGCCAAACTAGATGGGTTTGTAGATTCTCTGTACTTTCGTTGTCTTAATGACTATTTTGTTGTTCAGAGCCTTCATCTATCACAGACGGAGCGTTTGTGTGGTGCAAATTCAGGAATTATCCATACTGGCCTGCATGGGTGAGTTTCAATATATATAGAAAAAGTAATACTAATAAAAAGGTCAAACATGTGAAATCTGTGATATTTTCTGTGCAGGTAAAAAGCGTGAACCGTAAACAAAAAAAAGCCAGCATCATTTTTGTAGACCATGCCTTCACAGGGATTCAGAGAAACAAAGGGTACGAACTGAGACGCGGCCGCTCTCACAGCTTTCGAGTGGATTCCTTTTTAATTGCGCATCAAAGATTAAGTCTCTTTGAGTTTGACTTTCACTTCCTGTTTGTGCTCTTATAGGTTTGCTCTGGCGTTGAAATCCATGAAGCCGTTCGACTGTGAGGAAGCAGATGAGTTGATGGTAGGAGCTTCTCATCCAGATGCAGATTTTTAATTGAATCCAGTGTTTTCCTGTCAGTAACTGTTTTTCTCAACGTATATATATTTTTTTTAATCACAGCGTAAAGCCAAAGAAACATATGACACTGCTGTTACATGGTCCTTGGAACTTATCGAGGACTACAGAATCCGGATTGGTTAGTAATCTTCATGCAGTACTTGATCAAACACAAACCAAAGACAGCACTGGTTGTCGCATGCAATTTTAATTAAAGACAAATGTTCTGTAGTTTGTTTGTTTTAATAGTGGTAGTAATCGTGGTGGTTTTTTTGTTTTGTTTTAAGCATGTGGCTCATTTTCCGGCTCCTTCATTGAGTATTTCAATCATGACATGAGTAAGTACCTTCATCACCATGAGACCGTCACATAACTGATGTTACACTTGTAGCTCTGCCTGTTGGTGACAGAAACGCTGCTGCTGCTCTTTAAATACTCCAGGCTACCCAGTGAGGAGGAAGTTTCCGCAGACGGCCTCCGAGAGACTAACTATAGCCACTGATACTATAATTGAGGACCTATGTGATGATCACAACGAGTATCGCCTCATTGAAAAGGAAGAAGATGTCTGCACGAGCACAAAGAGGCTGCTGCCTGACCGGACCCATGCAGCCCATAACCGTGCCAATGAGAAGCTCGTACATTTCATTGTCAAGCAGCGGATGGTGGAAGCCCACCTTCTGGTAAGGATTCGTTCTGGTTGCTGTGTTACTTTTGTAAGTGTAGGATTAGCAACATCTACGTTCACCTGTTTTTATCAGAAATGCTTCCCCGCGGAAACCGTTAATGCCTTCAGTAGTGATTTGACCTTTACACTTTGTGCTCTCTGATTAATGACTGCTTTTATAACTCGCTGTGGATTTATTGGCACAGTTTCCCGGTTTATCTTCAGTAAGTACCTCACTGAAATATAATTTCTTCCTCAACTCCCTGGTGTTTTTTTATAAATGTGCAACAACAAAATGTAACTGCTGTAGCTGAATCTTGGCTTTAAGTAGAAATGGGTAAATTCTGATTTGATTTAAGTTTTAGACACTTTTACTTATTTTTGTTGTAGCTAATGTTTCCAAGCCCCGCTTCACAACTACAGCATTCAACGGGAGTGTAGCGTTTGAAACAAAAAGGTTTTTTTTCAGCTCCTGCATGAACAGAGTATCCACAGCGGCTACGTGTCCCACTCAATGCGGCCGCGGTTTGTTCCTGCTGCAGCTACATACCGCATTGTCTGTTGTTTTATTTTTTTCACACATAAAGTTAGCATTGAGGAAGTGGTTCTCAGCAAAATGCTGTGTGACTGACATGATTAGCATTTGTTTATTTTCAAATTAGTCTTTTAACAGCGGCGTACATTTCTCTATGGTTACAGTGTGCAGAAAATGCTGCACAACTATACAAACACACAGCAACTAAGCAGCTCACATGACTAGTCAGGAGGAGGAACGTGCAGTCCGACGGCACTTCAACGGTTTATTCAAAGTAAAGGTTTGAAGTCCTTTGATACAGATCAGCTGCACAAACTATAAATAAACAAGATTTTCAGAGATAGCATGCTGGTCTGGTAAAGGTACTGATCTACAGTAGGCAATTACAGAGAGATGGTTTCCTGGTTTAAAAAAAAACACTTAAAGTCTGTAAAAAGTACTAAACTTACAAATGATTGACAGATACTTCAGGTAGGATTCATTTTAGCTTTCCATAAACTGAGTCTTAATGATGGTGAAAGCCTCTACACCTTTAAGCTTGTTTGTTTGTATTATTTTTTAATTAACTTTTTTCGTAATGACTTCTGGCAGTGTAATACTTTGAGTTGACTTTGCATGTAGCGCTGAAAACACGTGCATGAGAGCCATCAGTGTCCGAACACATCCCAGTGAGTCGCTCTGCTTGCAGGCTGTGATCGGTGGGCAGCAGCAGTCCAGATGGCTTCACGCTTTTCTGAGTGCCAAGCGGAGACGGGTGGTGAACACGTACCTGGAAGATGACCAGCAGCTGGACCAAGTCTACTGGTACCTGGACGAGCTCTACGCCACCACTGTGGCTAAGTCCCCATGCCTCGCTGAGGTGAAACAAATGGAGCGTGTCCCTTTTGTTCTGGATGTCCTTCTGCCTGAGGTGAGCAGAAAATAACGACTGTTATTTTGGACATTTGGACCCCCTTTTTTTTTTTTTTTTTTTATTCGCCAGTCCTAAGACGCCGTTCGTCAGTCTGTCTGTGGACAATTCTTTGTCTGAGTTCTAGGAATGATAAATCGCACAGCTGGACACCTCATGGGTCAAGGATGATCCCTGTTGATTTCACAGGGTCGAAGGTCAAAGTCGCACGTGACCCCTTTGTGTAAACCTTGTCTGTGCTCCAACTCTAGACGCGTGTATTCAGGATTACTCTGATATTTTTCTGATGGGCGTATTATGTAAAGTTGGTGGTACTCTTGCATTTTTATGTATTTATTTTTTTCTCCTTTACATTGTAAGGTTGTCTTTTTTTTACAGGCTATCATTTATGCCATTGCTGGGGTGGACAATGTTTCAGTGAAAAAGGCAGAAGAAAAGTACCTTAAAGGACGATGTATCAGTAACAGGTGAGTTTAATGAGTTAAACCTTTTAGACTGGGTGAGATATATATATTTTGTCTGTGTGGGGTGGGAGAGCTAAATGATGCTGAATATGATTTCTAATTGTTATTTTTTTTCTCCCTCAGAGAAAGGCAAGAGTTTGACTTGATGATAGAACGGCAAATGAAGAGGAAGCGGTGTCAGAATACAGCACTTGGGTTGAACTCAGACCCAATCAGTTAGCAGTCTTTTTGTTGTGTGTGTCTGTTGGTTTATATATTAATTTTTTTTATCAATAATGTCTCAACACCTGTGTGCTTTTGCAAAAAAAAACTAAATCCTAATTACGATTTTATTGTTTGCATCTTTGGGTTTTGAGTTAAGAAAATAGGAAATGAAATTTATTTCTCTTAAAATGTAATAACTGCCAAACTACCTAATTTTGATTTATAACTTGTCAGTGAATTAGATGACAAGTATTTCAATGTACTGCTTGTTTTTTAAAAATATATTTTTTAAATAAACAACTTTTGTTTTACATTAAAGAGTTTCACAGACATGAGTGATATCAAACGAAAGAGGAGACTCCTCAAGAAGCTGCCGCCCTCAAGTTCAGTGCCGTATTAAGTTTTTAACGAATGCCTTCATGTCTTCTTATTCTTCATCTTTTCACAAGTTTCATACAATTCAGCCTGATTGGGTTGGATGTGTTTTGCAGACTAAATTAAACAGCACTGTTGTGATCTTGTGTCACATACTGGAGCCCCATTCAGTCTGTAAATGTGTTTAAAAAAAAAAAGATGTTTGTGTCATTTTATACAGCACAGGTAAAATGTGTGTGCAAATCAAATAAACCTTTTGCATCGTAAAATGGAACAGGAGGTAACTTGTGTCCTTGTGAATATAATTATAAGTTGTAAAAAGTGATGACTGAGCATAATTATGTGAATTAAGTCTGTTAAGTAGAAAGAATTTCATACCCTGCAGCAGGGGTGTCCAATCCTGGTCCTCGAGGGCCACTATCCTGCATTCTTGATTTGTTTCCCTGCTCCAACACACCTGATTCAGTGGTTAAATCACCTCTTCATGTTCTGCAGAAGCCTGTTAATCACCCATTGATTCAAATCAGGTGTGTTGGAGCAGAAGAACAAGTAAAACATGCAGGATAGTGGCCCTCGAGGACCAGGATTGGACACCCCTGCCCTACAGTAAAAACAGACTGTTAAAGTGAAACAAAGAAATACAAAGAATTTCTACTTGAATGACAAAGCAATAAAAGTGTGATGAAGCCACACAAGATTCTCCTTTATTAGTCTAAAAGGTATAAAAACAAATGAAGAACAAAAACAATTTGTATTTATTTACTCGCGTACTTCAGATTAGAGATGCTCTTACAAGTTTTAGAACTGAGCTTTTCTCAGAGAAAGTGAAATTTAAATAAAGTAACATTTTTTAATTCATAAAGTTCTGTTTTCTCATATTAACTTTTTTTCCCCCTGCGATTATCAGTGTCTGATATTCAGATAATATGGAATTGCCTACGTTTCCTAAGTTACAAAAACCAACAGGCTCCAGTCAAATACCTTTTAGAACCAAATAAATGAATAAAGATGACAAGTTAAGGGAACACTGTTAGAAATTAAGTAATTTGAATTTGAAGTATTTGATTTACCAGGTTTGGTGAGCCTGCATCAATTAAAAACTGTTGTAAAGTGTTTACAACCTAATTATTTACTAGTTTAAAGAATGTAAACAGTTCATTAGGGCAGCCTTAATGTAAAGTCAGACCTAAATACCTTATAAAATTAAAAAGGTTTTCCAAAAGGCCCTTCCAAATATTGATGAAATCCATAAAAGTCTAAATTGGAGCAGGGTGTTATGCAGAGAAGTGCGCATCGCTCTGAGCTCTCACATATCGCTGAGGAAACGGATCGAAATATGACCAACGAGGCAACTTTCAAAAGTATTCGTAGTGTTATCAAGTTGCCTCGTTGGTCATATTTCAATCCGTTTCCTCAGCAATATGTGAGAGCTCAGAGCGATGCGCGTTCCCGTGACCGGGCACGCGTTTCTCGGCATGACACAAACTGAAGGGGGCGACAGTGAGCCTTTGCTGCGTCTAATGTGCAGAATTGAAGTCGGCAAAGAAGTTCGCGTAACACTTTCCCACCGTGAAAATGGCGCTTCGTGTTGTGGAAGCCTGAACTCGGAAAAAAAAGGACCTTTTCGTTCTTGCGAGCGCTCTGAAATCTCCCGAGGGCTCTTCGTATGGGGTGTAATCTGGAAAGGGTCGGATTATGACAGAGGAAGGAGAGGTTCTTCGGGAAAACCAAAGCGATAGTGGCTCTGAAGCCTTCATCATCCTCGGACAGGTAGTGTAACGTTGACAGCGGCACATTGCATCACGTTTCAGCGCAGCTAGTTCACGGCTAACTCGAGTCAGCGCTGCCTTGTTGCTGTACGAAATATCTAAATAAGATTAGGAATGTTACTTGGTTCATAGTCGGACTGACTCTGTAGCGCTAGCGGAGGCTACACGCTGTAGCCTGACGTTTGAGTTGTCCTAGCTAGCAACTGAATTAACACATTTGCCCTAAATACGAGTAAGCGTACTGTCGCCGATGACACGACACTTACAGTTAGGTGTTAATGCTGATACAGTGTCCCTAATGGCTGCCGAAGACGAATAACAAATGTGACGCTAGGTAGATTCGTGTTTTCTGGCTCAAAGTTAGCTGCGTTAGCAACGAACCCAAGCTTAGCTGGTCTTGCCCGACTTTGCTTTTGAAAGTAGTTGATAACTTTACTTGTGAGCTCTGTTGTGTATTTATCTTTGCGCACGTCTAATCGACTGGCGTGAATTCTTTGACTGAAGCAGCTGTTTGTTTTGGTTTTCTTTTAGCTAACGTTGGGTTATCTAGCTCAAATTTAACGGCGAAACTGAATAAACTAATCCTTCGTGACCTTGCATGCTAACTGTGTTAATGCTAAGGTAGCTGTTTGAAGAGTTGCAAGGTAGCCACGAATCTTTTTTTGTTTTAGTCCCAAATGACTAATATATTTGAAAGTGCAGCTAGGGTGGCTCACATTTCAGCAGTGTTAATTAAATTAATGTTAAATGAGCGAATAGTTAAATACTGAGCGCTATCTTAGCGGTTACCATAGCAGTTCGTTATGCTAATGTTTCTTCTAATAATAACGGTATGGTTCAGGTAACTTTCTGCAACATTTAAATGTTGCATAAATCTCTTATTACGCTTTTCATGGTTTCATTTAGGCGTTTTTCCCCCCTTCCCCCCTGCCTTGTGAGATATAATTTGAGATGACGTGAAGAGATGGTTCGCTAACTTTGCAAAAATGCTCTTTTTCGCCTGCTCATGTGCTGACACATCCGCACATTGACGAGTCGGTGAATGTGTCACGTCCCAGTTAAACTCATGGATTGACACGGTTTTGATGGTGAAAGTTGTGTGCCCACATGTCTGGTCTCGGTGCCAGCAGGCTTGTTGCGCGGGAGTTCACTTGAATCTGTTGTGTTTCCTCCGCTGGCCGCAGGGGGCAGTATTGTGTCAAATGTCTTGGGTGGCTTTTTTAAAAAACTTGACCCCATTTCTTAAAAGAAATAACTTTTATTTACTGTTCTCCTGCTGTATGTACTACGCTGCACAGTATGTTAAAATAAGCCAAGTGCTTGACTGTAATGGCTGAATTAAAAAGCAGGTATTGTTGTATTAGAGGTTTCACTCAGGAAGGGGGAATTTAGAATAAATGCTATTTCATACAAGTATCAGATCAGGAACTTCTAACTGTGGAGCTTTGGTAGCGGTTGCTGTAAGAGCTCACATGTGCTAACAGATGTGCAGCAGCATGAAGTGCTGATGAGAAGGCAAGCTCAGTTTCAAGCCCAGTTGTTAACAAACGGGCCAGAAACTGGGCCTGGTTCCTGACAGCCAGCAGCACAGCTGTTGTTTGTGAAAGAAAGAGCTCCCGTGAGCCCTGAAATTCAGCTAAACGCACAGCTTTTACTGTCTTCTAGATTTCACTTTTGGCTTGTGTGTTTGATTTTAATTTTATAAAAATACATTTGACTTAAGTAACAGGCCTTCTTGTTTTCTTTTTATTTACCCAGTGAACAATGCATAACCTGACTGCCCAAGTCACCAGCAGCCTGCTGCCCTTCTCAGGAGTCACTGTCGATGCTCTGGGGGAGGATGAGATCAGCCTGGACTGTGTCCTTCAGGGCAAATTCACTCTCGGTAAGTGTTTTTACTTTGTACTCCGGTTAAAAGAAAATAAAATGTTAATTTCCCTTTACTGTTGATGTTGGGAGAGAAACAGTGTTCAGTTATTTAGGTCTTAGTACTATGTAAATGCTTGCTGTTGATTTAAGAAGTAACATAAAAAAATTGCCAGGCTTCATTTTAAACTCTACAAATGGCTGCATGGCCTTAGTTTGTTCATAGGCTGAATAATTAATAAAATAACTTCTTTTTAACCTTTTTGTGTGCTCCACAAGGTCGTAGCGAGTTGGCTTGGCTGGCCTGTGGACCCCACCTGGAGGTTGTCCATGCAGTGACAGGAGAACGGCTGTCTGCGTACTGCTTTAGCGATGGAGGAGAGCACCCACCCAGAGTCCTCGCTGCCCGAGACTTCAGCTGGCTCAAACGGTCTGAACTCAGTTTCACCTGCTCTCTGTTTGTTTGTTCTTTAAATATTAGTTTGTAATTTTACATTTAAAGACAGAGTCTTTGACAGTTACTAATATTGGGTGATCAAGCTGAAGATGGCTGCAATCTCAAATGTGGTTTACTCACTGTTTAGTCTAGAATTGCTAGATCTTATGACAGATATTGTAGGAGACAACCAAGACCATCAGTCATTCACATTGTTATTGGCCATATATATAAATCTTAAATAATTTATTAAGCAATTCCTGGAACATTCAGTAGTCTAAAAGTATCTAATTTATAAAGGTTCTTATAATACAGTGTAAAAACAATTCTTTAATAATTAAGTAAACTGTATGTTCCTGGATAAAACATTGTATTTACTTTGTTTACATCCAAAGAGCTCGTGTTCTGCTTAATGATAAACCTGCAGAATTTGGGGTCAAATCAACAGTATTTCACTACTGACAGCAGAGTCACTGTAAGATTTTATCGAAAGTAAAAGCACAAGTTTTTAAAATATTAGCCCAAAAGCACTGATAGTAGGCAGATCAGGCAACACTCACACCAAGTCATCCAGAGCACAAATGGGTATGCCTGCCTTATTGTAAAATGATAAAAATGCAACAATTCATTCATGAAAACGCTGACAGGACAAACCATCATTTGTCCAGTTTTAATATTTAGTCTTAGCTCTCTGTTATTGTTAATGAGCGCAACTCTACAACTGTCTGAAATGTTGAGAGAAAATTAAAGCTTCTGTTTGTTTTTCTAGGTCCGGGTTGTTGATTGGTTTGGAAGAAGCAGAAGGCAGTGTGTTGTGTCTTTATGACCTGGGACTGTCGAGGGTGGTTAAAGCTGTGGTTATCCCAGGCAGGGTGAGGTGGCTCTTCAGTAATTATTTTTCTTTCCTTGCAGATGACAGACAGCAAAGGTTTATGCAATGTTGTGTTTATATATATATTTTTTTATGTTTGTATTACATTAACATTTTCTTTTTCAGTAGGCATTTAGGCAAAGAGTACAAACATAAATCATAAACTAGTGGCACAACAATCTTTGTCTTTCTCTATACTTTTTAATAAATATTTCATTAAATAAAAGTCATACAACGGTAAAGATGTAATTTCTCCTCTAATTTTTAAATCTTTGAGTTTGTTTTATTTATTAATTTTTTTATTTTGTCTTCTAGATCACAGCTATTGAGCCTCTGGTGAGTTATGGTGGAGCGAGCACTTCTACTCAGCACCTCCACCAGAGTTTGCGCTGGTTCTTTGGCGTTGCTACAGTAGTAACAGATCTCGGTCACGTTCTGCTTGTGGACCTCTGTCTCGATGATCTGTCCTGCAGCCAAAGTGAACAGGAGGCTTCAGGTAAGAAGCAGCTATAACACTTGGTGGGATTCTGTTTCTTGTTTGTTTTGGGTTTTTTTTTGTCACTTGTTTCTTACAAACTGTTTTCATAGTTTTAACAACGAGTCCTCTATTTTGCATTTGTTTGTGATCTGTTGTTGGGGCTTGAAGGTTTGTGAACCTTCCTTAAAAGTTTGATATTTCTTCATAACTGTAACTTGAATTATCTTTTTCATTGTAATCCTGTTTTGGGTCCTTCTCAGACCTTTCACTAACATCTGTTCTGACTTTACGTTCACTGAAAACATCTACAGAGAGCAGATGACTGCTGCAGTGTACTGTTTTACTCTTGTGGCGTTTTTGCAAGTTAAAATCTTTTTCTTTGACACTGAGCTCTGTGAAGTCACAACTCATAATAGGTGCCTTCATTTCTCTCATATCACATTTGTTAAGTAAATAAGCTTATTTACCTAAAAAGCTCCATATAAATGTGACTCTAGTAGCTCAGCCGTGGTAATGTCAGATTAATAATATAGTTTAGATGCATGAATGTAGTGTATTTTTTACAGAAACATCAGCAGACAAATGGTAAATAGACCGTACTTAAATAGTTCCTTTTACAACACAATCTGTGTCCCCATTTACCCATCCACACATTCATACAGCACTCTATTACATCTTTACAAAGCTAATCTTAATAAATTATTCAATAGAGACTAATCAGTGCTTTAGATTGCATTCATACACCAATACACACATCAGAGGCAGTGAGAGGTTCAGTGTGTTGTCCAGGGACACTTCGACTTGTGGCATATAGGTGGAATTAAACCTCCAACTATCATTGGAGGACGACTGCTCTAACCACTGAGCCACAGCCGCCCAGTTATAATTGATATCCGGTTGCAAAAACGTTTTAAGTACGCATTGAACTCACAGGTTTAAACTCTCAGTCAGAGGTGTCTACTTGTAATCGAGTCACACAAGACTGATATTAGTGCAAGGTCTGCCATAGTTTGTCACTCACTGTTAAATAATGTTGGATCAGTTATGATCAGAAGTTATTTCTTTGTCAGAGTTGATGTTTTAGATTTTCTGCAGAGACGGAAAAAAAATCTATAAGGTTCAAAATTTAGTCCAGTTGCTCTGTTTCAGCTCGAACCACATCTGTTAATGTTTGTGTTCGCAGATCTGCAGGTAGTGACTAAGTCTCCTGCAGACATCCCCCGGCTGCGAGAGGTTAGCACCAGACAGGGCCGACATCTTTGCCTCCAGCTGCACGGGCCCGGCGGTGTCGGCGTCACGGCTCTGCAGTACATCTCCAGAACCAACCAGCTGGCTGTAGGGTTTTCTGATGGATATTTACATCTGTGGAACATGAAAACTCTGAAGAAGGAGTGAGTCTTTGTTTTTGTTTTTTTTCCTTTTATTTTATTATTTTTTTTTATTTTAGTTGGGAAAATTGAGGGGTAAAAGCTTGAAAAGCATTTCTTTTGTAATATGGCTTCGTTACGATTTTCCCACTTGTTTTTCTTGGTCAGTCTGAAGGAAGTCATTCAGTTCATGAAGCACTAAATTACAACAAAAGTCATCTCACCGGGATTTTATTGTAATCCATTGGGGGGCCCAAAAGAAAATCTTTGGGAGCCACCGCTCTAAGACATTAAAAACGATTTGATCAAACAGTACTTTGAAGAACAAAGTTGATATTCTTGTATACTTTTAGATACTACTCACAGTTGGAGGGCGGCAGAGTGCCTGTGCACGCCTTCACCTTCCAGGAACCAGAGAATGACCCCAGGAACTGCTGCTACCTCTGGGCTGTTCAGTCTTCTCAGGACCTGTGAGTCTCACCTCTGATTTAACTTATCAGGATTCTACTTTTCTGCAAAGCGAGCACGCCTGTTTTGATACTTGTATTTTTCAGCTGAACGTGTTTTTCTAATTCTGCATCCTTTTGCTTCCACACAGTGAGGGTGATACGGTCAGCCTTCACCTGCTTCAGCTGGCCTTTAGTGAAAGGAAATGTCTGGCTTCTGGGAAAATCCTTTATGAGGTCTGTTATACTCTTTGTAGCAACTGGTATTTATTTTTTTAATATAATGTTTTGTTTACGTGTTATATTTCTTTGTTCTGCTCTTACACAGGGTCTAGAGTACTGCGAGGAGCGTTACAGCCAGGATTTAAGTGGCACAGCTTTCCCTCTGAGAGCCCAGACCACAAACACTCGCCTGCTAAGTTGCCAGACCATCGAGAAATTCAGACCCCACCCTGACAGGGATGACAATATGAATGAAGGTTAGACACCATCTGATGTTTCCTCCAGAGCGGGAATAAATTACAAGACTTCAGCATTTCTTGCACTGGATAACTATTCTGTTGTTTTGCTCAAAATATTTGATCTGTTGTTTCATAACCAGTTCCACCATCGCTCACTTTTCTTCTTTATCGTCTCACCATCCTTCCAGTTGCATCCCCAGACACCAGTTTATCCATCTTCAGCTGGCAAGTCAAGGCTTACGGTCAGGGAACTCCTTCTTCATACATTGGGGTTTTTGACATCAACCGTTGGTACCATGCCCAAATGCCAGACTCTTTAAGGTACAGTGAAGCTGGGTTTTAAATTGTAACCAGGTATTCCTGTTCATCCTGCTCACCTTTCTTTTTGCTGTCAGAAAAAGATGAATTGTACATGTTTGCAAAGCTGTTCATTGTTCCTAATGGCATTCATTTTGTGTTTTAGAAAATAACGTGCCCTTCTGTTGCACTTTAAAATGACCTTTATCCTGACATCTGATTGATTTTTGTTTTTCTGCATTTTTGCCAGAACTGGAGAGTCTCTTCAGAATTGTCCTTATTTGGCTGTTTGGTCTCTGGACCCAGTGGTGCAGATGGTTTCTCCCCACACCCTCCTCGACGTGGCTGTTCACGAGCGCAGCCTGAGCAGAGGTCTGCCCTTCACCTGCCCCCCACCAGAACAGTACTTTAATCCAACCACATACAACTTTGGTAGGTTTACACAATATTCATCTCAAGAGTTTAGTTTTGGAGTGATGGTAATAATGAAAGAAATTGAATTGTCTCTGGGGTTCATGTTTTTTTTATGCCTGCTTTTTATTTTATTTGTATAGTTAAATTATAAAATCACTAATACGGTTAAATGTCCTTCATGATTCAGATGCTACCTGCTTGCTCAACACTGGAGTTGTGCATTTAACCTGCTCTGGGCATCAAAAAGAGGCAAGTATAAACAATTACATTTCTTTGTGATTTATTCATTATAATGAGTGGCTGTGCAGCTGCCTGTAAATTTAGACAGCACATCATTCTGCTGCTTATATGTTAGCTTATTTTTTTACTTTATTTAAACAGAAATCACCTCTGGTGTGTTCTTGGTTTTAAATAAGTGTACAATAAGACAATGAGATTACTTTACTAATTCAGTCCTATTATTCAGACTGGCTCTAAGTGCAATTTAAAGAAATATTTATTTTTAATGACCAGGATTTTGTCTTTGTTGTTCAAACCAGACCTTAAGTTTTTTGAAGAAAGCTGCTCCTTGTTCGAGTGACGTCATCTCCACGAGCTACTCTCACTGCCTCACATCTGGCCTCCTCTCCTCCCGGCTGACCGACACTCAGGCCTCCAGCCTCTCTCAGGTACCTCCTTCTGCTTCAGACTCACTGATCGCCTTTCTAAAAGCTTCAAGCTGAATTATTGACGATTTTAATACAAAACTCCTTCAAATCTTTTCATTAACATAAATTCTTTCAAAATAAGAGGCTGTTCTTACGATTTTATTAACGAGCTACTTTTATTTAAAACCTTTGCAGTCAGCCTTATTGAACATCTACATTTCATATCAAATTATTTCAAATATATTTTTGTTACAGCAGCTACTGTAGTTTGTCTGAGAGTGTTTTAAATAACTTTACTGATAGAAGTTACTTCGTCTGTCACAAGGCATAGAAAGAAAGTTAAACGTTTATTATTTTATTCTTAAATTTTTAATGCAACTTGTTCTTCAGGAAGAGCAGCTCGATGCCATCTTGTCAACAGCTGTTGAGACCAGTTCTTTGGGTTTGATCACCGGTTGTATCAAACAGTGGACTGCAGAAGGTAAAGAAGCCATGATCATAATAATTACTCAACAAACTTATTGCACATTTGTTCAAAATAAAGTGGTAAAGATAACATTTATAGTTTAAAATTTGAAAGTCTTGTTTGTGCAGGAACCTCTATATCTGTAGCTTTTCTGCTTTTGTTCCAAATTCAAATTGTTGTCACTCTTATTTGTTTGTTTTGTTTTGTTTTTTCTAACAGAACAACCAGGTTCTGCACTGAACCTGCGGTACATCCTGGATTGGGCTTGGAACAAAGTAGTCCAGACCAAGGAGGAACTGGATGGCATCTGTATGTTTTTATGTTTAGTTAAAGTTTTGCTTCTCATTTTTCTTAGATTCATAGTTATGTTTTTAAAGCAACATAAAGTTTGTTTTATCACCACATTAGTAATCTTAATAAATGTTTATACATTTTAGTATTTTTCCTGTAACTGAACATCTGTTCTAACCTCTTCTACATCCTGTGAAAATATCTAATTTAAAACAGATTATATCAGATATGTTTGGACGACCTGTTTTGGGAGGTTTTCAGGCCTTTGACCACTCAGACTATCTAGTACCTTTAAACACACGAGCGTTGTCAGTATCTTGTTCCTATTAATGGGATTTCACCTGTGTGTGTTTATGTTTAGCACATGTTTCTCTGTGTGTTGCTCTCCAGGTGCTCCGCTGTTTGACAGCTCCT
Organism: Kryptolebias marmoratus; assembly: GCF_001649575.2. Taxonomy (NCBI): domain Eukaryota; kingdom Metazoa; phylum Chordata; class Actinopteri; order Cyprinodontiformes; family Rivulidae; genus Kryptolebias; species Kryptolebias marmoratus. Next base: position 12,014,771 of record NC_051444.1, read on the forward strand.
CCAACTTCACAGACCCTCAGACGCTGCAGCTGCTGCAGCACAGTCAGAGGCTCCTCAGTAACCTCAGCGCCATCTTCCACTGCCTGCTCAGTGAAGCTCAGGAGCTCACACAGAAAGGTACCGTGTCCACACAGATGCAAACGTAGTGTTGTTTTAGCCGAGGTGTTGAGTTCCTTACTACTGAGTGATAAAATAGTGTCTTTTGATTTACTGTCTAGTAATTTATTTTAAGGTATAACTGATCAGTTTTGGATTTGTTCTCGTTTTGTAGGTCTGGCAGGTCTGATGAACAAGAACATGGTGTCCAGTCTGATTTCCAAGTACGCTCAGGTGGTTCTGTGGTTCTGCCGCACAGGCTTACTCCCAGAGGGGTCAGGTAAAGTGATGCTTACACAGACAATCAGTGGAGAAAATTATCTGAAAGGTATTCTTTTGTAAAATATTAATAATTCATTAAGTTTGTGAAGAAACAACTTAAAGGATATTGCATCAGCCACTTTCTGTATGGTATAAAGAATTACAACTAACTCAACTCGTTATGATTTAATACTTAAATTAAAATAAAGAGGTAAAGTCTCATGATTTTGCAGGTGGGATTATAAACAAGTTGCTGTATACGTCATCAGTTTTTAAGAGCATGGTGGTAAATTCTTGCATCATCCCTGAACTCAGTTTTACTTTTCTTCTCTGCCCCTCACTGATCCCCCCCACACACACACACCACCACCACCAGATGAAGATGCTCTCCAGATTTCCAGGCCTTTCTACACACACTCAGTCATCAGCAACTATTACACCATGCGCAGAGAAGAGTTGAACAGGTTGGCCAAGTAAGTGGAGAATTCAGTTTACCCTGTTGTATGGTTTTTTTTTGCTTTTTTTAATTTTTGGTGATCTAAGTTGATCTCATGCTGATATTCTCCTGTCGTGTTCTCAGGAGTAAGTGGTGTGCAGACTGCCTCATGATTGACGGCTTGGTTGGTCATTGTGGTGAACGCTTGACCAATCTATGGAAAAGGGACGAGGGTGGAACAGGACATTACCCACCACCTACATTGCATGTAAGAACATAACGTTTGTGTATTTGAATTCATTTCTTGTGTTCCATTCAATGTTATATTTTTTTTTATTTGGTGTTTTTACAAAGACTGATTTTAATTCTACATCTGTAATCCTCAGGCTTTGCTCGACATCTATCTACTGGACAACATCGATGAAGCTGTCAAACATGCGATTGTATCCTTTGACTCATACTTGCTTGTTTGCTGCATCCATCAGCCTCAGTATTTATTTATTTTGTTGTTGTTTTAACATGAATTCATTTGGATCCTTGACATGTGGCTCCAGGTGATTTACCTGCTGCTGGATGTCATGTACTCCTTCCCTAATAAAGACGGAGCATCAGTGGAGTCTTTCCCCACAGCTTTTGCCATCCCTACTGGACTGGTCAAATTAGTGCAAGGCCTCTGGCTGCTGGATCATAATGACCATCAGGTGAACACTGACACAGCTCTCAGGCCTATCATTTAGTTGTCTTGTAGAACAGATAGACAGATATTTATTGACAACGAGACGACAGACTTCCTGTGACTTTCAGCGTCTTTTTTTGTTTTAGTTTTTATCACATTATTTTTTTCTTTTATAAACTTGGTGAAATTTATTTACACAAACAGCTGTCCAGTTGCAATCTCCTGCTGCTTGTGTTGACTTTCCTGCTGACATATTTAATGACAAATCTGCATTTAATTATTGCTGATTTATAACTGTTGAAGCCACATCATTCATAATTGCTTCATTATAATGCACTTCTGTTAGATAGTAAAGTTTTAATGGGTTTTTTTTTGTGTGTGTGTCCTCATCAGAGTTCTTTCGAGCTGCTCTTGCATCCAGCTGCTTTTCAGTTTTATTTTGAGTGGCAGCATGAGCGTGTCCTACAGGCTCTGATGTGCCAGGGGCAGCAGTCGGTGGCGCTTCGGTACTTTCATGTTACGAAGCCCCCGATTACCTCCACCTCCCAGGCCAAGCTTTGTCTGTCTGTGCTGCTATACAACAGGTGAGTTCAGTGGTAGAGCATTCCCTGTGTAAAAACAGGAGTTCAATTTTATTATGACCAAGTGCGCTCCTCTTCTAGGTGTCTTATTGAGGCGTGGTGCTTACTTCGGCAGCACTCTAATCGTCTGAACATTGTGGAGCTGCTGGGCTTCCTGTATGAAAGCTGCCAGGAGCTGAACCTCATCAAAGAGCTGCTCAAACTGCCCCTGGGCCTCAATGAACAGGTAAACAGGCAGGCGGAGAAACTTTTAGGTTGGGAGGTGATTCTATCGTTAAACCTTCATGTTTGCCTGAAAGTTTTTATTGTTTTTGTTGTTTAAACTTTTTTTAAGCCATTGTTGATGCCCTAACCTGGGGATTTTGTTTGGTTTTCAGGAATGTTTAGAGAAGTTTCTTCAAGGTACTGGAGGTCTGCAAAACCGAGAACTTCTAATGGTTCATTACCTTCAGCAAGCCAACTACATTCCTGCTCTGCAGCTCAACCACAACCTCAAAGTGAACCTGGTGGTATGTATGGAAACATAAACACATTATTATAACCTGGGTCAGAATCGTTTGGCATTTTTGATTAGTTTTTATTATTCAGAATCAAACACACAATAAATTGTGTTCGGTTTTGTTCTGTAATCTTTGAAAATCGTTCCACCATAAACTTACGTTGGAGAGATTTTTCAGTTTGGAACTACACTCTTTTCTCCCTAGAATGAGCGAGACCCGAAGCTTAAAGAACGATTCAACACCAGAAACTCTATATTGGATCAGTACGGGAAGGTTTTGCCCAGAGTGCAGAGAAAACTGGCAATGGAGAAAGCCAAGCCCTACCAGCATCCCCACACCATCCACAGAGAGGGTAAGGAGCAACACAACTTCCGTTCACATCTGTAAAACATGCTTTCACAGCAGTATTCTTAAATAGTTTGCTCAGTTAATTTCAGCTTTGTCTGTTTTAATTTTCTCTAAACATCTTGGTTTCAGTTTCTCGGCCCCAGCCACTGTCGACCATCACAAAGCGCCCTGCCAACGAGAAGGTGATGTCCAGAGCTGGATTCATCAACAATGTCCTCGCCAAGATCGAGGAAGTGTGGTTGGGCAAAGAAGCCACACCGCATTCTTCGCCAGCCAGGATGTGAGAATCCAGGACTCAAATAGCTCCATGCAGTAATGTTTTTTTTTTCAAAGTATTGATGTATTTAATTTTTTTCTCAATATTTTGTCCCCCAGCACAAGGGCAGCTGAAGTTCAGAGCTCCAGTCCTAAGAGCCCCGCCCAGACTTTACCTGATCCCTTCCTTGGAACTCCGATCAGCATGACGTCCAAACGAAAGTCAAGGTACTCTCAGAAGACTTTCAGTAAAAGTGAAGCGTGGCTTACTCTAATAATCCAGGAAACAATCCTTTAACTATTTATCCCATACTATGTTTATTGACTCTAATCTAAATGCTTTATTCCTGATCTCCAACCAATACAGAAATACTTAAATATTTTGTGTATTGCTGTGCTTTGCTAAGACAGCCTCTCTAAATGATGACACTTCTCCTTCTTCCTTTTTGATGTGACTCAGGCTGATTGATCTGGTGGTCCATCCCTCCTGTCACACTCCTCGCCCTCTTCTCAGCCCCCCCAGGCCTCCCAGCTCTTGGGTTTCTCCAAAAAGCATCAGCAAAGCGCCTGAACTCAGTTTGCTACAAACACCGCAGGTTGTCAAAGTGAGTACACAAACATAGACTGTGAAAATTTTCCTCAGATGTCTAAAAAATATATGTTTGATCAACATTTAAATTGAAAATAAAACTTAGTAGTACTCTGTTACTTATAATTTTTCCCCCACCCCTCCCAGCGAGCTCGGGCCCTGGCTGCTTCTGGCGCCGTCTTTTCAGGTTTCACTCCTCAGTCCATTCTTCGCAGCAGCCTGAGACCCACACCTGTTGCCACGCCTTCTGCCTCTCCAGGACGCTCCATCACCCCCCCACTCCGCAGCAAGGAGAGCAGGATCACCTTTATTGAAGACGCAGAGGCCCCTGAAACGGAAAAGGCGGTACGATGGACTAACGGGGTAAGACCCAGCACGCAGGAGATGTTGGGTGGCATTTCTTGTGGGTTATGATTTTATCGCCCTAAATAAAAATGGTCTCAAATTGTTTTTTAAGATGGCAGCAGACAGTGAGATAAGCCAGCTGAACAGAGGCTCCACAACGTCCAAAGTTGCACATAAGACTTGGTCTTCACAGCCAGCTGTAGAAGAAGGAGACGAGGAAGAGCAACTTCCTCGGGTAAAATTCTTGCCTCCAGAAGGTGGAGTTTCATCACCACAGCTTAAATGCTCCGAGAGTGACTCATCCTTTGCCCATGAAGTGGCTGCAGAAACAAGCCCATCAGATGCAGCACGGGTGCATCTCAGTCTGAGCTTTGACACCAGCCAGGCATCTATTCGGTCAACAGACACAACTCTGGAGTACTACGATGCCCCTCTCTCAGAAGATCACAGAGGAGTGCACGGACACACAGGTACAGACGACGACGACGATGATGTGGTGACAGTGAACATCAAGCCTGTGCCTGAAATGGAAGAGCCAGAAGAAAATCCTGATGCAGCCAATGAACAAAAGCTTCAGCTTCTTTCAGAGGATGATGAAAAGGAAGAAGAGGTAGGTAAGAAAAACAGACCTGAGGAAGCGATGGAGAGCGGTTCTGATCTGGAGGCAAACAATCAAGAAAAGGAACAAGATCAGAATATTGTATCAAAGAGTGAACAAAAAGATCTTTCAGCTGTTGACCAAGAAGAGTCATTTCACCATGAAGGTGGGTCTCTGATGTGAAAGATGTACAAGTCTGAACCAACATGCTTGGATGTGAAATAACATTTTTACCTTGCTACACTCTAACTAGTATTTTGATATACTTTGTATGCTGGCAGTTGGTAACCAGATAACTAGGAGCTCAGACTCTGAGGTCAAATCTGAAGACCTTCCAGCAAAAGATGAAGGATTGAAAGTCCAGCCGGAGGCCACTGGATCGCTCGAGTTGAGTATCGAGGAGCCTAAACCAGCTGGAGAAGCTGAAACTGTTCTGGATCTGGAGCAATCAACAGGTTTGTTTGTTTGTTTTTATTTATTTATTGCCATAATTGTTAAATGAACATGTGTGCTGTTAGTGAAAACTGTCACACGGTAATAAGTTGTTTTTGTTTGCTTTCAGATCTGACAGAGTTTGTCCAGCAGCACCTGTTTGGTGGTGATCTGTCTCCTCCACTCAGCCGCTCAGCGATCCACAATGCATCCCTGAACCAGACTTCCTTCAACAGGTGTGGGCATCTTTCTGTTTTCAAAGCTAAAACTATTCATTTTCTCTTGAGCTGTAGCCACGTTTTACCTGAAGTTTGTACGTTTTGAGATGTTAACATGAACAGAAATAATCTTTAGACCTTTTTGTCTCGTTGAACCATTTGGTTTATATTCAGCAAACGTTTCTGATTATTTGTCAGTGAGTCGTCATGACGTTGTAGTTCTGCAGGCCTGGTGACTCTTTAGAGTTACAAAGATGTTTAATAAGTTTATCGAGTTAAAAATAGCTGTCTCTCTCATCCAGTGAGCCATTAGAGGAGGTTGAAGAGGAGGACCAGGCCGCTGTTGAAGATCCGTCCATGTTTGCCACCAAAACGTCTGCTTCTGTGACGTCCTCTGAGCCAACGGGTACCGACTCCCACTGTGAGGAAGATTACAAACTCACATAAACAGCAGTTCTGGCAATGTTTGCAGCATTTTCCTCAAACTTTCTCCTTTTCCTGTTTGTGCTTGTAGCTGTTGTGAGTGTCAATGATAGTGACGATCTGTCAAGTCCTGCGTCTGAGGAGGAGGAGGAGGAGGAGGAGGAGGAGGAAGAAGAAGATGATGATGATGAAGAAGAGTCTGATCAGGAAGAGGATGAGGAGGAAGAGGAGGACTCTGGCAGTGAGGTGGAGATCATTGAGGAAGTCCAGGGTAATGGGACGCTGCCTCCCCTCCAACCAAGTTCAGCCTTTGTACAGCAGGAACACGCACACTTCCTGTCGGAGCAGGAAGCAGCTGAGTTCTCTCTGATCACAGCCGGTGCAGAGATGAAGGTAACTACTGCAGACCTGCAACTAGTAGACTCTTTACTTGTTAAGGGAAACTAATTTATTTCATATGATGTAGTAATTTAACCAACTGTAGATTATTTAAATATTTTGTGCTAATATTTTTTGCCTCTTCACAGATGGTAGAAGACGACATGGAGGGCGAGGTGGTGATGGTCAGACTCGGTTCAGATGACAGAGGCATGGATCCAGATGAGATTGTCGAGCAGGGATCGGCGTTCATGGAGCTCAAATCTTCCACCACTCTTCTGGTGCCCGTGGAGCTTGTGGAAGGGCAGTCTGGCCTGACGCACGTTGCTCAGATGGATCTTCCTGAGCTTCAGCCAGCTGTTGTGGCAGATGAGCAGCAGTCCGACTCTCACAGCAGCTTCACTCTGATGCTGAATATGGATGAGTACGAGGTTAAAGAGGCGACCCTGCCAATTGAGAACAATGTACTGTCGTCTGACACGTCCCTCCAGTCTCATGTGGAAAATGTTTTGGCCAAACCTGACTTTATTTCCTTGGACACAGACAACATGGACACTTCGGTGTCTGAAATTTCACAAGAGGAAGACGTGAAAGAGGTGGAGAACTTGGATGGAAATAATGTTGATGGATTGAGAGAGCATGAGCTCCAAACTGAAGATCCTGCAGCCAAGCTGGAGGCAGAAGATGCTGGAGAACTGAAATATCAACAGTTTATGTTGCTTCAAGATCACCAATCTGCTTCTCTTTCATTTTCTGTGCCATCTACAGCTGAGGAGCTTCTTACAGCTGTGAACGACAAAGACTCTGTGGCAAAAACGAAGTCTGTTGAGGAAATTGTTGAGGAGAGTAAACCAGTATTTGCTAAAGAAGAGCAGAAACCTCAGGGGAATGGGCCTGTTAGTACCAGCACAGAAACTGAAAAAGATGAGTCTGCTGTAGAGAGGAAGGTGCACGACCGTGAAGCATCAGTGGAGACAGAATCTGACTCAGAGGAGAATGCAGAAGAAGGATCAAGGAGAACGAAGAATAAAGTGGAGCAAGTTTTAATCTCAGAAAGCCATCCAGACAAACAGTCGGTACCACAGACCCCCACCTCCCAGAGAAAGAAACCACCTCCCACTCCAACACGGAGGATGACGAGAGGGAGGACCGTTACCTTCATCTCCACACTACCTGAGGTAGCAGATGAGCCGGAGGAGGACGAGAATGCCAAAACAAGCAGTCTGGTTCCTGTCTCACCTAGTCGCACCTTAAGGAAAGGTAAGCAGGGTAAAGACACCAAAGCCCAAAACAGCCCACTTCGAAGAAGTACCCGCAACGCTCATCCAGATCCTCCGAAAGACGAGGTTGATGCAATGAATGATACCTCGGTTGCCTCAACCTCCAAGACCTGTTCTCCAGTTCGGCGTTCACAGAGAGCCACTGCAACACGAACGAGCCAGAGGCTGCTGGACGGCAGCAAGGAGAAGTCTGCAGCCACAGAGGCTGAAACGGAAGGGAACGACCAACAGGATGAGACCGTGAATAAAAAGGTTGCTCGAAGAACAAGCTCCAAGACTCCAACCCCTTCCAAACGCAGGATGACTCAGGTAAACACTCCCAAGAGATCAAGCCGAAAGACGGTGAGCAGCAGTGAGGTGGAGTCGACGCCGCTGAAAATGGTCAAAGAGAACGGACCAGAGGAGTCTGTCGCCCCGTCTGTGAAACGGAACTTCAGGAGGACGAAATTTGAGGCACTTCCGTCCATGGAAGAGGAGCAAGAGCAACCTTCGAGTCCTGAGAGGCCAACTCGACAGTCCAGCCGGGTTACCCTAAATCTGTATCCTCAAGTAAGGATTCATTCAGTCTTAATTCACACTGGGGGGGAAAAATAAAACTAAATGTTTAACATCAGTTATTTAATGTTCAGGATCACCGGCTGAGGTTTTAACCCATATCTAGATGTATTTTTAGACATAAAAATGTAGATTTTTCATTTATACGTTTCCTCCCTGGTTGTCCTGCATGCCTCACACCATGTCCCATATAACATTTAACATCTCTAGGTGAAACTGGTTCCTGTATCCTTTCCTCAGAGCAACAGGAAGGCGAGAAAAGAAACCATTCCAGAAAACATTGGAGGAAGTGAAAAACTCCCCGCGCCCGAGCCTAACAAGAACGCTAGTCAGCCAAGTTCCCGTCGCACAACTAGAAGCAAACTTTGGGATCACCCTGTCGAAGATCTCCCCTTGCTGGACTCGCCGCTGGAGGTGGATTCTGAAACCCCCGTGGCGGACGCCCTCATCAAGAGGCTCCAGGATGAGGAAGAGAAACAGGACGGTACGAACACGCAGTTTCATGTATCAGATCTGCTTGGGTTTGAACAGCATATTTATGTATTTAATCTGGATGTTTTTTAGGTAAAAGCTACAAAATCAGAACTCATGTGTGGATGTAGATGCAGACATATTTGACCAGTCACAGAAACGACTTAAAACTGACCTCAGTTTCACATCCTTATGATCAGGGGCTCCATCTTTTTGTCAAGGCCAGTTTCGTTAATTAGGTTTTTTTTTTTTGTTTTTTTTTAAATAATTCTGCTTAATGTTTTGTCAGTTTCAAGTAATTTCAGTGACCAATGTGGGTTTTTCTTCCTCTAACAGACGAGTCCAAACACATTTATCTGCATCTCTCAAGCATGGATGCTGTTCAGATTCAAGCTACCAAATAAAAACATGTTCCTGGGTGCCATTTTCTCTTTTTCAATCTTTTGACTGCAGGTGGCGCCACAACAACGCTGGCGAGAAGCAGGAAGAGGAATACGAAGTTATCAGTGGAGCAGGTTTCAGCTCAGCCTGCCGCTCCCGAACCTGACGAAGACGAGGCCAATCCAGACGAGCACTCGTACGTCTACTCGCCCTCGCGACCACGGCGAACAAGAGGTGAGCTCATTACTAATGGCTCCATATTCCTCTGTCTGTCTCTGGTGGGTTGAATAACCTCTTGTCTCTGTTTGTCTCTGTGTCTCAGCTCACAGAGCCGTGTCTCCTGGCCCCAGTGAGGAGCCAGCAGCTCCCGTCACACGCAGCAGGTCCAGGGTGAAAGATGTTGACCCTCAGGTAGGATTTCCTGTTTCTAATATAGCCCTGCAGCTAACTTCGTTCACACGAAGACCACTGCAGGAATAATTATATTCATAAAATCGATGGCAGTGCAGCGATTGGAGTCATTTGGTGCTCAGTTCAGAGCATTTTATTTGTATCTTTTTTGTTTTTCTGAAGAAATAAATCAAGAATAGTGTTTTATTTCAAAAGAGATATGATTAAATCACTTTTCTGTTCCTTCAGGATAAAAGTCCTTCAGAAGAGGATCACATAGAAGTGGAGAAAGCAAGAAGTGTTTCCAAAGCCAGAAAAACAAGCAAACGAACAGCAAAGTAAGAATTCAGAGTAAAATAAAGCATCTCACACTAAAGCCTGGCTGGAAAGTTTACAAACTGGACAATTTTTTTTTTTTCTTTAGATGACAAAATGTAAAAAAAAAATCTGTCAGTTTGTGTTGTGCTCATCATTTTTCGCCCTGTTTTATCTTCAGATCCAGAGTTGTTCCCGAGTCGCTGCCCATGGCGGAGGTGGACCTGATCTCCCCTCTGCCCAGTCCGGCCGATCCGCTCCCACGAGCTCTGAAGAGAATCAAAGAAGGCCCGGCCCCGGCCCTGGCCACCAGCAGGAACCTTCGACACAAACGCGTTATGGACACGGTTTTTAAAAAGCCCGTCACCCGGAGAACAAAACTGTAAAGGATGTCGGTGGCGGTTACAACCAGGGAACCTCAGCCAGCCACCTGAAGATGAAGACTGGAACCAGATCGGTCGCGAGCTTGTTAAATAAAAATGGATGCCTGAACTGATGATGGTTCTGTCTTCGGATGCCTCCCAGCGCTGCAATTTGTATATCACTTTTCCTGTTGAACTCAAATAGAGGCCGTGTCGGCAGCGGGATAATATATTTTTGGGACAAAAACACACGGGAACCGCAGTGTTTATTTTTACAGTTTACATTTCCCTCTCATAATAACTTGATTTTACTTGATATTGTGTTTGTGACCATTTTGTGTTGGACTTTCTGTGGCTCTCTTCAGCTGGGCACAAAATGGCACAAGGAAAAAAACAACAACAACCAATCATTGTGGGTTATTAGTGGCTCCCGGTAATAAAAATCAAAGACTGAGCTGAACTTTCCTCACGCAGAGGTTTTATTTACATTTTCTTTAAGGTTTCCTCTTGATGTTGCCGATTACTTTTAAAAATTCAAGGCCTGCTGGGGTTTTTTTTTCTCTATATAAGGAGAAAAAAAACAAGCAACTGAGTAGTGGAGATGAATTTCTACTGCTAGATTTGTATATAGTTCTTTGCTATGTTCCAAATAAAGTTAATAAATAAGTTCTAAAAAAAAAAGATGTTTATTTTGAATTGTCTCTTGAATGCATTTGACCATCTTATCGGATTGCCTTCGCCATAGTCTTAAGATTGAATTAGATTTGAAGGATTTTGTGTGGAGTTTGGCGTTTTGCTGTCCTCAGATTCCTGGTGTTTTACATCAGGGGGGGGATGTTCATCATTAAAAATGGGGACTGGGGGGAGAAAGTGTCAGCAATATGCAAATGTGAGCGTTAATTTGGGACGTGTTAAAAGGATTGTTGAATTTCTGATGACGAACCTCTGATGAAGACTATTTTCTGACGAATGTATGTAGAATGTCTTATTTTTATGACTGCTCTTTGATAAAAACGAGAAAGCCTTTGAAACCTCTGCTTCTTGCCTTTTGACTGATTGTCTCGGTTGTCGTTCCTGACTGTGTTGGTGTTTTTTTTTTTTCTTTTATTTTTTTATCTGGGTTCTGTTCGGGGTGTGCAGCCAAGCGCACCGAACTTCAGCCTCTTCCAGCTTGAAACATGTAAAGTTTGATTTGAGGGAAGAAGAAAAAAAAAAAGCCACTCGGTGTTTGGATGTCACTCTGCCAGGGATCTGTGTCTCTTTTATAATTTATAGATCTTGATGAGGTGAAAGTGAAACCTGCCTCCACTCTCCCACTTCTCCAACAAAGAAGAATATCTCTAAATACTGATTATAGTTCATTTTTATCAACCAGTATCCATCTCCCTGCTCCACTGATTTAAACATATAGCTGAGTTTTCTCTGCTTTCTGGTTTGACATTGAGGATATTTATACTACAGCTGTGAAAATCACCATTAACCTCATTTCCAGGCCAGTGTGTGCTCCAGTATCCACATCACCGTGTAACTCGAGCCCTCCACCCCGAGCTGGGTGGTGTTCTGTGAGACGCAGCTGGTCCCTCAGTCCGTCCCCAGTCCTGTCTCCTGTCTGCCAGCTGCACCATGAGGGCTAAAGCCTCAGAGGTCCACAACAAGGACTGCGTCAAAGTGGCTGTCAGAGTGCGACCATTCAACAAGGTCAGTCAGCGGGCGCTTTCGTGTTTCTCTTTACATTTAGGTGTCTGTGAAGCAATGGCTCCAGTCCTGAAATTAAAAGAAACTGTGGATGTAGATATGACTTGTGAATACTGACAGATAAGGCCTCAGAAGCAAAAAAAAAAAATGGTTTTAATCTGACTGAATCGAGGCTGCAGCAGGGTAAAACACTTGTTAGTAGTCCTGTCCTAACCAGAGCAGACAGGAGCACTAATTAGACGAGGCAGCGCAGGTGTGACAATCAGCCCTGGACGGACCAGGTGTGAGGAGAGCAACACGGAGCAGAACAGGAACCCCAAAGGTAAAACAAGGGATCAAATGAAGCCAAGATAAAATTATAATCATTTCAGACATTTTATTTCCTTTTTAAAAATGTTTTACTTTGCATTTGAACCTTCCAACACATAAAAAACAGCATTTTTAACATTTATTTTGAAGGAATGGATACCGTCTGCTGCTATGCGAGTCAAAGTTTCAAAGAAAGATTTTTTGTAATCTGTTTGTGTTCAGCTGCTACCACACCAAATATTAGCTCAATATCTGTAAAGTCTACTCAGTTGTAGCCATTTTTGTGTTTGCTAAGCTGTGGCGGCCATCTTGAATCAGGTGGACTCCGAAGCTTTATCACTTGTAGATGTATCTGAGAGCTTCATTAAAACCTGTCTCCTGGTTCATGAGGTATTTTGCTAACAGACAAATGAACAAGCTGGCAGCTGGAGGTAAAATAAAGGCTTAGAGAGTTTAATTGTGGAGACCAGCTGCAGCTTTGAAAGAACCACGACTTCTCCGTCCAAGTTTAGGTTTGAGTTAATGCAGGTTTTAATATTAAATGCAGGCTTATATGTTGTCCTGCAGTTTTCAGTTCATATTCCACGAGTTACCTTCACACGATAACATTCATGTAAAATGATTTAACACATCACCTTGCAGTTAAAGTCATATTTATATTTAGGAAAGCCATGTTTATGTCAGATGAACATAATTGAACCATTACCGTCACGTCTCTGTGAGGAAAAGTAGATTTTATAAAATCATTCTGCAGTCCTGATCTAAACAACAAGAGACCCCGACTGTTCTGCAGCCGGATTCTGTTTTAAACCCAGTCTAGGTGTTTCTGTTTAATTTTTCAGTCTCACCCAAAACCTGTCTTTGTCGGTCACAAAGAAGAGTGAAGGTTATTAATTTGAGATCAGCGCCGAATGTTTTCTAAGGGTTTTGCAAATTCATTTTAAAAATAAAAATGACACTTTCCCTTTCAGAGAGCCATTAAAAACCTGTAAAGTGTGGGCTGCAGATGGTTGGTCTTCAGTTTTTACCTGTGAGGTTTCTCCTTGTTCACATGAAAACAGAAAGGAATAATAAATTTACTTTTAGTCCCATCCCTCTTTTTATTGAAATATTAAAAAATGGACATATAAAATCTGTGTTCTTCCACTCATCTGTTTGTTTTATTGGTTCTTCTTGTCAGAGAGAGAGGGACGCAGGCAGCCGCTGTATTGTCTCCATGGTGTCCACCTCCATCAGCATCCAGGACCCGTGTGAGTCCCAGAACCGACGGGCGTTCTGTTTCGACTATGCTTACTGGTCCTACAGCGGCTTCACCAGAGACCACAGGGGCCTCTACGTTCCTGAGGAGCCGGGGGGACGGTACGCTGACCAGGTCGGCTCAAAGACAACTTCTCTTTTAAGCTGTCACACTGTAAAGTCTACTGCATAGTGTAAAAGATAACAAAAGAATCAATACAAGTTGAAAGAAGGTGTGTCTGTAGGTGATGAGATGTGATTTCACCTCCAGAACAGTGTCTTCCAGGACCTGGGAGAAGGAATACTGGAGAATGCTCTGCAGGTTGGAGCCGCTGTGGCTTTATTCGTTTTTGTCTCACTGTTTAAAACCCAATATGTCACCATATCCAAACGGTCTGAATAATGCAATAACCTGTGCAGGGCTACAACGCCACACTGCTGGCATACGGCCAGACGGGCTCCGGGAAGAGTTACTCCATGATGGGCTATGGGCCGAACAAAGGCCTGGTTCCTAAACTCTGCGAGCGGCTGTTTCAGGCAATCGGAGAAAAGCAAGAAAACAGACAGTTTCAGGTAAAACAAGAAGAAGAGGACATATCTGCCCTCTTATCTTACATGTGTAGGAGTGTAGTTATGTCAGTTTTATTTATGTAAATATTGATGTCCTTATAGAAAATGCACGGTATTTCCAGGGTCATCATGTGTTTGTGTTCTGATCAGTATTTTAAGTATGTTCTCGATGCATCCACAGGTTTTTTTCAGTATGTTGGAAATCTATAATGAACAGGTAACAGTTGGACCAAGCTTTTTATTCATTTTATTTTGCTTCCTGTAAAATTTCTTACAGCTTTGTAATATTATTTAGAAAATGAAATACATTTCTGGATATTCTACTCCACATGGAGCTGTTATTTTGACTTTTTTTTCGTCCAGGTTGTTGACCTGCTGTCTCGGGGGTCTCGTGCTCCAGGTGGACTCCGAGTCCGAGAGGAGCAGCAAAGAGGCTTCTACGTCGAGGGGCTTCGTACAATCCCCAGTGAGAGTGCGCCCCAGGTACAGTTACATGGACAGGATGTAGAACTGAAGATTGTTTAGCATTAATACCTTAGTGGGATAAATGAGGAGTAAAGTGTTTGTGCAGGTGGAGCAGCTGATGGAACAAGGAACCAGGACCAGAACCACAGCTGCGACTCACATGAACGCCAACAGCAGTCGATCACACATGCTCATAATCCTGCAGCTCAAACAGGTACACACACATTCCCATTTATCACTTTGAGTTAAAGTTTCATCTTTTTTTTTCTTTTCCTCTCTAACCTCATCAAGTCTGCTCAGTTTTCTGAGCTGATCCTGTTTGGATCAAACACGATTCTTTAAAATAGACTAAGAACAATGCATTTTTCTCTTAAAGTTAAACTTCATTTTTTGTTGTTTTGTTTCTGTCTGTTATGTTCAGGTATTTTGTTTTTGTGGTTTTATTACCAAGTTTTGTTGTGGTTAACCTTCCTATTTCTTAATTGCCACATCTACTCTGTATCAAGTCATTCCTCTCTATATGTAGTTCATGCTGGTCAGATCTTCATTGTTGAGTTGTGTGGTCTTTTTGTCCAGTATTGTGTACCATTTAGCCCATTTCTTTGCAGGTTTGACTAATTAATTTCCTTAATCAGGATCTTTACCTGCCTTTGAGTCTGTTACACACAAGCACTTATTCATGTCTGTAGTAAAAAAAGTTTAACAAATTAACTGAACCCCCCGCCCCCCACCATCAGATCTTTTCTAAGGAGAGCATCACGAAGCAGTCCAACATCAACCTGGTGGACTTGGCTGGCAGCGAGCGTCAGAGGTCATCAGGCTCTGAAGCTGACAGACTCAAAGAAGGGACAGCCATCAACCTGAGCCTCACCACTCTGGGCAACGTCATCAGGTTGGCCTGCTGTTCAGCTGAGTTTCTCTCCAGGTCGCTTCGTTAGTTTTTGTCTCCTTTTGAAGCTCCCTGTCTCTCCTCCAGCGCTCTGGCCGACGTGGCCATGGGGAAAAAGGTTGTTCACATCCCTTACAGAGACTCTGTTCTCACCAAGCTGCTCCAGTCTGCTCTGGGGGGCAACAGTCGCACTGTCATGGTAAGTTTACTGTTTGTGGAAACACCTATCAGTTATTTGCAGAGTTGAGTTACTGATTATTAGATTCTGATATGAATGTCTCTAAGATTGCCACCCTGAGTCCTGCAGATATCTGCTATGAAGAGTCTCTCTCCACCTTGCGCTACGCTGAGAGGTACATCAGTGTGTTTCTCTGCATCCTGTCTTCTGTGTTGGCTTCACGCACCCACGATTTGTCCTTCTGGCTCCCTCTTTTCAGGGCAAAGCGTATCCAGAACCGAGCGGTGGTGAATGAGAGCCCCACCGAGCGCCTGGTTAAAGAGCTGAGGGCCGAGAACGCCAGACTGCTGCAGCGACTGAGCCGAATGGGTCAGGAGGGGCGTAGAGCCACTGATGAGACCAGTAAGGATCAGTGTTTTTTTTAACTCTGCAGAGCAGGGTTCGACTTCTCAGCTCTGTCCGTCTGTCTCCAGAGGAGCTGCGTCAGCTGCTGACCCACAATGAGCTCCAGATCAGAGCCATTCAGACTCTGTGGGAGCAGCATCTGCAGGAGGCGCTGAAGGACTGGGAGCAGCAGTATGCCAACATCACAAAGGTACACACACACACACACTTTGAGTAGTTTCTAATGAGCTTTGAAGACAACACAAGTTGAGAATGTAAATGGATTTAAGGCAGTTTAAGAAAGTGACTATTTAAGAAGGCATTTCTTTTTTCTTAAACGGGTCTTTTCCTCTCCTGCTGCTATTTATGAAGGTTTTGTTCTCTCCACTTTCCTGTCAGGAGAGGAGGATGATGCAGATGCATCCCTACATCTTGAACATCAACGAAGATGCTCAGCTGTCAGGGGTGGTGAAGCTTTTCATCCAGGAGGGTGAGTCCGTCTGACACGTACGACTGTCTCAAGCTTTACTCCAGATTTCTTTCTTTAGAGGAAGGCGTTTAAGATGGAAAATGAATCGGAGGTAGTTTTAAATCAAATGTCTGTAGTTTGTGTTGTGGTAGGAAAAATAATTTTCAGGCACTGTTCGATGAAATCACTCAAACAGGTTTATTTATATATGTATGGTGCACAACATAAAGAGAACCTTAAAGACAATTAACAATTAACATCAGAGTTCCAGATCCGAACAGGAAGCTCCGAATCAAAGCTCTGGCCCCCAAAATCAACACAGAAGCGTATATTAAAGATATTGAAATACTGGACTTAAAGAAGGAGCTAGGAAAAGCGAGTTGGTCTGGTTCCCATGAGGAGAAAATCCAACATCCTGTGGGAGCCCATGGGACTTGGAATAGAAGTCATAACATATTCAGGACTTATCAACAACAGGTGTTACCCTGTAATAAAATCTGCCATTACATTTGCAACATGATTCTTACAACCATGAAAAAGTCTGTTGGCTACAGGCTTGTTGAGCTGCTTTGTTTTCTAGGTGAGTGGGCCATCGGCCTCTGTGACTCCTCTCAGAGATCCATTTATATCAAGGGTTTAGGGTGAGTTTTATTTTCTATTACAACAAGAAACAATAGAGATTCAAGCACATTAGAAACACTGGACACAATTCATGACATATTATATGTTACGTTAGAATGAATTATGTGTTTTAAGCCTACAGGATAAATGTTTGAAGAAAATGAAACTTTCTGTTTACAAACACGTTCTTGTGTGTCTGTGAGTCAGGATCCAGGAGCGCCATGCTGTGTTCAAGAATGAAAACCGGAGGGTTACGCTGACACCCCTGTCAGGGTCAAAGGTCATTGTCAATGGGAGTGCTGTGTACCAAACAACTGAGCTGCAGCACCTGGTGGGTCTTTGCACTTCTTCCAGTTAGATAATGTGACTAACATCTGAAGCAAAGTGACTCACAGCAATGTTTTAAAAAAAACAATCTTGTAGGATCGTCTCATTCTGGGTTCGAACTCCACCTACCTGTTTGTTGGTTATCCGTCTGAAAGGGGCGCAGATGACTGGAGCCGCTACGACTACGACTACTTCCAGTCTGAGCTGGCAGCTGCTGAGGGCATCCACCTGGGTGAGTGGAAGAGAAGGAAGCTCATCTGTGGAGGGAAAACCCGCTGGTAGGTTGTCATCTGTTTGTATTTAGGCGAGTCCAGCGCTGGATCCAGCCAGACCGACCCCAGCCTGCTGGCTGTCTTCTACGACTACATTAAACTGATGCCCATGGTGGCGGAGGCCAACCAGATGAGCCAGGAGCTGAGCAAGGTAACTCACACGGTCAAGTTGACAAATGAAATGACGGATATATTCCTGCAGTTTATGTGACTGAGGTTACTGTCTGCTGAGTCTTCAGGGAGTGGAGTTTAAACTGGAGATCAAGAATCTGGCGCTGTCAGACTCTAGAGGTCACGATCTGCAAAAAGATATTGTAGTCCGAGTCACTTCAAGAGGAAGCAAACAGGCTGGTGTAGTTTGTTTTTCTATGGATCATTTTATATATTCGCTGCATAAAAAAGCTGAGTTGTTCTTCTTACTCTTCAGGTTTGGATGTGGTCCAAAGCCAAATTTGTTAACCGGAAGTTTCTGATGGAAGAAGTCTACCAGCAGTTCCAGGCTGAACAGAGCGAAGACAACGTATGTGTGTGGAAAGAAATTACAAATTTTGTTTTGCACTGACTGTAACGCCCCCCCCGTCAGAAACAGACCATGGTGCATAACGAGGAAAACCATATTTATTGTATTCCTTTTCAAACAAGTGCTTTAAGGTTACAGTGTGTAGGACTGCCTCTAACATGTCTCTGCATCCTCCTGTCAGAGAGCAGAGGGGCTCTCAGCAGTTACGTTACCCCGGGATAAAGACCCCTTCTGGGATCCAGTTGAGCCTCTGCTCCTGGGTACGGCTCACCTCTGGCTCCAGTCTTTGGCCTTTCGCATCCCACTGGAAGAGCAGCTAGAGGTACTCGGACTTACTTCCTGCACACGCATCCAATCAGTGCTGTCAAATGACAGTCATTTAGTGACTGACTGATCTACTACAGGTGTTTGGGTCTGAGGGCACAGAAGAGGCCATTCTACAAGCTCAGCTGGTCCCCTGTACCTCCACTGGACTGTATGACACACATACACACATACTATAAAAACCACAGAGACGTCAGTAACGTAACAATGCAACTTTCCAGCCCTCTGGGTGAGGACGACATCCTGATTGATCCATCTGAGGTTCTGGGTCGACGACTGGACTTCCAGCTGGTCCTGGATCAGTGCTGTGGGGTTCGTTGGATCAAGGAGGCCCGCAATCGAGGGGTCCAAATCAGGTAAGACTGATTGAAGTTTGATGGTGATTTCTGGGCTGGGAGACTAACTTCTCCTGTGTTGTTTTGTCTTCATGACTCTGTTAGTTTCAGGTTATTTGACTGCAGCCAGCCTCTCTACACTCCAGCTGTGTGGCACAACATCAACCCTCTGTTGGACCATCGGGTCCACTATGCTGCCCTCCACACCTCCCAGCGTCTGCTGGACTACCTGCAGAGCAGCGCTGTGGTGCTGGAGCTCTGGGGTCTTCAAGGTAACAAAGAAAACAAGATACATTGTGAATAGATTCAGATTTTTTTTTCCAACAGAGACGCACTACTGCATTAAAAAAAAGAGAGGAAAAAAAACATGTAAATTTGTATATAAGTGGAATTTAAAGAGCTTGTTTTCTGTCTCAGAGGGTTGCACTCACCTGAGTTCATGTCTGGACGCAGTGAAGATGACCACAGAGGGCATCTTCATCATCGACGAGTCGGGTCCATCAGAGGCTGCAGTGAGTTGATCTTAAATCATTATTTCGAACTTTCAGAGGACATCAGGATTTATTTAATTTATAGTTGTTCTGCCTGCAGCATCATAAATGATTAAATAACAAACCCTGTGTGTGTGTGTTGCAGGCTGCAGACTCTGAGCTCAGTGGTTCAATAAGAGCTCAACAGGACTTGGAGGAACTGAGGAGTGTTAACGCTTCACTGAGAAAAGAAAATCAAAGTCTGAGAGAACAACTTACCTCAGCCAAGAACGGTAACTGAGATTTTCATCAGTTCGTTTGTTTTTGAAAGCTGCTCACACGTGCACCGTCGCTCCCCAACATCCATGTTTTGCCTCCTCTGGTTTTAGGAGGCGAGGGTGCACGTGGGCGTTCGGTGCGTCCCAGCTGTGATGCAGAGTTTGCTCGTGCTCTGAAGGTTTTCTACCACAGTATGACCTCTGTCAGGGGTCAGCTGCAGCGCCTGCGCAGACACAGGCCCAGTGTACGTCTGCAAGGACTGATCAGTGGTGTTAATTCAGATTAATATAGTGGCGTATGTTAGTTCTGATTCTAATCGTTCCACGTCTGCACTGTGAACTGTGTTTTCATTGACTCTGTGTCCTGCAGGAGGAGTCGGACTTGCTCGGGCTCAGGCTGTTTGTGGATGAGCAGAGTCGTCTCCTGAAGGACTTCTCAGAGCAGCTGGAGCAGAGCGTCTCCACACTCAAACAAGATGTAGCCACCATTGTTCGTCGCAAACGAGAACGGTCAGGAATCTGGTCTTAATTTATGTTTATAATATTTAAAAAACACAAGTAGATTGTATGTCTCAATAGCATTAAACCCCTAAATTAAGTTGAACTATAATAGGCTTCTTACATGTTTTGCATTGTCTGAACAGCTAATAGATGAAATTCATTATTGTACACTTGCACATTATGGAACTCAAACATTCCTCACTCGCTATATTAAGAATGAATATGCAGGTTCATTAAAAAAAAAAAAACACAGAGTGAAGTCTATAAAATGTTTATTAGACTGCATGTAAAATATGTTACAGTTCCAAACTGCAAATAAATTAGGTCAAGTACACGCTTCAAAATTTACAATATGTTACTGCAGTTCACTGAGGTGTTGTCATAACTCTGTTATTAATGACTAAAGCAAACAAAAATGATGCTTACTAGTTGAAAAGCAGAGAGCTCCTTTTTGTTTTTGTTAAGTTCAATATCTCCAACTGTGTCTCATTTCGAGTTAAAAGCACAGCGGTTAATGTTTGTAAGCAGTCATGACGAAGTACAGACAGTTGCTGTAGGTCCAAAACAAGCTCATGTACAGTCGGAGAGGCAGAAGGCATCCCACAATACAGAAAATCTATGTACAACAGACAGAAAGGCCATAAAAACCTCAAAACAAGTGTTGGAGTTGTGATGATCTGAGATGCACAATAGGCAAGACAGTCCCCTCCCTGTGGTAATTACTTAAAAACTAAAATGTCACAATCATGACAGAGGCAGGAGTGAAAGTTACGGAGGTATACTTGGCCAGTTGTAGGTTAGACACTATGAACAAGTCCAGTTTCTTGTCTGATTGGATGGGATGAGTACTTGGTAGCAGTAATGGGCCTGCAGGTCAAAGAGAAGGCTGAGGGTACAGGTGAGGTAGGTTCATTACATCTCAAACAAAAACATTTATAATATACACTTCCTGTAACATTTACTTTACAAGCAGAACCTCAAACACGTCAGACGTCTGCACCTCTTTGGGCAAATTTGACTTCCAAGCCTGTATGAACACCTCAGTCAGTTCAGTAATGAAGTGTAACAATACTCTAGTTGTCTGTTTTTTAAGATAAGAAAACACTGAATGTACTGATTTCCAAAGCTGCCCTGTCTTTGTCAAACAAAAGCATCCAATAATAGTTTGAACTGTTCCCAGTATTTGTTTCTATCCAACAGCCTATGTACATTAAGTTGTATAGTTTCATCTTTCCACTTCTCTGATGCTTTCAAGAAAAATAAAGTTTAAAACCTAGAATGGCTGATATTTATAGCTCTCTCTCACATGCACACACACAAAATTGTAAGCAGCTGATAACTTTCACAGTATAAAAAATATTTTACTAAACGGAGGTCCACTGTCTCATGTTAGGCCCATATGTGTGAAGCCACGCAAAGAAACATTAAGAGCTCCCGTCCAGAACAAACGAGCAGCTTGAAAGTATTAAAGATTGTTCCTAAAGCAATACTCGGCAGTGTTTAGAAATCTACAGCATATTCACGTGGGTCCTGCAAGATGAGGATTTGGATATATTGCCACCATAAAACTGGTGATTGGGTTCTCAAATCTGGAGTTCAAATTACAAATTTATCCATTACATGTTTCAGAGCACACCTCACAGAAACTGGTTTAAAGTGAAGTGCAATGACAACTTTAAAGAACCTTTAGGCAGTTCCTGGTTTCTGTCCAGTGTAAGTTCTAGTTTTCCAACACTTTCCCTGAATAATACCTCAAAGCCCAAAAGTCTGGGGAGGTGTATTACTTCTGAGTGAAGTAACCAGAAGTCCAACTCACAGTGACCGACCCGATCTAAAAGAGATAGGTCATTTTCACTAACTGAACTGTTAACATGAAGCCACACAGGTCATAAAGTCCAGGAAAATCACAACACTCACTGGTATTCTCTTCAGAAAATCCAACACTTTGCTGCTTCTGCTGAGGATGAACCTGGAGACTCCTCAGGCGCTGGTTCCATCGTTCTCAGCAGCTCGGCTGTCACTCGCTGAGGTTCCGTGGGTGATGAGGGTATGCGGTGCCTCTGAAACGTCCCGCTGGCTGCTGCGCCTTGAGTGACTGTCTATCTGATGGAGGCTGCTGTGAGTGGAGAGCGGGTGGTCAAGACGGGACATGCTGCCATGGAAACTGCGCTCCTGTGCGCCTCTGTAAGCTACAGAATCGCTTCTGAGAGAGACGGTGACAGAAATGAGAAGGAGTGGAGAAACAAGGGGTGAAGAGAACAATCGTGTGAATTCTGTGTTCTACCTGTCATCCCGGGTGCGACGCAGGCTGCCGTGGAAGCTGGTCTTGCTGTGGACGCTGCTGGGTTTGCTTCTGCTTGATGCAGGGTGTCCATGGTGACTCCTTAGTGGGTCGTCAAGGTCATCTAGAGCCGCCAAGTGGGTGGAGGAGGCATGTGTGGAGGTGCCCTACAGAGGGATGAGGAGTCAGAGCTAAGCATCAGAGAAAATAATGTATGCTAAACCTAAATGCTCATGATTTGCTACCATTGAAACACTAATAACAGCAACTAGTAAACCTTACAGTATTCAGTGGCATGTTTTATTTCAAAAGCCACTGAAGCTGAGAGCATCCTCTACAAACTGCTAAAGTTTCCACGTGAGCATGAAAGTGACTACCTGGTAAAAGCAAATCACCGCAGGTTGCAGTCCTACCTGAGTGGAAGTTCCTCTGGATTTCCTAATGACGGGGGTGTTTGGTTCACGCAGCAGAGACTGGGCAAAGTCTGGTTGCTCTTGCAGCACCTGTCGAGACTCATTAACGCCACTGCTGCAGAGAAGAAGAAGATAAAAAAAACATAGTGAAGAAGGTTAGGGAAAGGACAAAGAAATTTGCAGGTAAAATCAGCAACAAGAAGTTAATCCAGACGGAGAAGTAGAAAGACGAGAATGCAGGCGGCTGATTCAAGTAGAAAACAAACATGAGTATGTCACAACAAAGGAAATAAGATAAATGAGAAGTTAAATGTGGTGTTTTTGAGGACAAAAGTGACAAAATGTTTGACAGGTTAAAAGGATAAAGTTTTGTTTGATAAGCAGCATGTGTCTCTATCAGTGATCTGGTTTTATTGTTCTAGTCTGTTCAGGCTTGAAATGTTGATAAAACAACATAAAAAGTATTAATTTGTGCTAATTATATGTGAAATGCAATCATAAATATAAATTTATTTACAAAATCTTGGATTTACAAATATTTTTAAAGGTAAAATTGATCAAATACTCATCAGTACTGATAGTGAAGATTTGAACCAAGTTAGAAGAAATTCTCTAGAGAGATTCAAAAGAGGTAATTGATGTGGGAAAACATGGACAGAGAGGTGGGTCATGTGAATAAAAAACAAAATTTGACTAAGCATCGAGTCAATGTGTACTTACTCTTTGCGTCTGCGCCCATGCAGGAAGCTGGCCCATTCGAAACAGGTCTTCTTACTGCCCACCCAGAAAACAGAGGGGATCCCCACCACCAGCATCATCAGGTATTTAATTAGGAACAAAGCCATGGCTGGTTTACCCGTCTGCTTAACCTGAGAGGGACAGAACATATTTAAATATTAACTCCACAGTCATTCAACCAAAACATAATGAAGAGGAACAAACTTTAGCATCAAAATGGATTTCTGTAGTACAGCCACAGGAGCACTGAAGGACAGAAACAACTTGTCATTTTTAAATGATTAAAGATGAAAACAAATACAGCAGCTGAACTACAGCAACTTCTTTTCTCTGAGCTAAACATGAACTTTGCCATGTCTCCCACTAGAGGGCAGCTCTTAGTTTTGATGAAAAGTAAATGTGGCAGGTTTACAGATGTTGTTGCCCAAACAGGTCTTCTTCAGTGTCTTGATTTTAGAAAAATAAGCAAAAAGCAGACTCATGGAGTGAACAAGATAATTACAACACTTCTATTTGATCTTCCTCAAAGACAAACCTGTCATGTTAGGAAAAATTAATCATAATTTGTAATTCATGACTTTTTTTTAAAGTGAACTGTTAAACAAACAGTAACAGGACTACTTTAAACCTGATTCACTAAAACTGAGAATAAAGTCCTGAAATTACAAAATAAGCCCCAAGTCTTCAATAAGTGACCACCTCTTTCTCTCTCACACACACACATACTGGAATCCATCCAAGGTTAAAGATCAAATGACACATGGCAATAATGAAATTCCAAATCTAAATGGCACGTAAGGGGGGTCGGCCCTCATAGATAGAGACATGAACACATTCACTGACAAGTAACACAAGTGGCTGCACCTGCCTCCACACACTCATGCAGCCTGTCACATGGCAGCCAGCAGCTGTCTGGAGTTCTGACGCAACACAGAAAACATAAATGTTTTGTTTGTGAAACTTGTTTGCTACGTTTCATCTTGTGTATTTCTGGAGTGATGCCCACTTCTCTGGTTATTAATTAGAGGCAGACTATATCAAAACACCGCACTCCCACTGCTCTTCGTAACTGCTACAAAGCCCTCATAGAGGACGGGTAGCAGAGCATGACTGAGCAAGCCCCGAGAAAGAGACACCAACTGAGAAAGGGAGGACGGGAAGATGCAAGTGTGTGAAAACCAGCTGAAAGGCTAAAAGACAAGGAGACAAAGAGGCCAGGAGCAAAACAAAGATTGAAGTTTTTGTGGAATCAGGCTGGAAAGCTGCATTAGGTGAACTAATGATGCATTCAGCAGTTTGGTTTCCTTTGCAAATATCTCCTCACTCGGCCACTCGCATCTATCAACCAGCCCTCTGTCTCTCATGAACACACACACACGGGCTTTAATCATTAACGGATCGGTTTAGTTTGAACCAAGGTCGGTTTTCTCCCTTTTTTAACATCTTTAAATTTGAGCTGATTATCACCAAAGTGGTTTGTTATACTTCCTAAATTAACTTTTCATAGTCGGATGAAAACAATGTGTTCCTAAAACATACATGATTTTATCTTGTCATGCTTCAGATAATCTTTTCTGCTCTGTTGATCATGTGAATAGTCGTATCTTTCACACCATCAGCAGCGTGTGAAAGATACCTTCAGTGACACAGATTGATACACTAACAGAGAAAGAAAGGTGTGTTTATTTTTAACATGTTGAGTCTCGCGGATGTGCTGCAGACCATCATTTCTATCTATTATCTTATATCTCATCTTTTCACCAAGAGTTGTTGGCTTCATACCAGCTAACTTTGGTGGTATGTTCTGTGTAAACATCTGAAAGACATTTAACTGTGATTTAAATGTGGTTGGTATTTTCTCAAGAGTTTGTCTAATTTTTGTGTGTTTAGCTGACAGACAATACTTAACAGATGTACTTTTGTTGCAATAACAAAAAAATGTTAAAAGATCTAAGCACACAGTTAAAATCAATACCTACTTTCAAAAGGGCTTGTATGTTTTATACCCTAATGGAAACTGGTGCTGGGATCTTTAATTCTCACCACAACAAAATATCAGAGAATAAGTGACAGTTTCTGAAAACTCATTGTTTCTCTTTACCTTGTATGGGCAGGGGATGTGAAATCGCCTGCAGTTCTCTTCCATCCATGTTGTTTCCCAGATCTTCCGGTAGGTGTGTTCATAGATGTAACAACCAATCACAGTCATCAACGGGACGAGGTAGAGCACAGAGAACACGCCCATTCGAATCATGAACTTGACCAGTTTGGCCTGGTTTTCTTTCTCCAGAGGAATCTCCATGCGTACTTGATTTAGAGCAATAATCCCCACTAACAGCAGGGAGACGCCAACCTAGAGAAATCAAGAATTATTAAAGAACATTGTTTCCTACAGTCCGCACTTGTAAGATTTCAGCCACTCAATCTATTCAACAATCTATCTACCATACCTCCCCATTCATCACTTCTTTCAGCTACTTATCCACTCTCTTTTCTTACAGCTTTACTCACCGCCACATTGAGGCAGAGTGGTGCCAGAACAAACCACCGCAGGGCATCAATGTCATACAGGCCTATGAAACACACTCCACTGATCCCATCTCCTTCTATTTTATTCAAGGCCAACAGGGTGACAGTCAGGGCCCCTGGGAGGCCCCAGGCAACAGCATGGAAGAGGAGGGCTTTCTTCTCGATGGCCTCACTGCCCCATTTAGGCACAGCGGCCAGGAACCAAGTAATTGTCAGTATGACCCACCACACGCTGCCCGCCATGGTAAAGAAATACAGCACCATGAAGAAAAGCGTGCACACCTGAGAACAATGAGAACAACAACTACCATGTGACAGGAGTCAATAAAACCTGATGTCTGCGAGGATCAGAATAACAAAAGGAAATGTGACGTTAGAGCAGCAATAATTTTAAAATCTCACCTTGTTATGAGAGCCCTGTGTGATGGTAGAAACTCGGAACTGTGAAGGACTGACCGCATTGCATGCTACTCTATCCTCCAGAAGGAAACCAAGGAAGAAGCCCAGAGACACCATGACGTAACACACAGCATAGAAGATGATTGGTCGCTCAGGATATCGAAACCTTTGGACAAACACAAAATTTTCTATGCACGGTTTCTTTTTATGTATCGTACATACTTACATCTGTGCTAATATTATTTAAAGTTAATTTTGAAGTTTGCATATTCTACGTGATCTGGTAAGATATACTCAGTAAGTTGATGTTAGAAATCAGACAATTATTTGTCATTCAAACCTTGTAACATCAATGAGGAACGTCAGGAAGGTGAAAAGTGTTGCCGACAGACACACAATGGAGATGACTCCGATGAAGTATCGGGTGAGGGTCAGCTCCTGCTGGCTGAAGAACATTGAGGGGCAGGGAGCAGAACAGTCCTTCTTCCCCATAAAGGTGTAACCCAGGTCTGGGTCAACCTTGAGCTCTCTGGGGCACCAGAAACCATAATCTCTCTGGACAGTCATGGATGACTGGTCCGTGGATTCGGAGCCTGTTAGCGAGTCCTCTGGGTGAGGATCGGGTTCAGAGCTTGTTAGCAGGTCCTCTGGGCGAGGATAAGGTTCATCACAATCTGGGAACCTGGAAAAACAATAACTAGGTCACACCATACAGCTTAATCTGCTATGAATACTTCAAAATTTTACATTATTACATATTAGAGATAAAATATAAAAATATGGCAAAAAGCTAGGACTATAGAGCTTGATAAAGAAACCAAATTTCACAGAACTGGACAAAAATACCAAACATTCAAACACAGTGTAGTAGTTTATGTTTATAAATGTAATGTACAAACTGTATATTATATTCATAGTTTCTGCTGAAAATTAACAACATATGATGGACATACATTTCAAGGTAAACTGCCAATGACTTCTTTTTACTAATCTTTTTGAAGGAATGTTTGTGCAAAACCAGTGGTGGGATGTAACGAAGTACAAGTACTTCGTTACTGTACTTAAGTACGTTTTTCATGTATCTGTACTTCACTTAAGTATTTTTAAACGTGGGTACTTTCGACTTTTACTTCGCTACATTTTACAGTAAGTATCTGTACTTTCTACTACACTACATTTTTATAATGTGTTGAAGTAAAAAGTAAATTCACGTCACGTTGCGGGTTTTTTATTTGTTC
>NC_051444.1:12046009-12065357 GCF_001649575.2 Kryptolebias marmoratus
AGACTAACCTGTATAAATAAAGGTTGAATGAAAAAAAAAAAGTACTTTTACTTTTAATACTTAAGTATTTTTAAAAGCAAGTACTCTCTTACTTTTACTTAAGTAAAAATGTTAAGGTGGTACTTCTACTTTTACTGGAGTACATTTTTGTCTGTTTATTTGTACTTTTACTTAAGTACAGTGTTTGAGTACTTTCTCCACCACTGTGCAAAACGTGCTTAAATTAAAAAAAGGTTTGTATTTAAAAATGTCTTTGTTTTCTGAATGTCGTGACAGTAAAAATATGTATACACATCGACTAGACAGTAACAAACAATGTACTGGCAGGGATTTGCATCCATATTTTAAATGGGGCTGAGGTCAAGACTTTAGAAAACCCTTTTAAAAAACTAATGTTAACCTGCTTTATCCATTCGACAACCAGTCTTAGTGTATTTTGGGATCATAGAGTGTATGCCATGATTCACCTGTCTAGCTGACATCTGTATGTTTTTTTAGCATTAGTCTGTAATTATGCAATGAGTTTTGTCAGTCTACCAGCTACCTTACCAGAAAAACAGCTCCAGAGAATACAGTAATCTCAAAACTGCTGGTTCTGCGTTTGTTGCTCCAAATCCTCATCTTTACTCTTTTCTACTTTCATTGAACCACTGCTGACAATCGTAGTATTTGCCTTATGTCACCATGAAACCTTCCTTTGAAAAGTTTTTTATTTTAAATTAGTGTTAGTCAGCTACATAATTTAGTTGACTTTGGAGATAAGTGTTTTAGAGCAAAGACTTTTTCATTGGACAGCTGCTTTATAGTACATGATGCTGCAAAATCTCAGCTGCAGGAAACCATAAAAACCACAAAGCTCACATCTTACACACTAAATATGGCAAGTTTAGACATGGATTAGGGATGTGTAATAAAGCAGACATGCCTGGATTTTTAAGTGAATAATGGAGAGGATCAACCACACAGAAGAGCTCTGGTTTTTACTTGACACATACAAATGTAAGGACTTGAAACTGGAGACTGCAGCTGGTGAGAGAGAACTTCAAAGACTTACACAACAAACTAATGCTAAAAAAAGCATTGACAATAGGTAGGGACTGGGGGAAAAACAATAGTCCAACATGTTATAAAAACCACTTCATAAACTGGACCTACTACCTAAATACATAAATAACAGCAGCACAGAAGTAAAGAGCAATGGATACTCTTTTAATGAGGAAAATAATAACACCTCATGAACAACAAAAAGCAGTGAAGGTTTTGAGTTTTTTGACAGTTTCATACAGAGCTTGTCTCTCTTAATTTACAGTTAATGCCTGGTTTGAAAAGATAAATCATATGTGTGAAATATCGATTTAGCATTTACTGTCTTCTGTCACTGTCCTCTCCTTTCTCGTGTATCAATTTGCAAGACTGAGCAGCCGATCAGACTAATCTCTCTGATGGCCCAAAACACAAGGAAAAAAAAACCAACATATCAAAAGTCAACAGGGTCTGACAGACAACAGAGAAAACAAGACAGATAACACTCTCAGACTGCCCAGACATTCCTGACTCCAGTCAGCTTGATGTGTAACACCCCATACAAAAACTCCTGATTTGTGATCAACTTCCTCAGATCCCTAATGAAGTCCTTGTACTTTCCTTTGGAACTGCGTCTGTGGGTAAATCTACCTCTGCTGCCAAATGAAAGTTGACACAGTAAAAGCTACTTTAAGTCTTACCACTGAACTTATAATCAAATGAAAAACAGTATTCTACATTCATACCTGCTGCACTCCATGTCATCTGGCCAAGCCACTCCAAAGATCTCCATGAGTTTATGGCACTCATCCTTGGCTCGCTGGCAGATGGACCGACATGGCATGGACATACGGCCGTACTCTGTGCACACCGGAGCGTACACCGCACACAGGAACATCCGCAGGTCAGCGCTGCACACGAGGTTTACCATTGGATGAAAAGGCTTTGGAAAGAAAGGAACAAGAAAAATCAGGATTTCAATTTAAAACTACATGAGCTTAACAGGTACAAAGTCAAGTGCAAAACAATATGGCATATTTTTAACAACAACAAACCTCTCATGAATGCAGACCAACATGGCAATAATGCACAAAATACATACTCATATACACAAAAGCTCAGGAACTCCTAAGTGTCACATGAAAGAGTTCATTTTTAACCTAAAAATAGCCACTAAAGAGGAGAGAAAACCAAAAATGTTCTACCCCATTTGTTGCAACTTATACCACTACTGCATTTGACATTAATGCTCAGAAGCTTCTGAAACATGCATAGCTGCAATCATATTACCAAACATTGCTTTGAAGCAGGGGACAGTAAAGACAGACCTCTAAAGGATCGGCTACAGCCATGGGTTGAGCAAACGAACAGCAGAGCTTTTCACACACTACACATTATATACTGCTCCCTTTAGTGGTAGATACAAGTCTGAAAATAAGACTTATGACCTTTACAGTGTTGTTGAAATTGAAGAAAATGTGATTTATGTACTTTCGGCAAAGGTGCCACAGCTTTGTGACATGCTCAAACAACAAACTCTAAAGCAATGATGAATTCAGTCTAAAAGAATGACCATTACTGTTCCACCTCCTTTGTTTGGTGTAGGAGGAAACCTTTTTTAAGATGGTGTTTTTGTAAACATTTACAAAACATCATACTAAACTGCACACAACATGCTGGCCCAGATTAACTAATGTTTGAACGGCTTTTGCGGGCACAATTTTGGATTTTGCTTCTCTGCCTAATTCACAAAGCCCTCGCAAAGAGAGCTTTGTGCTTCTAACTTGGATGTCAACCACCCAGCGTCACTCTGTGATGGTGCAGTTTGCCAACATTAAAAGGTATTATGAGGTATTATCAATGCATTTAGAAGAAAACCCTCACATATTTACAGAAATACCTGCTGGAGCAAAAAGCATCTGATTCTCATAGACCAGTGATGTTTGCAACATGCCTTTAACATCAAATATTTATTATCTCCTGAGAATAGGTGGTGTTTGTGTCTGTGATGAAAAAAGTGAGAAAGATTGCTGCTTGGAAAAGTATTATTAATCCTCTCCTCCAGTTGAAAAAATGCGTAAAACCTTTTTGTTGTAGAAAGCCAAACCTTCTGATTGAACATTTCGACAAACACTGCTTCATATTTAAAGATCTAAACAATCAGGACTGAAAGTAATCATTTTGTCAGACAATTATAGCGGCTCCACCCCACCCTGCACTCACTCAAAAGCAGGGGGTGGTTGTCTGACCCTCCTCGTATGAGAAGAGTGTGCAGCGTACACCTTGAGATCCAGAAAGATCTTATTTTCAGCTTATTAAGTAAAAATAAGGATGCAGTAATGATAAATTAAAACCACATTGATTATAAATGCCTTCCTGAACATGATTCCTCTCTGATCTAATCAGATGTTCGTAAGGAGCGTCTCTGTACGTCATCTGTTAAAACCTGCAGCTCGCTGTGAGAAAACATTTCTCTCTCTGTCACTTCTGATGCTGATGTGTTAATGACAGACGGTCATACTTAATTTGAGCCGAGAGGACAACATAAATCTGCTGTGTTCTGATGCTAAGAGTGTGCGAATTGCTCACACCTGCTGAATTTGATGGGTGTGTTTTCACAAACGTATAATTAGCGCAATTTGCTTTGTGAACATGATGCTGAGACGGAGCAGCTAAGAGGAAATAATGAAGACGTGAAGATGGAGCAGATAACACCCACCGCACAATCATAATGAATCTGGGCCTCGGTGTTTGTGTAGATGTGATTTCTGTGTACATGTGACACAAAACACTGCACTTACATTGATCAGTTACCATAAAAGCTTGTGTGTATGCTTACAGAGCGCATCGGTGCAAATATTCATGCATCAGTAAATGTGTGTTGTGTGCATGCTGGAGTGAATTCATAGGTTGTAAGTGTATTTTGATCGTTACTCAATTGCTGTGTTCTAGATTCACAGATGGGGGAGATGCTCCACCAGTAAATGGAAGCAGCGGTGCATGAGCGCGTGACACAGTTTGGAGGACTGCACAGAAATGAACATCATGTGCACAGACCTCTTAATCTTTCAATAATTTAAGCCTTTTTGCAACTCATACAACTGTTCCCTTCTAGTTTATATGCAAAGTTTGATTGGGCAGCATGAACATACATTTATTTAAGTAGGTTTGTTTAAACCAATCAAATGCTGATAGGACTGATTAGCCATGTAGAACCACTGAAGGAGGAAGCTCAAAGTTGAACTACAGGAAGAATTTTAAACAAACAAATTCTTAAAGAACAAGGCCAAACAGTAATATCCCAAACTAATTTTTTGGTTTTTGAAAATTTCTCATTGCTTCATGTTTTAAGCAACATTTCAAAGAGGATAAATTGCATGTTTCTTCAAAAAAATTCAAAGTCCACATTTAAAATGAATGTACTTGCATACATTTTACAGGAAGAAAGCCATTTCTGTGAGATTATAGCGTTAGCCAAATGTGAGTCTTTTTGTTCAAATAAACTTGGAAATAAAAATGCTCTACATTTTTTTGCAGCTTGTGTAAAAATGTCACACATTTGTGCGTGCATCCCTACCATCAAGACCAGAAATCATGTGAAGTAAGAGCAGAGAATCGTGTTTATTCATAAAATAAACGTAACAATAAAGCGTCTAGAAGCAAGAGATTAACTCTGACATCAAAATGTTCTCAAGTCCTCGGTCTTAAATTCTGATGTGAGCACTGATCTGACAATCCATCTTTGTCCCTGGTTGTCCACCTGTCTCACTCATATATCTGCTTTGAGCCTCAGGCCAGACTGAAATTGGAAACTACGCTCTGAACGAGTCGCTTTTCTCGTCTGGAAGAAAATAAGGTTTCTTGCTGTCACCTCAGCCCAACTGCACTGCAAATCCGTTTGAGATCCCCGTTTTAGGTGTCCTCATTCTACCCGTTTCTCTTGTGCGTGAGAGTTTACATGCGTGCCTTCCCTCGTGTTTTCAGTGCATGTCCCAGTTTTTGTGCTTCAGCATGTGCGTGACAAAGCTTGGTTTTCGTGCCTGCTCAAATAATCATGTGTGCGCAGATAGCTGTGTGCAATTATTCTGACATTCAGGGCAATTGCCTCCCATCTCTCACCACAAAGAGAATATTGATATTAAGTGGCCTGACTGTGCCACCGCACAAAGGAGAAAGGGACCTGCAATCAGCTTCCCACAGAGAATAACTCAAGTGAATTGCCTGACATTATGTATGTCAGTTGTGATAGACAAGCAGGGAGAAGAAAAAAAATGGAAAAGCCTGAAAACTGCCCTGAGGGGGAGAGCAGGCTCCAACTAAAACATGGATAATGTTGAAAAATAAGATGGAGGGTGGGGACAAGAAGATACGCCAATCATTTCCAAAGATACCTTTCCTTGATAAGTTTCTCCCTCACTGTTGGTTTTTATTTCCTTTCCTGTCATTAAGCTCCCAACATGGTTTGAATAAGCTAAATGATTATATATGATACAAGCAAGAGCCCAAGCTAATTAATTATTTTGGTAAATATGTAATTCAATGTAGGAAAACCAATTCCTGGACAAATATATGCCTTCCCTACAGGTGAGTGACCACAATTTATACTGACAGTAGTAGCAGCTGTGTGAAGCATTTCACTGAGACAGGTCTGCTGTCTATTCAGCAAATAAATAAATAAATACAAATCTTGAATCACAAACACATCAAAATGCTGATATGCTCAGGGAAACTGCTGGGTTAAAAGAAGAAAAAATATTTTTGCATATGAATGAAATGAATGCAACTGTGGGCATTCAGAATAAAAAGAACCAGAATATTTTCTTGTGAGGAAAAAGAAAAAAGGCCCCTGACTGGTCCACCTCTGAATCAATGGAGGGATTAAGTTTCTCTGTCTTTACTCCCTCTCTCCACAGAAGTCCACGGGGAGGGGAAGAGACAAAAGGTAAAAAAAAAAAAAAAACAACAGGAAAAAGAGGGAAAAAGACAAAGTAAGAGGCATGCGATTAACACTCACATAATGCACGCAATTATGCTCCTGGCAAACAAGAGACAGCAATTAGAGCTGTACTGTTAGAGGCCAAACCAGACTGTAGTGTTTTTAACATGGAGTTCTGTGTTTGTAAACCTTTGGTGCTAGACTGCAGCATGTTGAGACTGAACAAAATGTTTCCTCCCAAACAGTTACCCGAGTGTATCTGGTGAAATCAAATTAAATGTTGCAACAGCGAGAGAACATCAGCGACATTATATAAACTTTAGGAACGGGTCGGTTTGTTAGCTGAGAAAGACTCACTAAAGCTGAAATTCTGGAAAATCTTAACCTTCAATTACCAGCTTCTCTTTGTGTTTGGTTACTATGAAAAGGTACCCAAAGTAGAACTTCATAGTTTTCATTTTTATATATTTTCCCCATATAAATATAATTAATATACTTTTTTTATTCAGTATAATTGTGTGTGAGGGGTGGTGAGAATTTGGCCTGTGCAGAAGGGGGAGAAATAGAAAGAAAGGCAAGAATGGAGGAAAAAAAAAAACAGAAACCTGGAGAGGAATTGAGAAGAAAAAGAGTGGCTGTTACTCGGTGGATTAGAGAGTCAAATGGATTTGAAGGAGTGCTTAGTGTGTGAGAACCTCACACACTTCCTCTGGCTGTCACCAGCTTTGTTTTGTGGTCATATCAAGGTGACAGGCTGTTGAGTCTAAGCTTCCAAAAACACAGGCCCCGAATGGGCACCGGTCCAACGATTCTGATCAAAAGCTGCACCACTCAGTGTTGTGGTGTACATGACTGTCAAATGTATCACATTAAACAGCTCCCGGACACCGGCTTCTACCTCGAAGGAACCTTTTCATTGGCTGTTTGATGTTTCTTTGTTGTTTTATGCCTAAAAATAAATTCAGGAAAGAATAATTCATTAAACTAGTCCTGATAGAAGTATGAACTATCAATATGCTTGTAAATAATACGGTTCTCTGTCACACATGAGGAACTTAAGAGAAAAAAAAAAATCTGCCATTTTCTTACTAAACCTTGCCTAAGTCTCTCTGGGCATGTCGTCCTCTCATACGCTATATGTCTTCTCATGCCATCTCTGTCTCAACTCACTCTCAAACCAGTGCTTTAGGGCCTGCAGCATAAATGGTGTCAGACCACATCAGCTGCTTTCATCATACTGCTCAACATCCCGCCAACATCCTGACTCCAGTAGCTATGAGCGTTAAATCCTTTATTTACTCTCTTGCAGCAAAAGCAATAACACCTTTATTTGCTT
Source organism: Kryptolebias marmoratus (assembly GCF_001649575.2). Lineage (NCBI taxonomy): Eukaryota > Metazoa > Chordata > Actinopteri > Cyprinodontiformes > Rivulidae > Kryptolebias > Kryptolebias marmoratus. The sequence goes on from NC_051444.1 coordinate 12,053,305, forward strand.
CTCCCTGTCTCCTGCCACTCGATTCGACCATTTCTGTTCCTGCCACAGACTATTACCAACATCCTCCTTTAATGCATTAGAGCCGAATTACATTCTCTCTTACTCCCTACAGTGTAAGTAAAGTGCATTGTTACAGCTCAGTTATATAACGGTTATATGATGACTCCATCTAACTCTCCACCTACTTTTTTTCCATTTGAAGTTCTGCATTCCCACTGTCTCCATCCTCCACTTTCACTGCATAAATTTAAACTCAAGCTACATTTTATAGCTCCTCACTCCAATATGCATAAATAATGAATGTGTTCGTAAAGGAATACAAATCACAAAACACACAGACTCTGGCGATGTGCCTGCCTCTCCTCTCCTGCTCCTGAGACACCCAGGCGTTGGCTTTGAACAGATGAACTGCACATTTTCTGATGCTCTCCTCCCTAATCTCTGAATAGGTGGTTAAGAAAGGGGCACAGTTCTCTCACACTCTCTCCCTCTTTCATCCATTTGTTGGTTTATCCATGTCTGTCCATCGTTCAGTCGGGAGGACTGCACAAAGCCGTTAATGGCATTCCCCTTCACGCTCACTTCCCCTCCCATCTTCTCTCTCTTGTGTTCATCTCCTATTTTCCTTGCCTCCCATTTACTCCCAGCAATTACGCTGACATGGACTTGTCCACCTTCACTTCTTTTGCCTTTTTGCTCCTTTTAACATTAGCATTCATTGACTTCCCCCACTCCTTTCTGTCATTTTATATTGTGGGGTGGGGGACTAGAAAGCTGTAACGTCAACATACATTCTCTCTTCATGTGTCAAATGCTCTTCTTATCCACTGATTTATTCTAAGAGTAAAATGATGACTTTTGTTCAGTATATTACCATTTCTCTGCTGAAATTTAAAAACCCTTTTAGTTTAATTGGCTGCATCTCATGTGCTTAGTTTCCTTGAATACACAATCTAACTTATATGTAGCATTGTTAAAAATTTGTAGATGATATACAATCTCTTAATGTGATCTCTGAATGGCTGTGCTCTTGTCAAATTTATAGGAAAATTTACAGATCTGTGCTGTGCCTGACTGATGGTTGTTGTTTCCTCAGGTTATAAATGAGGTCTGAAATGCTGTTAAAAAAAAAAAAAAAAAAAAAAAAAAAAAAAAAAAAAATCACAAAAAGTAAATTTTACTAGTTAATTGTGTTTAAACGTACAGTCAAAACTACTGCAGAAGCTGAAGACAATGAAAATGACTGGGGCTTGATAATACTTGGCTGCCAAAGAGAACAAAAAAGTGCAATCCTTTCTATTAACAAGAAATTAGAAAACATAAATAACACTGCAGGAAGAATGAATTCAGGTAATTAAAATAAAAAGAGCTACAGCTTATGGTGTCAGCAACTTTTACTGTCAAAAGAGCCATTCCTGCTCCTTTTCCCAATATATAAAAATTGCCCAGAGCTGCAAAATTTACTTAAACCTTGAAATAAAGTTCCCACAACTCAGTTCTACAGAAAACTAGTGTGTGACATTATAAAATTAAAGACTTGTAGTAAACTGTTGACAATTATTGGTGTTTTACCATGATAAAATCATGTTTTCTGTGTAGACCCCCTTTGATAAAATGTCTTTTTTTTATTTGTGGATATCTGTGACTTGATAAATTTCCTCACATAAAGGCAGAGACTTTCACTTACTTCAAATTTTATTTAAGGTATTTTTTTTTCATTTCAATCAAAGGCAAGCTTTTACTTCTAATTCTCAGTGTTATCAGTATGACTTGCCATATATTTTATTGTTTTCCTCTTGTGGTTATAAATTTAAATCTTTTACATTTCTATGTTGGCTCCAAAGAGGTGCCGGTTGCAGACCCCGAATCGAGGTAGGTTAGGAAGTTGAGGTCAAAGGAGTGTTACGTTAACTCAATCAGGTGTAGGATGTCTTGATGTTATTATCTGCGCTAAGAGGAGGCTAATGTAATCATCTGCGATGCCGCCTGAAATTACTTGAAACTGTATCTTTAATGAGTCTTTCTTCTCTGCCTTGCCCAGACAACAATGAACAAAGTAAAAATTGAGTGGCGGCCATTCCTAGGTGGTGTCTTTATACCTTAACTAAAAAGTTGAAAGGTGTCCTTTTGTAGCTGAAAGCCCAGAACTTTAACACATGACAATGACTATAACCAGAGTTTAAATCTCATTAGACTTTTAGGATTTGTAATGAGTCTTTCTATCATCTATGAACATGTAACTTCAGCAGCTAAATCTGTCATTTTATTCTCCTCCCCCCTTGTCCTCTTGGTTTATTCTAAAACGTATCACACATCATCCAATTTTCCTCCACTCCCCTGCCCGTCTCCCTCCCTCCATTCCTTCCTTTCCTTCTCAGCCAGTTTAACTACCATGGCAACAGGTGATGTGAAGACTCTTTCACGGCCATGCCTCATTGAGGATAACAGACAAACATTCATCCACTCGCATTTTTTGGAGATCTTCCACAATGGGCGAGCAATATAAAAAGTATAGCAAACAAGCTTGCACATGAGGCGACACCGAAAAGTGTGAAAGTGAGAATAAAAGAGTCTAAGAAGCATGAGTCGGGGAGGGCAAATTAAACGATAAAGACGGAGAACCAAAAAGTGTGACAGCAGAGCTGAGTCTGATCGCCCACATGTCTTAACACGATATAAACCGCCTGCGTATATCCATCTGTTTACCACTCATCTTTATGCTCCTAAACACAGACTCTTTAATGCAACATTATCTTAATATCTGTTTCTTCAATAAAATATATGTCTTTAAATAAATGAACAACAAAAAAGATTTTGTACAATTCACATTTTGTGTTTGTAATTTACATACTGATTTTTGTGCGTTGGATTTATTCAGTCTTATATTATTAATAAAAAGACGAACAAGGCTTTACTGTCTAAAATCATGAAAAGAAGAATATTTAATACGATGTTGGGATCAATTTGAAAAACCATCTGCATACAAACCACAGTATATGCATTACCATGGAAGCCATTTTTGGAGAGCTGAAAAGCTGCATGTGGCTTGATAAGTGCACAATTAGTGGCACAAGAGCTTTTAGAGCCGACGCTGATTCTGATTTGCAGTGTGCTGAAAATGTTAGAGCAGCATTGTGTTGAGTAGCTTTGCGTGAGAAGGGGATCAATGATTGCAAATGTGTGTATGTTTGTGTGCGCGTTAGTGTAAGTTGGGATTAGTGCTAAGGTTTAAACTTCTCCCAACTGGCTGCTGACACATGTCCACTCACACACTTCATAGACCAGGTCATGGGTTCAGATTAGGACCATAAGACATGGATAACCTATATTTGTATAATTGTGCACCAAAGGGCTGAAAGCCATCTGAAAGAGTGGAACCACACACACACATACTCAGGCACTAACAGGCACGGCAAGCTAACAGCTACTTAAAACAGAAATAGGAGAAGTGTCTCTAAAAACACAACTATTCTTCCAAACCATTTTAGCCAGATAGTTGCTTTCTTTGACACATTTTTTTTCAACCACAGAACATGTGCTGTACAAATGTTTGCTTCAAAATTTGCAGTTCAATAATAGTACAACACTGATGTTGCTCAAATGTAATAAATATATAGTGCCCGTCAGAGCAGAGGGCAAACTAAAGCTGTGTAGAAGTTCACAATATAGAATAGGCTTTGACTTGTGTGTTTATGAGGTTTGAGTTGTTTTATGACAAAATCAATGCTCCTCTCCTGCTCATAATGTTTTTGCAGTGTATGTTGGAGCGTTCTTGTTTTTTCACTTTAAGGATTGCCATTCAGCCAACATACTGACAAGCTCCTACCTCCTCTCTTTATTGCTGCATGGCTAACCTAAAGCCAGGAGCCGAGACGGACCCGCTGATGCCAGTATCAGTGAGTCCAAAAGTGATCAAGTATCTCATTCCCATTAAGGCATTTTCAAACAGTCAATTTTATGTCAGGCTAAGGGGAGGTATTTGAGCAATGGAAAATCTCTCCTTAAATCTCTTTCAGGAATTGTGAGGCTGAATAAGCAGTGGTAGCAGCTATGTAGATGGGAACAGTCTGCCAAAAAAACAGCACCAGGCAGTGCCTTTGTTCAGCGCATAAATAAATAATTGCTTCGTTTGGGCTGGCAGTTTTAACAGACTGTCAGAATAGGCAGGATAATTTAGAGTTCAACTGAAATAAACAGGAACTTTTAAACTGAAAGAGGACCCGTCTGTCTATAGAGTAAATAGGGTAATGAGCCTCTTCAAATGCAAAGAAAAGCAAGTGTGCGCACACACACACACACACTTAACATAGTACAAATGCAACCCAGCCATCCCACACACCCACAAAAGTATACCTCTTTCACAAACCTCTTTCATAGTCACACAAAAAAAACAACAAGCCTCAAACTGTAGGTTTTGAGTGTGCACACACACACAGTTTTGAGGGATCTGTTGGCCTCAGGGTGGCCTTTCAGAAATCAACCAGTCTGATTCTGAGACACAGTACCCCATGGTGACAGAAACACAAACAGCAGAGACAGAGGAATCTAAAAACTTTACACAACCTGTAATCCTGTCCTTATTTCCCTTCAATGAATTTCTCACTATAAAATTCCTCTTTATTTCAACACTTGAACTGTTTTTTTGACACAAGCAGATTATTTGTCTAACATTTAACATTTTTTTGTTTATCTTCAGATATTTTTAAATCATTTTAACAGAAAAACCACAAAGGAAAGTTAGATAATTTATACCACTGTTGGCATGTATGTAACAAGTAGCATAGTTTAATATAGCTTGGTTTTGAAGGGGGTTGGACCTCTAAAACAAGGGTGGTCCTGGTGAATAAAAAAAGCTCTTAAACATCTTTTCAGTGTAATTGAAAAGGCCTACTTGTCAGTTCATCATTGTTGTTTTGTTAACTTTGCCTTGGGGCTCACAATAAACCACATGACCACACTGTAAGGTACACAAGCTTTGGAACGGTACACTTAAAAGTATTTTCTTGGAATTCCAACATGAAAGAAATAATGAAAAAAAATATGCTCCAACAGAATAACAGATTGTAATAGTGTTAAAATAACCTATGGTCAAATAACATTTCTTACTTTTTCAGACATTTTTTTGCTGTAGACCAAGTATGAGAGGGAAAAGGGGGAAAATCTGTATACACCATCTATATTAGTGAATCCTTGTTATCCTCAGACTAAAACTAACAGGATACAACAAAAAAAGTTGTTTTAAAAGGTTGAAAAGCAAAATTTTATACACTTGTATGACATGAGAGAAAAGGAAATTCTTACACCTGCTTTTGACAGTCTAAATGTTATGCTGTTATGTTGAGGTGGCCGTGACGACTGATAGCTGTCTCTTTATCTTTTAACAGAGTTCCATTGTTTTCCAAATGATCCCCTTTTTTAAACTCACTGTTTGTTCAAGGGCTTTGCAACGTCTTTCACTCCAGGGTTAATGACAGAATACGCTTCAACTGTCCAGACAAGCTGAATAATGTTAGCAAAGACTAGCCACTGCAGTGCAGCCTTTAATTCTTTAAATCTACAAACTGAAACTGTTGCAAAGTTGTACACCCTTCTCTAACATTATAAATTCAAATTACAGAGGTTCTACATTTTTTTCAGATTAAAGTGAGTTTATTTAAAAAGAAAAATTGGGTAAAGTATCTTGAAGGGCTTCATTTGTTCAATAATCGTATAATAAAGAACCTGTTTTTGCTAATAAATGGTATTTAAGAAAATCTACCCTTTTCATAAACTATAAAAAATAGATTTGTGTTCAGAAAGTCTAATTTGCTTTACCAATTTTGAAAAAGGGAAAATCCTAAAGACATCTAGTCAGAAGAACCAAAAGTTTATTATCAGAATTTGTTAAAAACATTATACATCTTCCACTGTAGTTTGGCCTTCCTAAACAGGAGCACAGGATCTTTTTTCTTTTTGGTTCAGAAGTGTTTAATAAAATGTAAATCACTTCTTTTTTAAAAACGCAGCTCACACACAGAGCATAACCTTGGTTGTCAAAAGAAATTCGTAAATCATTTCAGTGATGCCAATTATCTCTGAGTTGAGTTTAAAGTTTTGCAGGACCAGGTGATGCTGGGAAAACCTGGATGTGCTAAACTTGCTTTAGACTTCATCTCTGTTCTAATTTATTGGGGAGACAGTCTCATTGTGCCATTCCTAAATCAGTGTTTCTAACACGTATGGACCTTAAGTAATGTCACCATTAACAGCTAATCCCCTGAGAACCATGACGTCAGGCTTCGGCAGATGGACAGTAAAGATTACATTTTTCACTACCACATAAAAACATAAAAATATGCTAAAATATAAGCAGGGAAAAAAGCAACCCTTAGAATATGTTTAATGTTCGAACAATTTCCTTTTCTAAATTCATCTCTGGCCTCTTTCAGCTCCCGCTCTCATGTTTCACGGTCTCACCCCCTTTACTCAGGTTTAATCGACTATTGTGGCAGATGGGGTGGTCCATGGTGTGTGGGAATCAATGTCATTGTGGAGCTGAGAGAGATTAGCAGCTAGTTTGCACCAGTGAGCGATGACAGCTGGGACCAGAACCGTGCTCTGACACCCCCACAGGAACTACAAGACTCCAAGTCTTACATGCAAAAGAAAAAGACTCAGTTTCTCAAGCTTGTCACATCTACATTAAATACATCACACTCAAAGATTACCACTCACAAATTGCGTGTTTATAATTTAACTAAGCCTATTGTGTAGAAAAATAAAATAAAAAATATTTTCAGTCATTTTTGGTTAAAGCTGAGGACTCAACACTTACACGACCGTGCACAATTTCAAATAAAGCTGGGTTTGAAAATGCTTAAAATAGCCTGAATATGCCAGCAACATACAGTAACTCACTACAATGATCTCTAAAGGCACGCAAGTTTCGCCACTGAGGCAGAGCAAACATCCAGGATATGATCTGACCCAAAACATGACTACAACAGCTGCAGACAATGGCTCCATTTGTAATAGTCCATCTTCTGCTCCTCACCCTGATGTGGCAGCAGTTGTTCCCATTTGATTAAAATAAAATCTCTGGACTTGACAAAGTTTGTTTCAATTGAATGCATTTTTTAACCTAAAACTGTCTACAGTCACAAATATATCAACTAAGCTGGGTTTACCAACTGAGTTACACATACAGATGGAGTTCTTCTGTGTTTCCTATAGTTCTCTTAAGTAAGCCTTTTAGTATATGCTTTTCTTTGGATGAAAGCTGCCTTTTTGTTCTGTTCTCTGCCAAGATGATCAACACCATGGTGTTTCAATAGTGTTGAGGTTCAGGCTTTTAGAAAGGCCAAGCCATGACTGACATGGTTCCATTTATTGTTAGACATTACTTTCTGATGCCTTCTAGGTAGTACTGCTGTGTGCGTCAAAGTCTCATGTTACTTTTCTGCATTTAGAATTTCAATAATTTGGACAAACACTGGCTCAAACCATAAAAGACCCTCCACTGTGTTCAAGGATGGCCTTTTTATACACTTAAGCTTGCATCTCTCTGACCTCTTCTGTGTGAATTAAAGATAATTTAAACCAAACTTCCAAATTTACATGCATCACTATTAAACTTGGAGCCTTTAAATTTCTGTTTCAGATTCAACTGAACACTCATGTGAGCTCACAAATCTACCAGGAGGACACGCATGACTATTATCCAAAAAAAAAACACAGACAATCATTGACAGAAGATGGCATTATGCAGCCAGTGGTTTCTAGTGAGAGATTATTAAATTTCCTCCAGGGTTCCCACCAGGGCAATCATGCCTGCTCGCAGCAGAGCAGAGCAGGAAAACTAACAGAGCTCATGTTGCGAGTCGGCCATCTTCAGAAAACTGCCTCTTCCATGACTGAAGGGGTCCGTGGGTGTCAGTTACTTGGCTCCTACTTCATCTAGGTCAAATCAAGTTCAACGACAGATGCTTCTCACAGACTCTGAGACTGCGTGTTTTGACATGACGTGGGGAACTGACATGATTTAACAATTTCGTGGTCTTACATGTGCTGACTGATAGCTATGACTACAGCTGAAACACACACCAATCACACAGAGACCGGAGGAAGAAACATGACCATAACCATAACATACAACAAACAAAGATGTGTTTCTTAATCCCTCGATTTCTCAAAGAGAATAAATAAGATATTTAAGAGTCCAACAAACAACAATTGAAAGACTGTTAGTTTTGAGGCAGAATTTTCTTTTTTTTTTTTACTGTGATGAAATAAGAAAACAGCAAAACAGAATATTTGCTTGATCATTTGCGTGACAATCTGGTTTTGACATGGGAAAGTGCTTACTAAGAACAACAACAAAAAAAATCCCACAGGATTAAACATGCAATGCGCCCAGCCAACACTGGCCTTGTACAAATTCATCAGCTTTTCAACAGGGGTAATTTAATATGCCAACTATGAACAGCTGGAAGCAAGCTTAATTCAAGTGACTGTATTTGTTACTCATCTGTGATATTTAAACTTATAACCACAGTTGCACGCTAGCCAAAACACGGGTGAAACTATGCCCTTCAGGATATGTAGCTGCTTTGAAATCTAAAGACGTGTAAGCAAATTAAAACAAATTATATGGGAGATAAAATAACGCTGTTTAGATCAAAATATGTCAACCTAAATTTGTCTACCAAAGAAACTAAACCTAGCATCTTTATTTTTTACAGTTCATTACTATTAGTTTTTTAGTACTTCAATAAAACAAATAAAGATAGCCCAGGCCTTAAATCCAATGCATTGCTTTCGATACTAACAAAATTTACTGCAAACAGGTAATTACAGCATAGTTAGAGAACAACACCGTGTTCAGTGCCCTTTCACACTCTCCAGGGAGTAACAATAGAGTAGGAAAGAGAGGTAACATGATAAAGATGGATAGTCTATTGCATTCAGTGTGCAGAACACCACTTCTCTACCTCTACTGCTTAAAACCGTAGCCCAGACACAAAGATATTTCCCTGAACCTTCCCATCATGTGAGCACCTCGTTGGAAGATATTTCTCTCCGTCTGCTGCTGATCAGGTAGCACATTCTGTCTGTCAGCTGCTGCTCAAATTTAAAAAAATAAAAATGAAAAGGTCAGGAGTGACTGAGCGAGTGCCTACATTTATCAGAGTCTGTGTGGAGCAGTGACATGCAGCAGAAGATGGATCTGTAACACGAGGAAGACAGATCAAGTAGAACCCTTTTTTGTCCTTTTTTCTTGCTCGTGTTAAATCCTCGACTTTCATGCCTGTGGCTCTGTGGATCCCATAGCTTAAAGAGTTCAGAGGCAGAGGTTTCCCAGTCTAAAACAAGGCCCCTCGTTTGATTCGGAACAAATTACTTTGCTATGCAATGACAAACAACACAGGTCACTTGCAAAGGTTTTACTGAATGAGCACTTGTATTGTGCTTTTTAACTTTTTGTAAACACGAGCACATGCTCCAATAAAAAGTAAATAAATAAACTTTTTCTGACACCTAACTACAAATAAACAGATGACATGACAAATGGATTGATGCTTATTTTTTCTAAGGTAAATTACATGCTACACTGTCAACAGAGCACTGTATTTTAACATTAGCAAAACAACATTTGTAGTGACAATTTTATTTTCAGACCCAGATATACCTGAGCTGTCACATTAGGCTGCATGAGAAACTCTTGTCTGCAGCAGGTGCACAACACGACACAACGAAACTCTGCAGGACGCCGCTTTGTGGTTGTTTACCATTTCTGCACCTGCACTTTGATTTGAAAGATCTTTTTGTTTTAAAATCCTCAAAATAAATTTAGTGGGGTTTATTCTAAACAACATAGCCTCTAACATTTTTATTTACAACGGTAGCATTCCTACCCTGTGTGTGTGTCACTTCAAAGATGTACAGAAACCCTACCTCCATAGCCAGTGCAGCTGTTTGCTGGTCGTAGTGATTCAGGAGATTGGGCATAAAGGTGGTGTTGTAAGGCAGGTCCTGGCACATTCTCAGTCTGATGGGCTCACAGCTGAACTCGTTGTGGCTTTCTATAGATTCTATATGAATGGAAAGAGTAGGGCTAATCAGGAAGAATAGGTGGAGAAGGATGAAGACATAGCAAACAGGAACGTTTTGTCCGCAGACAATGGTTTTGGTTTTTGAATGCCCGTCTTTGGCACATTCTTCTCCGACAGGTGTTTGCATTTTAACGTTCCGCATATTTCCAGCGTCTTATGACACTACCATCATCTTCACAGCCACCTGATGGCCAGTAGTGAATGCCAGTAAAAAGAGGAGTCCACAAAGCAGATGCACACAGCCTATACGGCACATTGGAGGTCCCAATTCACATGCAGGCTCAGAACAGAGTTGTTCTCTGTGTCAATCCTCAAAAATTCCAGTCCAGGCATTTTTGACTTTCCTTACAACGTCTCAAAACGTGCCTCGAAAGACAGCCTCTTCAAATTCTTCCTCATTTGAAAACCAGTATGTGGTTCCTCCACAGCTTCTGTTGCTCCCCTGGTCAAAAGCAGCTTCCCCTGGTTCCATCTCCAAGCCCAGTCAAAACCCAGCCCACCAGACACTTGTTACAGGTCCTCTGAGGGTTACTGTCCATCTTCTCCTTTAGCTCTTCTCTCTGTACTTCCAGCAATGTTTGAAAGAATCCCCGAGCCTGCAGAGCGCCATGATCAACGGGAAGGATTTCTGCAAGACACAAAATACATGTTAATTGTCACACTGGATCAGACAGGTTCTGCAAGTTTAAACAGACATCTGCTCGATGCTTAAAAAGCAGAGGTTTGGCTGAAGTTTACTGTATCTGACACTGATCGGCCACACCCTTCTCCTTCTCTGCACAAGGAAAAAGAAAGGATCACAAAGAGGGTTTTTTTTTTCCACTGACAGAAAGCGTGCTGGCATTGTTTGGACAAACTGCCTCGGCTCTTGTCGGTGTGTGTGGGGTTATCTCGTGTGAGGCTGCCTCACACGGGTCATGTTGCAGTCAACAGAACCGAGCCGCCACAACTGCAGTCGGGTCAGGTGTGAACGCTACACCTGCGGGACGTTCAGACCTCCCTCCCCCAGTCTGTGTGAGGCTTCACCGGGCGGCAGTAACACTCCCCGCGATGTTTTCACACCCACCGACACCACTTTAAGCGCGGCTGCTGTAAACTTTGGGAATGCAGTTTAATTAATTTATCTGTAATTCACCTGTAGGTAAAACAAACAAACCGTTACGCTCGAGCTAGTTCTCAGCTTCGAGCAGCGCGTGACAGCTAGCTAAAGCTAACCGTGTTAAATTGATTGCTAATTTTAAGTGAACACCTGCGCAACATTTACCGAACTGGGCACGACGAATTTCGCTACCGGGAGAGAAATTAAAAGCGGCCTCGGGATTCTGAGACGGCATTTATCACTGAATGCGTCTCCGACTGCAGCTGAGACTACTCTCGGGAATCACCGACCATCAATCCGTTTGTCACCGCGGCGTCTTCAAGACAGCCGCCGCCGCCGCCGCAGCAAGGTGCGCGCGCGCCGGCGTTTTCTCCGAGAGCACTCGCTGCCTCGAGACAGGAGAACAATGCGCGGCTGCGGTCTAACGTTATCGTCGTAAAGGTTTTTACCTTTTGTGCGAGGAACAACCGAGCGGGTTCGGACGGTCCTCGGCTCCGGTGTCGCTGCGGTTACAGCAGAGCCGCACATCGGGAGCGCGCACTGCCCGTGCCCGCGCGCAGGGGCTCCACAGGAGGATGCACGTGGGCGTGTTACACTCGTCAACCTGATACCTGACACTAAACATGGTTTCACGTGCTGTGGCGCAGCGAAAACTTAGCATTTGTCAATATAACTGTGCTTACAAATTATGGGGCGCCGTTTGTAAACGAGCTTGTGCTCAAAATTCATGCCTAAATTTTGTCACATTTAGCTTCAAACACTGTTTAAAAATGTAGTGTGGATTTTCTGATGTCACTTTTTACAACATTTAGCTAGTTAAATGTAATTGTTACAGCTACATGCTAAATATAAATCTAAATCCT